>NC_051225.1:14548448-14875948 GCF_015220715.1 Pygocentrus nattereri
GGGAAGCTTGGTCACTTTCTGGGTGCCTATGAGTGAGTAATCAATAACTGGGAGGTATGGAGCTAAACGGCTAAAAATAAAAAGGTAAGTAAGTTTCTACACATATGCCCAAGACCTTCCTTCAAGTTTGAAATGTAGATGGAGGCGTTATATTAAAAAATAAATGGTTTGTGACTATGCAGCGTGTGACTATGCAGGCTATGGATTTGCTTGTGTTTGTGTTTCCATATGCAAGTCCATACAGTGAAAAGCTTTGTAGGTGTTCACTCCGTCAGCACACGTGAAAAGTGGTGGACAGTAAGTAAGTAAATGTAATTAGTTTCTATATTTAAGTATTTTTTTTTTGTGTATCTGTACTGAAGTTTTTCTATTTTGGGCGACTTTTTACTTTCACTCCACTACATTTCAAAGTCAAATATCTGACTTTTTCCTCCACTACATTTTGAGAAATCTGTCGTTCCTTTTGGTTTCTGTGTATATAAAAACGTAACATGTCAAAACGACAGTCTAGTCTATTCAACATAAATGATGAACTAACCTAACTTTGTGTAAATAGAGCACAATATAGAAATATGTCCACATATGCAGTCGTGACTGACGCGTCTTTTTTCTGAATTTATACAAACACCATTTCATTTTATAGTGAATTAGTTTGGGCTGGTTTATGTTTATGAACAGAGAGAGATCTACAGATCAACATAGTAAAGGAAACTCATTTGTGATCCTGAGTTTAAAGCCAGTTTTTATTAAACTTAAACTTGTATCTAAGTTGTAAATAAATCTTAAACTGAAAATTTGCTTGTTTGTAAAAAGTGATTTCAGAGCCACTCAGTTCTACCTGATGGAAACTGTTTACCTTCAGTGTTTTGTGCTTATGATCATTTTAATAAACATCAGCGTCACTAATTAATGACATTCTATTAAAAGACTGATTTACCAAGAGAGACGCTGGAGGATTTTCACCTAAAATGAGTTCATGAAGCCAGTCTTGTTATAAAAATGATAACAGGACATCAGAGCCATAATTAATCTTTTAGTACTTTTACTTTTGATATTTAAGTACATTTGAAGGCAAATACTTTAGTACTTTTACTGAAGTGGAGGTCTAAAGGGAGAAACGTCGACTTTTAGTGAAGTAATATTTTACCTTGAGTATCTCTACTTTAACTCAAGTACATGGTTTGTGTACTTCGCCCACCACTGCACGTGACCCATATGCCTTCACGTGGACACAGGTGCAGACATTTCCAGAAGTGGGCAGTGGCGGCTCCCACAGGCCCCCAAATCAGGGCTCATTTCATTCAGCGGTGAATCCACCCCACCGCTCCCCGAGGCCTGTTCCTTTCTTCGTTCTGTACAATAACTTTTTCATCTCCCTCCAAACCATCTGCTGATGCTATCTTCAAGAGAAGCACACCTCCCTTCCCTCCTGCAACGACGCATTCATTAACCACACGCTCTCCGCCAAAAAGTTTGCCACGGATAAGTGAAATGTTTTCATCCTTCCTCATGTGTTTTTTTTTTTTGCACTGTATCTTTTTCCTCTCCACCTTCTCTTCTCCAGGAAGATACATGCTCATGTGACTCCGACAGGAGAGAGTGTGGGTGAGAGAGAGAGAGGGAGAGAGTGGAAGAGACAGAGAATCCTCGCCTTCATATTGTTCCAGACTCCAAAAAATTATGACAATCATTTTCAATCATCTTCAGCTGTGGCACGCTGCTTTGGCGCATTTGGCTGCGTGGTGCTGAGGGGGGAAAGTTGAGCATTGTTCTGTTTGATGAAACTGTGGAGTGTTTGCTCGCTGTCTGCAGGGACTGTCTTGAAAACAAGCTATCTGAAAACTCCCCCCACTGAGCGAAATGTTAAATAAACAAAGGCACGGATAAACAAAATCCCTCCATTTTAATGTCACAGAGAAGAAAGCCCATGGTTTAATGCTAAGATTGCGGCAGGGAGCGATGGCGGCACCGGGCACAATTCTTCTCTAAACTTTGCACACCTCTGGAAAGCGGGATTATAATTGCTGTGTGTAATTATTGCGGGTATGAAGAAATACGCTGGGCTAAAGGACAGGGATGAAAATGAAAAGGTGAGAAATGTTTAGAAACTGCTATAGGACGGCAAGAATGCGTAGAGGAATGCCTCTGAATGATCTGGCTTTCTCTTCAAATGTTGCCAAGCATGTCAGTAATCTATGCAATCTATTCAGTGAGGTAAATTCTGGCCTCGAAGGAAACATCTTCGGCACGCTTCAAACTCGAGTCAATTCAGCTGGTAAAAGGTGACTGACAGGAAAGCTTCATGAATATATGTCTTCGTGTGGGCCATTCATGGGAGATTGTTCAAATATGAAGGTTTAAAACAAAAAAAATATTACTGGCAGTTTTCATAAAGCTGTTTGGTGGCCGTTTGGTGGAGCAGATAGAAGAGAGAGAGAGAGAGAGAGAGAGAGAGAGCACAACTGCAGGAAATTACACCTTCTCCTGTAGAAACACAAGCTATCATGACAGATATACAGTGCAGTCTGCAGGGGTTGAATATTTTTAGCTATTGTTCTTCATTACTACACTGAAGTTACATATCACTGCTGTCGGAACAAAACCTCATATCTCCGTTGTTGTTGTTTTTGACTTGTTGTAAAAATGCTTGCTGCCCTTTAGACTGTATAAAAATGTAATGATAAATAAACCAAAAGAAACAGCCTGAAATGACTTGGAAAAATGTCCAACTGTGAAACTAAGGCTTGTTTTTTCCTTCTCCTGTAAAGTTAGCATTTTGAAGATACAAGGTTTTGTTCTGAAAGCAGCTATGTATTTTATTTTACTTTAGAGAGTATTACTCTATTTGAGATTTTTGAGATCTACTTTTTCTCAAACAGATTTCAATGAGAAAAAAAGATAGTTTCACTCCTTACATGTTCAATTAGATCTTCAAAACAGTCCAATTTCACAGTTGAATTTTCCTCTATTTGAGTCAGTGTAATCAGTGTAAAATGAAACTGCATACATTTATGCTAATTTGTGTTTGTGCAAGACTAGAAGCTGCACCACACAACACTTAACAAATTTTCATTTTTAGTTTTATATATTTGAAAACATTAAAATGTTTTAAATTCAAGTGAAAGTTTTAGCTCTATGATTTCACTTTTAATAGAGTAAGAAACGAGTAACTCAGTTGTGACTCTGTACTCCAAAACACTGGATTTGAGAAGATGTCCATGAGGTTAAATATGAGTATTTACATCTACATTGTGCAAATTACATAGAAATCACAGCCTTTTATATACAGTCTCTCTATTTCAGAGCGCTTGAAATAATATACTGAACAATACTGTCACTGTCATGTTTAGCATCTGACTGTAAATCCTCTTTAATCAATGACAGCTTTCAATTTTTTCTGACAACCTATTTTAACTTTATTTTAACAAACACCCCTTGTTTTAAAACGCTAAAGTTAATTACTCACCCTATAGTGTACAGATAATTTGTTGGGTCTGTGGTCATACACTAGTAATATTTTTTTACAGACAAGATGGAATTCTTTTTTTTTCAGGTGCTCTGAAATAGAGAGACTGTATATAAAAGGCTGTGATTTCTGTGTAAATTGTACAATGTAGATCATATTTAACTTCTTATACATCTTTTCAAATGCAGCGTTTTGGAGTACAGAGCCAGAACAAAAAGTTTTTGGGGTCATTGTCTTGTTGCTGTATTTCAATGCATTTGAATCTGAGCAGTTAAGTTGCGTCTTCAGAACTCGACCTACTGCTGCCATCAGTCAAAGCAATCCTGTTGCTCTGCTGGTCACCATGTCCAAGGCTTTCCTTTGGAAAATTTCTTGTGTGTCGATAAGACTTTGTCCCCCACTTCTACCAACTTTAAAGCAATTTTTATGCATATGGACCTTCTACTCTTAATTCCTTTAGAAGTGGTTTGCATTGTGTAGTAAAGCTTATGAGGTTATGTTGATGTTATTCTTCTCATGGTAGTGACAACTCTATGTCGACATCTTGGAGACATTCCTGGTCTGTTCACTATTTTTCTTCATGATTGAAAGTATTCTTTCTTTCACTGCTGTAGTCTTTCCTGATCTGCCAGGCTGTTCATTAAGCTCACACATGCTCAACAGTGTGTTTTTGCCTCCTAACAATGTACCAAACAATTGATTTTAACATGCATAAACTTTTGGTTTTGTCTCTGATGATTTTTTGCTTCACAATGGCAGGAGCACATCTGTTGATAGAGAAGAGCAACAGACACCAGATGTTAATGGGACATCTAGAATAAACATCTAGAACTTTTGTGAGCTCTGATTCAGATACAACTGGCCAAGCAGTCAATAGGTCTATCCATGCCCCGCCCACATATATGTTCCTTTGCAGCAACTGTTGCCAAGTTGGACAAGCTTTACAATCAAACCATTCAATGAGAAACTATACACAGATCAGGCATAACATTATAAGCACCTCCTTGTTTCTATGCTCACTGTCCATTTTATCAGCTCCACTTACTATATAGGTGCACTTAGTAGTTCTGCAGTTCGACTGATCCACTCAGACCAGCACAGCACACACTAACACACCACCACCACGTCAGTGTTACTGCAGTGCTAAGAGTGATCACCACCCAAATAGTACCTGCTCTGTGAGGGTCCATAGGGGTCGTGACCACTAAAGAACAGGGTAAAAGGGGCTAACAAAGTAGGCAGAGAAACAGATGGACTACAGTCTGTAACTGTAGAACTACAAAGTGCACCTATATAGTAAGTGGAGCTGATAAAATGGACAATGAGCATAGAAACAAGTAGGTGGTAATAATGTTATGCCTAATCGGTGTAGTTGTCTTTGTTTAAAGTTGAGTTTGCAGTTTAAAATGAATTAATATGCTGTAGTTAACTGAAACTAGGCAGGTTGTCGAGCACAATATCTTATTGTTGAACAGAATCCTGTAAAGCTTGTCCAACCTCACAACAAGTTGGCATGAACACAATTTTGGGTGGAGGATGGTCAACTGGGAGATTATGTTTAAAAAAGTGCTGTGGTTCATACACGATCCATCTAAAACGCATGCAAATCCCCTCAAAATTAAATTGACCTTCTAGACTTTTCCCTTCTAGGCACTGTCACTGTCCCTTAATTCACGGGCCGCACTATAACAAGTCTGTTTCTAGATCAGGGTGTGAGGGTAACTTTGACTGATACTGCACTTGATAGGGTAGAGTGTGTGGATGGGGTCCAGGCCCGAGGGCCAGGGCACTGGACGGAGGTGGGTGAGGAGAGGCCCCCACGCAGAGGCGCTCATATAAATTGGCTGTCGTGACCACGGCCACTTCCAGAAACAATTTAATTCCCCAGCTCCAACCATCTCCAGCTGATCTACCCCTGCAAGGTCATTAAGCCTGCCCCAGAAGGTCACATGATTAATGAGTGACAGAGCCCCTGCGCAATAACATATATGAGTGCACCACACGGTCATTAGACAGCATAGCCAGGGGAGAACAAATGGCCAGGGATGGCCTGCTCCCTCACAAAGGACCCCCGTAGCCTCATCACGGCAAGCGGAACATAGGTGCTAACACACAAACACATAAGCACAGACAGACATGTATAGAAAAAAAACATTCACTCGCATCTCGCTCAAAAATGCCCCATTATTTCTATGTGTGACCAGCTGACATCCATCAAAGATGCCAAACTGGAATTAAATGACCTACCAATGCCCCGCCTACGAAATGCACTCTTTCATAGTAACTTTTTTACCTCAGTAAGTGAGGTTGGAGAAACTTTCCCATTCAATTGAATGACTTTAGACTGAGTTTCCAGTTTACAAGGTCGATTGGTTGGATGAATTTGCCGTTATGCTGATGGTAGTTTGATTATGTGCTCCACCCTATCTATCTTAATAGCATGGTCTTTTATATGTATATGAAAAGGTTTCACGAAGTGCTGATTTACATTATTTTGTGTAGCTAATCACAATTAACAGCATTTATCTAATTCGCTCAAATTTGACCCTAAATTTTTTTTCATGTAAAAATCAGTGCTTTTCATAGCTATTTGAGTAGACAAAAGTTTCATCAGCATGTATTTATTACTTTCAAAGATTCAATAACACTATTTTCATCAGCGTTCACAACTTCGAACAAAAAATCAAGTAAAAGCAGGGCGAACATAAAAATAGTCATCAACGTCCAGTGAGAGCAACGGAGGCTGCATGTTTCAACCAATGAATGTATATATCATATATTTAAGTCATTAATACAGTCAATCATTTAAACTGCAACTATAGCCCCCTTGCTCTCATACCACTACATTATGTCTTATTTTGAAGGGAAATGGAAGTTTCCACTGTACTCTTGCTTTTGTTAGTTTGCTGCTTGTTGATTTATCGTTAGGTCTGCTGAAGACATTGTCCACTGCTAATGTTACTCACATTGCTGGGCTGGAGGTTAGGGAACCAACCTTGTGACCGGAAGGTCACTGGTTTGTTCCCCTTGGTTGACAGTCCATGATTGAAGTGCCCTTGAACAAGACACCTAACCCCCAATTGCTCCCCGGGCGCTGTGGATAGGGCTACCCACCGCTCCGGGCAAGTGTGCTCACTGCCCTCTAGTGTGTGTGTTCACTAGCGTGCATGTATGTGGGTGTTTCAGTGCACGGAGGGGTTAAATGCAGAGGTCTAATTCCACAGTGTGCAAACACAGTTGGCTAATGGTTCTAAATTCTAATTCCAATTCTACTGATTTTGTCATGGTCAGTTGGTTGTTTTGGGCAAAGCTTTAGCTGCAAAAGTTGCTATAAGTATGCTTTATTTGGAAAAGCCTGTGTAGGTCAGTAGAGTGGCCAGCGGAGTAACTCTGGTGCCTCTCAGCTTGCATTACACGTGACTGTGTGTGTGTGCGACAGCTACAAAGAGCAGGTTCATCTGCGTAGCCGGCATGAGAGCACTGTAGCCATCAGTGCTGATAACCGCTCCCCATTACTAAGGGCAATCTGGGAGAGGAAATGAAAGAGTGGAGTGGCATGGAGCAGCTTTATTAGATGAAGAACAAAGGCAGGACATTACGGATGCTCAGATCTCATCACTTAATTGATGCCGACTGTGTCAATTCACTTGCTCCCGCTCATAGGCCGCAGCGCGCCTCGTAAACACTCATTATTCGCCACCGTCCGCAAGTCAATACCACTCAAACCAGTCTTCGCATGATTCAAGATCAAATCATTATTGGCATTACTGACCGGCCAAAAGGTTCAGGGACGATCAAAATTATGCAAATGCCCTAACTGCTGTGTATGATTGCAGTTAATGGTGGGCAAAGGGAAATGCTTTGTCGCTGACGGTTGACGACCCCTAATAAAATGATATGTTTTCTTGATTTTCTAAGTGAAAATAAGTTCTCTCTATAGGGAACAAACGTAAAAAATAAATTTTTTCTTAACATTTTTGTGCACAAGTACATTTTTGGAAAAACATATTGGATAAACATTAAATATTGATGTATTTTTTTTCTTTTGCCAGAATGTTAAAGTAAGCAAATGTCTGTGTGCATTAAAATGTACAGAAGGGGGTGTAGCCATTTTCACTGAGAAAATCTACAAAACACTTATATTTTGTGGATGGATATGGATATGTAAATGGATATATATATATATATATTTTTTTTTTTTTTTTTTTTTTAATGTTGTTCTTTAACACTTTCTTTTAAACTGAACTTTATTTAAGGTTTGGATTTGTCATGAGTTTAGTTTTTAAGTAAAAAAAAGGAAAAGGAAAAAAGTTCTGTTTAAAAATCAACTGTTGTCTCATGTTTTCATGTCACTTAAAGTGCAGAGTTTTAGTCTATAGGTGGAGTCTTAATTTAGCCACACCCCTGCATTTCAGAGTAGGTGAGCAGTTAGATCCCACTATTTTGAAGCACATGTGTGAAAATCCATGTGTAACTGAGAATTTTCACTACCAAAACACTATTTTCTGCAATTATGTAAATGTCTTGGTGTTGTGATGAAAAAACCTATGATTTTGTGCTTAGTTGTTTAAAGCTGTGTTTGTTATTCATGTATGGGCTAGCAGCTTAGTCACTTACAAAACATTTGGTACAGTTTCAGTAGTGTTATTGTTGTTTTAGCAGCAACAAAATTATTTTTAATAAAATTAACATAATTATTCTGGAATTTAAGTCTGTTAAAAGTCCAAAATGTGTTTTTAACTCTGACTTTGAACCTGTTTGGTAGAAGAAACGCTGTTGGTGGAAGAAAACCTTATGTTTTCATTTTTGACATAATTTGAAAGTACTTGTTACCATTTACATTGTATGTACATTTCATGATGAATATACTGAAAGAAATGACCCAAAACGATTTGGAAAAATTCTGGTTCCAATGACTTACATTAAAAGTAAAGTAGGCTTTTTTTCCTTCTCCTGTAGTTACCATATCCATACACATACTTCACATTATTACTTTACTCTTAATAAAATCTTGTTACATTAACTTACATAAAAATAAGAATGTATTCTCCTTTTTCCTGTGAAGGCACCTGTATTTCTGAGATATGAGGTTCCGTTACGAGAGTGACGATATATAAACATTGGAAGCAGCAGCTGAAGATGAATAATAGTGTCTCAGAAATGGAGTGTTGAAGCACTCTGGAGAGGGAGAGGGACACACTGCAAATCCTTATTTCACACTTATTTAGGGGCGAGGGATGAAGGAGGAGAAGGAGGCAAAGAAGGAATCACGCGGCTCTCTCTTTTTCGGTGAGGGAGGGGTTACGCCTCCCAACACCCCCGCCAACAGCAGGACGCCCAAATCAGGAAGTGAACACACGAAATCACGTCTTTCTCGCTTGCCGTGAAAATCCTCACACTCCCTCCATTTGGCTTTAGCTTTGGTGCGAAACAAACAAAAAAAAGTGTTTGCTCGACGATGGGCCTGCATTGTGAGACGTACAGAGATTCCAGCCTTTATGTAGGATATGAATCAAAAGCCTGGCTGTGTTTAAACGCTGAATTATGCACAGGACAACGGTGGCGATCAATAAAGCATCCGTTTATCTTTCTTAAATATGCCACAAGCAATACGATGAAAAGAAATATTTGAGGATGTATTTATTATGTATTCATTTGGAGGTGTCTACCCCCACCATACTCTATGTCTCTCTCTCTCTCTCTCCTTCTGAAATGCCAAGTCTTCAGAGCCCCTCTTGACCTCACAGCATGGCGATGCTCCCCAGAGATTGAAGCACACATGACATAAGCCTCAGTCAGCATCAAACAGGCCGGGTGGCTCTGAATGCTGCTTGTGCGGCGATATATTTTTAATAACCAGATAGTATCAAATGTGCCCTCACTCAAAAAAAAAAAAAGAAATCTGATAAAACTCAAACAAAATTTATATATTCCTAACATGACACACACTGAGGCTTGGCGTGTGACCAAACCACTTCAGCATCCACTTCCTTCATCGCGAGAGACACCGACATGAAAATATATTTGTGATTTTAATCTTCTGACTTAATCACCACGCCTGTAAAAGCTCCATGTTTTATTCCTATTTCGATTTCTTTCCGACTGCAGATAATATAACAGGAAAAGATACAGTATGCAAAAAATATGAAAGCATACTGAACTACCTCTGGTAAGTCAAAATGATTAATTCTGGTGATGAAATCAAAACAAATACATTCTGAATTTGTAAATACATACGTAAATGGATTAATGTATCTCCTATCTACACTACGCTGAATATTACTGAAAAAATGACAAACAAATGCCACGGTGAAGATCCGATGGTGCACTGATATGGTTCATTCGCATGTCTTTTCTGGCCTTTTAAAGCATGATGTGCTGGTGTGTGTGTGTATGTGTGGTGGGAGGCGGTAGAGGAAGTGGAGAGAGGAGGCCATGCTGAGAAAGGGAAATGGACTAGAGGACATTTCACGCTCCTAGTGGCCAGTGAATTGAAATGACTGCGGCGCTGCGTGATTTGAAGGTCAGGAGACACTGGATTATATTCCAGCGCTGGAGACAAGAGAGGGGGGGTGAAGGGGAGGAGGAATAAATAGGCACTCTCTCTGTCTTTCACTCTCTCTCTCTCTCTCTCTCTCTCTCTCCTGCTCTCTCTCTCAATCTCCCTCTTATTGCTGGACAGGTATTAAGGAAACACCAGACCAGCAAACCAGTAGACATTCTCTCTCTCTCTTTCTCTCTCTTTCTCTCTCTCTCTCTCTCTCTCTCACACGTAACATGCAGAGAAATTCTCACTCCTGTCCTGCCTGATGTACAACCTCCCCATATACTGCCTACTGCCACCTACCATGAGAGATAGAGATAGAGAGAGAGAGAGAGAGAGAGAGAGAGAGAGAGAAAGAGATGCAGACAAACAGAGAGAGAGCAGGAGAGAGGGAGACAAAGACTAAGAAAAGAGAGAAATAAGAGAAAGAAGAAAAAGAGACAACGAGAGAAATGAAGACAGTGAGGAAGAGAGACAAAGAGTAAGAGAGTAAGACAGAGAGCAGAGGAGAGAAAGAGAAAACAATGAGAGAAAGAGAGGAAAACCAAGAGAAGAATAAGAGAAAAAAACACTGTAGAAGAGGGAGAATAAAAGCGGGAGAGAGAAAGAGGAGAGGATGAGAGAGAAAGAAAATAAAGAAAAAAGATAAGAAAGACACGGCAAAAGAGAGAGAGACAGAGGGGGAAAAGCAAGACAGGAAAACAGAACAAGGAAAGATAGAGAGAAAAGTAGAAAGACAGAGAGAGAAGAGAGAGACAGCAGAAAAAGAAAGAGAAGAAAAAAGAGAAAAACGAGATAAAAATCAGACACAGTAAGAGAAAAGGATAGATTCCTGAGAGAGAAAGAGAGGAAGAAAGAAAGAGAGGAAAAACAGACAGAGCAAGAGTGGAGAGAAGAGAGGAAGGGAATACAGAGAGAGAAAGAGAGAGAGAGAACAAGGGAGAGAGAAAAAATGAGAAAGAGGAGATGAAAAAATGAGAAACCGAGAAGAATTAGAGAAAGACACACAGATGAAAGAGACTGAGGGAAAAAGAGGTAGAAAGAGGGAGAATAAAAGCAGGATAGACAGAGAGAGAGAGAGTGAGAGAGAGAAAATAAAGAAAAAAGAAAAGAAAGACAGAAGGAAAAGGAGAGAGAGTGACAGAGGGGGAAAAGTGAGACAGAAAAACAGAATGAGGAAAGACAGAGAGAAGTGGGAAAAAGAGAGAGAAAAGAGAGAGACAGAGGGGAAAGAGAGGACAGTAGTGAGAGGGAAAAGAAAGAGAGGACAAAAGAAAAAAGAAAAAGACAGAGACACAATGAGAGAGAGAGAGAGAGAGAGAGAGAGAGAGAGAGAGAGTGAGAGAGAGGAGGGGGTAGGGATGAAAGAAAGAGAAAGACAGGGCAAGAGTGAGAGAATGGGAACAGCAAAGGAGAGAAAGAGAGAGAGAGATAGATAGAGAGAGAGAGAGATAGATAGAGAGAGAGAGAGAGAGCCAGACGGAGAGAGAGAGCATGTTTTACACAAACAATAAACAGCGCTAATCAGGCGGCGCGGCCCATTCGGAAGGCGAGATTTAATAAAAACAGAGCAGGATTGAATTATCATATTTTAACTGGATGTGTTTTCAGTTAATGTATGATTCTGGCCTACAAATGATCGAAAACGCTTTTCCACCATAAAGCACCAGGCTATTTCTCTCTCTCTCTATCTCTCTCTCTCTCCTCTCTCTCTCTCTCTCTCTCTCTATCTCTCTCTCTCTCTCTCTCTCTCTCTCTCTCTCTCCTCTCTCTCTTCTCTCTCTCTCTCTCCTCTCTCTCTGAATAAATGCAGAAAAAGGCAAGATGGGCAAGACAAAGAAAATAAAATCATTTCCCTCTTTAGCGTCTAGTGACAGCGGATAAGCAGACAGGGGCTGCAAGAGCCACGGTCTTCAGCACTTCCGCACGCAGGAGTCACAGGGAGCCTGATGAAGAACGGCCCTGTGATTGCAGTAATCAGGTGTAATAGGCGGCAGGATGGCCGGCCTCAACCGTCCAACCATCCTCGTCCTCTGTGATGGGGTTTGCACATGTGACTAATAAGGGGTCCGATGCTCAGCCATAGAGGGGGGTGAGTGTAAAGAAACAACAAACAGCAGCAGCCAAAGCGGCAGGGATGTCAGGGGCCGAGGCGTGAATCAAGCGCATTGGCGTAATTAGATTAATCCCGAGGAGACGGCAACTTTTCCATCTGCTGCCTATGCGCATGATCTGAAAACACACTGCTGCGTTCTCTCATGTCCTCAGAGAGCATCAACAGCACTACATATGAAAACATAAAAACACCTCTTTCTCTGTCTCTCTCGCTCCCTCTATTTTAATCACCTTTCCTTTCGCTCCCTCACCTTTTTTCATTTCTCTGATAAGGAACGCAACATCTGAAGTCTCTCTAAATCAAAACGCCGGTGTCCATTTTTATCTCCCGCCCCTGCGGTGAGGAGCGCTGACTGAGAAGGCGGATGTTTCGAGATTGTTGTGCCGGTGCTGATGGCTGTAAACACACACACATACGCACACAGTGAAAGCCAGCATCCAATCCTCTGCTCCCCTCAGTCGTTGTCAGCAGAAACCGACACCCCTCATAGGCCAAGAACAGGCATCAATCATCTAATGCAGCCAATGGGGTGGACTCTGCTGGACGAAGCACGCTGGACGCAAGCTCGCCGGCATAAACAACAGCCATGTAGTCGCACACATGGAGGACAGTGAAGATCTGCATGTAATACTTTGTTTAAAAAACGGAAAAAAGCAACCTTACATCAGACAAATGATAAAAAGTAGCTTCTGTCACATTTAACGTTTCTGTGATAAACACACACACATCACAGAATCCATTAGACACAATACAAATGTGGCATCCAGCCACTAAACCTAATACAGGCATCTAATTTAATTAACAATTCCCATCTTCACAATGATAACTTTCAACGGACGCTGTATAACAATTAACATCGCGCTGCGGTACAATTTGCAGAGTCAAATAGAAAAACAATTGTAAGAGTTTTTATTCAACACAGGAAAAAAAGTAGCTTTAACAATTAATTTGTTAATCAATTTTACAGTGAAACTCAAGGTAATTATTTTCCCATTATCGCTACTATTGGTCGCCTGCTGATAATGTCTGAATAATCAATTAACTGACCTTGTCAAATAATGAACTGAGCTCATTAATTTGAATCTATGAAAATGACTCAAGTACAATTATGAAAAGATTGGCCAATGTGTTTGATTGATTTACAACAAATTATAGAAACATTATTCGAAAATTCTCTTTCATGCAGTATTTAGTACTGAAATTACACCAATTTCATCAGAATTAGGCAAAATTTTAGAGCTGTTATGCTGTATAAAGCATAACATTTACGTAATTCTAAAAATTCGAAAAATCACAGCATGATTTTGTCTTTTCAGATCTGAGAGGGTCATGATGGTTCTGCTAGCGCTGCCTGTGTATGTGTGTGTGTGAAGCATCACTTTTCCCACAAGCGCTTTCAGAGTGATGCAGCAGCAACAGCCGTCTCTCTCTCTCACTCTCTTTCTGTCTGTCTCAATGTCCCTCATCCCTCACACAGAAACTCTGGTCATGCCACATTCGCACATTCAGAAGAGCCATCCTAAAACGCTCTGTGGAAGACACATGACAGCAGGCCCATGTCCAGCCTCTTCCCCTCCCTGCCCGCTGGCACTGGCCCCCTCCATCCCACGCCTGTATGAATGGCTGGACGGAAGTAGCCCACTCAATCCCACGCCCGTATGAATGGCTGCCCATGTTAAACCCTTAAAGCTGGCATTAATCCTGGATTTGAGGAGCAGAGCTGAGTTTTGGGCCATGTTATCAGAGCAAGGCCCAAAATCTCCTTATTTACTACAGCGCAGGGGCCCACACACACACACACACACTCATAGACACACACACACACAGCCACAGACACACACACATTACCACAGGGAGGAGGAATAGGACAACTTCCGTTAAACGGGAATGAAGGCCTTGCAGTTTTCTCTCTATCATAAAACTGAAACTACACTATGCATACGTATAAAAACAGGTCTGGATTTTGAAATTAGGGTTTCTTATCAGGGAGTGAAATGGGAAAAGTGTCCTCTGTATGTTACATTAAAAAATGTTTCAAATGTCATCACTGTTATAACAAAACTTCGTAACGTACATTTTTTAATGTGTTTTTTAATTTTATTTTTTACATCTTGTAAAAATGTGAGCTGCACTTTTGATGAGCACTTCACAATGAATGGAAATGATCCAAGATTACCTACAATAAAATTCTGAGTACATTAACAAACACTTCTCTGAAGTCTGTTATTGTTTCGGAGATACAAGGTTTCGTTACCACAGTGACTAATGCAATGCATGTTTTTGGAAAGACTGCAATTGTGGATGATTCTCATTAAGCCAGCTGAGTGTTTAACATACTGGGGGGAAAAAAACGTGCAAAAGTTATTGCATATTTTAGATTTTATGCTATATTTATTTCCAACAAATAACTAGCAACCAACATTTGCAGGACATTGGCATATTTATGTCTGCTCCCTGTAGAGGATCTGCTCATTTAGAAATCAAAAAAAGGTATATGTAATTTGACTGGGGATGTTCAAGCTGGTGCATGTGACTGAATTTCATTAAATATGTCAACATTTCGTCAAATTCTATTTCAATGGATAAAAGTAACAGGACAGCTCACTGAGAATTCTGTAGAAGACTAAGCAGAGTGGATTTTATTAAAAAAGAGCACCATTTTTAAATGTGCTATAAGGTGGCTGATGCCTGGGTCTGACTAAATCTCTCTCTCTCTCTGTCTCTCTCTCAACCTCTCTCTTAACACAAGCAAGCCAGACTTAGATCCCAGTCATTGATAGTAACATCCGGCCAAACACAAAGCCCATCACACACACACACACACACACACACACACACACACACACACACACACACACACACACACACACACACCTATATAAATCAATTATACACAATTAGAATATACAGACATGCACACTTTTATGTATAAATAATACGAATTACGCATTTAAATTGAATACATGTATATGAAATGCAAACACGGTGACAGCCTAGTGCACACAAACAGGGCTGCAGACCTTCAGTTCTGTAGCAGTTGGGGTTTTATGTGTGATAGGATGTTTATTATATATTTTATTAACTTATTAACCCATAGAGAACAGTAGCTGAGTCAGAATTAGCCAAAGAGGCTAACTTTCATGTCATTACTCACCAGATGCAAAAATAGCTTGAATTTAAATGTACATCACAAAACATAAACATTATTGCTGAACAGCACTGATCAAATTCAATACCACAACATTCAACAGACATATCAGATTAAGTTTACATTAACAACAGTTAATAAACCTATGTCACAGTACTGTTACTCTATTGTAAAACATGTCTTACAAACTTGATACTGTATAGACTTTGTGTTTTCTCTTCTCTTAAAATTAACTTTACACTACACATTATATTTCTATTAGGGACAATGTTATTATGTGAAAAAGAATGTTGAAATAGATATAATAATAATTGCCTATCAATAATCATTATAGTGTGACAGCAATACTGTTTCGGAGTGTAAATATATGATGTTTTGTACTGTGTCGTTCAATACGAGTCTCTCCACTCAATGCAGACACTTTCAGCAGACTGTATTCAGTTTAATGCTGTTCATGTTGCATGATGAATAATAAAAAAAATCTTTTTTACCTCAAAATCAAAAGCAGGGAGCAAAAACACACTTCTCATAAGCTCATGCCTTGCATATTATTATAAAATATTGTACTTTTATATGTTGAATGGGTGTAAAAATGAAAGTATTAACAAATTAACACACAACAGATTCCAAGCCGCTCATTTTTTGCTGTATCATATCAAAATATCACTGTATTGCATGGAATTCACTGCATTGCAATTGAACTTGGCAACAATGCAACAACATAGATGATAGTAAAAATGCACATCTAGCTCACATTAAGGGAACCAGGATATCATGAGAGACATAAAAAAAACAAGAGAAAGAAAAATAGATCCCGATTCAAGGCTAGAATGAAAACACACACACACTCCTGACCACATACAACACAGCGTATCAGTAGCACTGCATATAATAAAAACATGCACAAATGTAGGCAGTCTAAATCATTCCTGACTGAAACCACATGCAGTGAGACCATAGTACATGTCTGAGAGTGCGTGTGTGCGTGTGTGTGTGTGTGTGTGTGTGTGTGTGTGTGTGTGTGTGTGTCCTCTGTGTATTTTTGTACACGCTGTCTAGTGGTGAGCAGACGCACCACAGCACACCATGTGGTCTGGAAGCAAAATGTTTCAGTCTGTCCCTAAGAATTTCTACTATTTGCTCTGCAATATCACACCATAGACTCTCTGTACTGTGTACATAGAAATACATACAATATACATACTGTTTAAAACAGCATGCATTTCAACAATGAGCAGTAAATCATATCCACTGTAACGCATGGTAAGGTCAGCACACAGCGAGCAGTGTACATGTAGGTGGATGTGTCTGAGTGTGGGGTGTTATCCCTTCCAGCGTGTGTGTCTGAGTGTATGTAGTGCTTCAGCCAGGCCGGCTGCTGCTTATTTTGCCATCGTGGCTCAAATGGGCTCCAGTGCTGGAATAAATCACTGTCGTCGCAGAAACACAGCGACAGCCATGATGGATGGCTGAAATGTTTAGGTTGATATCTTTAGTGTTGCTGACAATTTGTTCGTCCCGGCTTTTCCAGTCTCTGCTACGCAAGCACGTGTGTGTGTGTATGTGTGTGTGTGTGGCATCAACATTGACACACATACGAACACTTAGCATCAACAGTCCTGGAAGTTTTGTTTTACTTAAAATTAGTAAAAATTGAAATGAATTAAAAGTTTTTGTAATGAGAATTAACTGAGAAGTTAGTGATAAACATCTCAGTTTTACATAAAAAGAGACCAAATCCAATTAATTAAAAGTTTCTTTGATAAAAATTAACCAAGAAATTATGCATAAACCTACTATAAAATTACATTTGAGATCATTAAAAAAGCAGGTTGTGCCAAATTAAGGAGAAACAGCAGCTTTTCCTTGCACCCCACACATTGTTAAAGTGTGTGGCTTCGCCCACGTGGGTCTGGGTCACAGGTGCAGTGACCCCATCCACGTCCACTGTACTTGGTCAAGCAGCATGTGTGAAAGTGTAAAAATCTGCTTTCGATCATAGACATGGGGAGGAATTGGTGGGCAAAGTGTATTATTTTTCATTTTTCAGCACAGCCACCTTTACACTCCAAAACCCTCCCCACCCACCCACTTAATGTCCTGTTTTCTGGCCCTGCGTGACACTGACCAGTCAGAGAAGAGATGGGCGCCGAAATCCTAATTTTACGCGTTTACGCCCCTGCATGTTCACGCCATCATACGCCCACACGTACGCTCTGCATTCGGACCTTTCTGACCAGCACGTTAATATATTTATTTTAGATATTTATTAATTTTTACACGCACAAAGGAGATACTGGATGCATTTGTAAACACACCAGTCCCCACAGCTGGCCTGCTCCAGAATCCAGACCACCCCCCCACTACATTCTGCCCCCCACCCCCACCCCCCAAACACACTCTCTCACTCACACACACACACACACACACACACACACACACACACACAGTACTCCCACCTGCTCCCACCTGGCAGGATCAAACACAAGAGAGTGCACTTCCCACAAACTCTCGCACAATCAATACTTTCAGCCAGTACACTCCACTCCACACGCGCACGCAAAACTCCCTCCACAGAACAGAAAGAGAGAAAGCGACATACTGACCTTTCTGTCTTTCTTTTTCTCCCCCTCCTTCCTCTCCTCTCCTTGCTTTCTTTCCCCTTCCTTCACGTCCAGTCCACACTTTTTTTTCCCTCCGGGCTGCTTGCTTGCTTGCTGCTGTGGCTTACAGTAGTGGAGCGCTACTGGCTGAGACACTGAGTGTGTGAGTGAGTGAGTGAGTGTGTGTATGTGCGTGTGAGTGTGTGTGTGATTTCACACCCCGGCTGCAGCCCTGCCTCCTGTCCTGATGGGGCTTGTGTGAATACGCTGCTTATTTAGAGGAGCCGGCGCGCTACTACCTGGCCGCTTAAAGCATGAGGCAACATCCAGAGTGCATAATACCACCCCCCCACCCCAACTCTCTCTCTCTCCCTCTCTCACTCACACACTCACACTAGCACGCTCTCCCACTCACTAGCTGGCTGGCTGGCTGGCTGGCTGAAGAGGCAGACGCCGGCTCCGGCACACGCGGAGGTCTCTCTTTACCTTGGCAAGGGTAAGCAGGCGGCGTGAGGATACACACACAAACAAACACACACACACACGTACACACACACACACGCTCCGTTCTGTCTCCTTTTGCTGCTCTCTAAGTGTTTAGAAAGACAATTTCAACAAGGGATCGCTCCTGGTCTACTACGGGGATCCACGTGGACGAGTTATAATATGCTTTGCTTGCCACTCGCTCTCTCTCTCACATGCTCACATGCTCTGCTCACATGCTTAGTCGCTCTACCCTACTCTCTCTCTCTCTTTCTATGTCTCTCATGCTAGTTGTTGTAGCCTATTATCACACACTGCCACTGTTCTTGGTGCAGGGGGAAGCCCCCCAATCCCCCCCCACCCCCCAAGACGACAGGGGAGGGGGGTGCTCTAAAGGGTGACTCAAGCTCAATGTGTATTAGTCAAATTTATTATTTATTGCCAAGCGCCATTCAAATTTCTCCCTCTCTCTCTCTCTCTCGTTTTTCTCGCTCTCTTCCATATGTGGGTGGATTGAAGGGGGAGTGTGTCAGCAGGGAAAGGGGTGAGGGGTTGGGGGTTAAGGCAAGGGGGGTGGTGGTAGTGGGGGAGAAGGGGCGAGTGGTCAGGATTTGGGAAGCCCTGGAGGGAGGTGAAAAGAATATATAAGATATTAATTTAATTTATTTATTTATTCAGCTGGGCCGCCTCTCGCCTTATCAGCCAGGCTGTCGCTTAATGACATCACTGCCAGCTTCTCCAAGCTGTCTAAAATCAGCCTGCCCCTCATTTTTCATCAAAACGACTTCAATTCATTCTGTGTGTGTGTGTGTGTGTGTGTGTGTGCGCGAGTGCATGTTATTGCCCATATCTAAAATTGAGAATAATGTTATTCCATTGGTCCACACTTTCATTTAAGTCACACCCAAGTCCAAACAGTGCTAATGTAGAATCTCAGGACCCAAACATTAAGAACAGCTCAATGATAAATGATTGAGCAATAAACTAATAGCTTCTAAAAAGACTCTTGTAGTTTATCACCACACTTTATCAAAACACTGGCTCAGACTCTGTCCATTCCACTAAAAAACACTGCTCTATTTTTGCATTTCACAGGCTATAATTTCCATAAACTTAAAAATTCTAATTAAAAACACAAATTGTTCCAGACATTTATAAGAGGGTATAAGAATCAGGTCACAGATCTACAGTATCACTGGGATCTCTGAAATGGTAATGTACTAAGACTTTTTTTCAAGCAAATTCGGACCATTTTCTCCATTGATAAAGAAATGTTCACTCAAAATGTAACTGGTATTTTCAAATACTGCAAACTAATAAAAACAGGGGGTGGGAGTGAAGTTACAAGGCTCTGATATGAAAGTGTGGTGTGCAGATGTTGCTTGAACATCAGCATATCTTTAATGCAAATAAATGAGTTCATTTTATTTATATAGTACCTTTAAAACCAAACTACTTTACTTTTAATAGGCAGCTTGTCTCTCTGTCAGTTCTCCACTTGCACCAGCCTCATTTCAGTGGTGGGCGAAGTACACAAATCATGTACTTGAGTTAAAGTAGAGATACCCAAGGTAAAATATTACTCCAGTAAAGTACAAGTTCCTCCCATTAGCATTCCACTTGAGTAAAAATACAAAAGTATTTGCCTTCAAATGTACTTAAGTATAGAAAGTAGAAGTACTAAAAGTACTCATAATTACGAAAAGAGTAATTATGACTCTAATGTCCTATTATCATCTTTGTTATAAGACTGGCTTCATTACCTCATTTTATGTGAAAATACTCCAGTGTCTCTCTTGGTAAACAAATATTTTAATAGAATGTCATTAATTAGTGACGATGATGTCTATTAAAATGATCATAAGCACAAAACACAGTTTCCATCAGGTAGAACCGAGTGGCTCTGAAATCACTTTTTACAAACAAGCAAAGTTTCAGTTTAAGATTTATTTACAACTTAGTTACAAGTTTAAGTTTAATAAAAACTGGCTTTAAACTCAGGATCACAAATAAGTTTTCCTTTACTATATTGATCTGTAGGTCTCTGTTCATAAATAAACTAGCAAAAACAAATTTACTATAAAATGAAATGGAGTTTGCATAAATTCAGAAAAAAGCCGCGTCAGTCACGACTGCATATGTGGACATATTTCTATATTGTGCTCTATTTACACAAAGTTAGGTTAGTTCATCATTTATGTTGAAAATGTTGTGCTGCTGCGCTGATGTTGAACCATGTGCTGCACTGGGACGGTATGACCAACAGGTCAAAACAAGCTCAAAACAAAGTGACCACTGTGCCCTGATTGGTGTTCTTGCTTTGTGCTTCTTTCATTTTGACATGTTACATATTTATACACGCAAAAACCAAAAGTAATGACAGAGTTCTCAAAATGTAGTGGAGGAAAAAGTCAGATATTAGACACTACTAGTGTAGTGAAAATAAAAAGTCACTCCAAACGGAAATACTTCAGTAAAGTACAGATAGATGGAAAAAATACTTAAGTACAGTAACCAATTACATTTACTTAGTTATTGTTCACCTCTGTCTCATTTACACATTGACATCACTACAATCAGTCCTCAACCAGGACTGACAGACTGTTTTGGGGCAACAACAAAAAAGGGAACAAAAATCTCTTTTTATGAGCTCTATAACATTAGTGGTTAGAATACAAGTGCATTAATTAGCCATGCAGTAATGTGTGGATGAGAGTGAGGACCTGTGCACTGGAAATAACTAAGTAAGCTCCTGCCCCAACGGCCCAAAGGCCAAAATGGATGAAGTCTGAAATCATGACCAGACAGCAGGATTGAGCTCTCACTCAACCACATGATTAACCAGAAAGCCTTCTCTCAAATTCACTAACAAGAAGACTCTTTCTCAACTACTTCCTTAAACAGAACCCTCCATTTCAACCACATTTTTAACCACAAACCTCTTTCTCAACCATCATTTTAGCCAAATACCTCTTTCTCAATCACATTCTTAACCAGAAACCTCTTTCTCAACCATAATTTTAACCAAAACCTCTTTCTCAATCACATTATTAACCAGAAACCTCTTTCTCAACCATAATTTTAGCCAAATACCTCTTTCTCAATCACATTCTTAACCAGAAACCTCTTTCTCAACCATAATTTTAACCAAAACCTCTTTCTCAATCACATTATTAACCAGAAACCTCTTTCTCAACCATAATTTTAACCAATACCTCTTTCTCAATCACATTCTTAACCAGAAACCTCTTTCTCAACCATAATTTTAACCAAAACCTCTTTCTCAATCACATTATTAACTAGAAACCTCTTTCTCAACCATAATTTTAGGCAAATATCGCTTTCTCAATTACATTAACCAGAAACCTCTTTCTCAATCACATTCTTAACCAGAAAGCTCTCTTACAACCACATTTTAACCAGAAACCAGTTACCAAACCAAGAAGCCCTCCCTCAAACACCTTCCTAACCAGAAAAAAACATCCTTAACTTTAATGCCTATTAATGCCATAGGATGTTATTCTGTTAGTCTGCTTTGACAGTTTTCTTCTGGCCTATTCATCATAAAATATTCACACAGTGTAAAGGGCATTTTCAATTGGTGTAAGATAATAAAACTGCAAAACAAAAAAGGGAAATGGAAAAATGGATAGTTCAGACAACATGCATCTTAAAATGTGCCGTGCACAAAAGCCAACACACCTTGAATGAGCACTAGACTAGAAATACATTGAATGGCCACATTAATTGAGATGGGGCCACTTTCTTAACCAGAAATTCCTCACTTAACCTCTGTTTTAAGGAGTGCTGCTCATGAACATTAGGATAGCATTAAAGAAATTCACTCTATATAAAACAATATATAGCACGCCCAAAGGCCTTATGCTGCAAATCTGCATATATATATATATATATATATATATATATATATATATATATATATATATATAGAAACACTGCAGCAAATAAAGAAGTTAAAGAAAAGCAATTTGTGCTCATTTTAAGCACTTCACATGTCTCCACTACCAAGAGCTTCCAAAAACTCTTGAAGCCTTCCCCTCTTAAAACTCCCTGAGCCCACGTTTGGCAGGCCGCTGGAAGACCGGAGGAAATAGTCTGGGCCATTTCAGCAGGTCCATTAAGCCTCAGAGCAGAACAGGTAAATGACTCTATTGACATTACCGTCCTAGCTCAATCATTTTAATACTATTGTAATAATCCAGATTTTTATACATTAGTTTTAAAAGCCCTAGTTAGAAAAAAAATCATTTCCTTAGTTCCTTTCCTGAACTATTTATGTGTGAAGGGAAAAAAGGGTGAGGAGTGAGCAAAAGAGGGAGAGAGAGAGAGTCGGAGAATGACAAGGTGTGAGGGGGGGGCGGCAAAAAAAAGAGAATGAGAGGTAAAAGGATGGAGGCATGTCTCTGACTCCCATAGCAGGCTGTCAGCTTCTCCGTCCTATAAACGCACAGTGATATAGATTGGCTTGAATTAACATGGAGGGCAATTAATATTAATGAGAAGAACCGTGTTGGTGGTGACTTTTAAATGGGTTAAGTACGAGCGCTGGAGAGAGTGAGCAAGGGGAGGAGACCTATTAACGCTCATCTTCAATTAGCTGCCTCAGAGGAGAGGAAAGTGGCCAAGCACACTGGGGATGACCCTGCCCCTGGCCAGTCCCCTGACCACAATCCTCAGCTCCAGAACCACTGTTTACAGCCCAGTCTCCACAACACCACAGTCATATTTACACACCCGAGGAGATGCACTTTAGCTGCAACGATCTCGGCCCAAATTAGCTCTCTTTTTCTCCAACTCCATCCTTTCCTGCTGTTTTTGAACTTTCAATTCTCCTGAATAGCATTATTATTATATATTATTAATATATCTGAATTATTACTCATTTTCTTCTTAAAAAATGGAGTGCTTTAATTCACATTTGAAGTACTCATCAAGGCCAGGCAGCGGAATGAATGTGGACGGATACATTATATTTGCAAAAATGCAAAGGGCACATTAAAAATATATAGCAATAATAAAATATTAAGTATTAATTTCAAAAAGATAATTTGCCTAGGCAAAAATTGCCTTTTCATTAATGCCATCATCCTTTTTTTTTTTTTTTTGGCCTGGACATTCATGATCAGATTTAACACAGAAATGCTATTATCTATACAATGTATGTATGCCATATGTGTGCCATATTAAAGACACAATAAAGCCGCTATCAGTACAAAGCAGTGTTTCAATTAGTTCTTCCCATGAGAGAGGACCACAAAACAGAAAAGAATGAGTGGCCTGCAAGGAGGAGCGTCCCAAACGTCAAACTTCTGATGCTCAGTGATGACTGAAGGTGCGCTCACTCATGACCTAGGCCTGGCAGCATGGCAGTCTAGTGGTCTTATGAATGTGACCCTTCACAACTGTGGTTAAACTGGCAGAGCTAAAGATTAGGCAGGGGGAAAGAATGGAGTGAAGAGGTCGAGGAGTCAACTCGCTGTCTCTGTGTGCTGATCGATTATTTTTAATAAACTTAATTCATTAATAAACTGTATTTTTTATTTGAATGTGCTCTTAAAAATCAAGGGTAATAAAAGCTTGTTGCCGTGGACGAACAGGTTAAAAGCGGTTCTTCATACCAGCCATTTACATCACTCACAAAAACGGTTCTTTAGGGACCCTCTTTTAGGATGATCCCTAAAAAAGTCTCTTTGGCACCTTTATTTTAAACAGTGTAATCTTTAAAGTTTGTTTTTAAATGCATTAGTTTGCACTATAAAGTGACTTAACTTGGTTTGACTAGTCCATTAAGGTACCCCAAATCTTGGGTGTGACTGAGTCGACTTATGCGTGACATACAATAGATGATATTCTCTTATTCAGCAGGGTATATTTTGGTTTGTCCATTTGAATTTTCGTGACCAAATTGTAAGGCAAATTGTTCAATAACTGCATGAAATAAATGTAAATTTTTATTTATTTATTTTTTTGTAAAATTTCCCCTCAAATGACCAGAACATTGTTCTATGATCTACACATATCACTACATGCTTAAAATTTACTGCTGAAAGCTAAAAATCTCAGATGCTCTTTGTATTTTTTTATGAAAGTAATGTTTACAGAGAAGATCACTGAAGAGACGCCATCTGTTTATAGTTTGTAGCCCAGATTTGTAGAAAAATGGGTTGACTTCCAGTAAAAAAAACAAACTGAGTTCAGCTTCTTTCATTATAAGGGTTTAAAATGACATCATCTATTTGACTGGAAAGAAGAGTTACAGCCTCATACGATGCCCAGCTCCTGAATGTAGCTTATGAAATATGAAAGTTGTGAAGAAGATGATGAAGTGTGTTTTGGAACCACCGATGGTCTCAAGGAGCTGAAGAGGTTGGAATCCGTTAAGACCAGAAATCAGGCAGTTTTTACTCCAAATAAGCAGCTGTCAATCAGCCAATTTATTATTTTGATTTTAGCCAATCTGTGTTGTGATTTTATGGGATAAATAATATGAGTCAGGTAAGTGCACTCATGCTGTATTTGCATGCTGCGATCTACACCAAAATACTGTGGCATAATTTTGCATGACTCATTGTGCAAAATAGCCAGTCGCCTCTTACATCCGAGCTGATTTGCACTTAATTTGATTTCATATTATTTAAATAGGCAAATCATTTTCGTTTAAGAATGAAAATTGTCAGCTTGGCCTGAGAAAATAATGTTATTTACAGTAGCCACTTCCAAGTTTCCTGCCTTGAGATTTGATCTCCACTTTTGAAATATAATGAACTCTGAATATTAATTTTATTAAAACTTTGTCATATAGCCTTCTTGGATATTTTAGTATCTGCTACGGTTCCGTTTCCACCAAGGATTTAAAAGTTGTACAGGATTAGCATATTAGAATCATTTTGTGAAGCACCAAAAAAGCGCTAGTGTGTTTCATGTGTTCACTCAGCCCAAATAAGGCTAACAACAAACAAACAAACAAACAAATACAACATGCCTAACAAAAACCTACAAAAAATAATCCATCAGCCACTTTTTCTGTTAAATACTAGAGTCAAACATAATTCATGATTGCTCTGCCTCTATTTGCATTAGAGTACATTGCAAACCAACAGATTGTTCTCGAAAATTTGATGGAAATTGCTTAATCATAAAATATTTCTGCAAACTTTAGAAATTCATTGTTCACTTCATTACTGTTCGCCTGCTTTATACTTTACAAGGATACAAAATTAAAACTCAAAGTGCAAAATGCAAACATACAGTGATGAGACAGCATCAAAGTTAAAACACTCAAAATATGAAGCATATCTGGTCCTTTCAGACAGAAGGAACCTCACTGCATGGTATGTCCTGTGTGGTTCAGCCAGGCTATCCATGAGACATGACTCGGTGAGAGTGGAGCAAGTCGTGTGCAAGTGGAGTGTTTAGGTGTGATTCGAGGAAGGCAGACAGGCAGACAGACAGACAGAAAGGCTGCCGAGGAAGGGTCTGGCCAGAGATCCCTGCGCATGTACACAGCGGCTACACCAAGGCCACTAGCGACTAAAGCCCAATTGCTTTCTGAAGGGCTTCCTATTGTCTGCGATGATGAACTTGAGCTATGGCCTAATTCTAATCTCCACCCTCCCCACACACCCACCCACCCACACACACTGCCCCTCCCTCACCCTCTTTCACCCCTCCAATGCCTCAAGCACATGCTCCAGCTGACGCCTGGCCTCTACAAACGGTGACCAGCCTATCACCCCCCACACACACACCACTGAATAAAGAACACCGTAATGAGGCCACAAAATGGCTCCTCCGCCAAACAGACATGGCCGCTAGTGGACAGGCAGATATGACTGCATGAGAGAGAGAGAGAGAGAGAGAAAGAGAGAGAGAGAGAGAGAGAGAGAGAGAGAGAGGGAGAGAGAGAGAGGAAGAGAGAAAGAGGGCAAGGGAGAGAGAGAGGGCAAGGGAGAGAGAGAGAGAGAGAAAGAGGGAGAGAGAGAGAGAGAGAAGAGAGAGAGAGAGAGAGAGAGAGAGAGAGAGAGAGAGAGAGAGAGAGAGAGAGAAGAGAGGGAGAGAGAGAGGGAGGGAGAGAGAGAGAGAAGAGAGGGAGAGAAGAGAGAGAGGGAGGGAGAGAGAGAGAGAAGAGAGGGAGAGAAGAGAGAGAGGGAGAGAGAGAGGAAGAGAGAGAGAGAGGGTGAGAGAGAGAGAGAGAGAGAGGGCAAGGGAGAGAGAGAGAGAGAGAGAGAGAAAGACAGGGAAAGAAGTCACCTCTGTCCTTAATGTCCCTCATTCTTTTCCTCTCACTCCATCATTCCCTCTCTCTCACTCTCCATTTCTCCAGAGAGAGGGAGGAAGAAAGAGAGAGAGAGGAAGGGAGAGAGAGAATGAGAGAGAGAGAGGAAGAGAGAGGGGGGGGGAGAGAAGAGAGAGAGGGAGAGAGAGAGGGGAAGAAGTCACCTCTGTCCTTAATGTCCCTCATTCTTTTCCTCTCACTCCTTCATTCCCTCTCTCTCACTCTCCATTTCACACTTCTTTCCTCTTTCTCTTTCCCTCTTTAACTCTTTTCTTCTCTTCTTCTAGGCTTTCTCTATTGCTTCCTTTTTTCCTCTCACTTGCTTTTTCTTCTCTCACTTTTTTCTCCTTCTCTCTCCATCTCTCATTCTTTTACCATCGCTTTCACTTTCTCTCTATCCCTTTTTTCTCTCAAGCTATCTCAGCTGAACTAAGATACCTAGCTCTTTCTTTTTGACACTTTCTCATTTCCTCTTTTTCTTCTCATTCTTTTCCCTCTCCCTCTCTTTTCGGCTATCTCACACTCCTTTGCTTCTACTTCTCTCTCTTCCCTTTATCTCTCTCTCCTCCCTATCTAACACATCGTTCATCTCTCTTTCTCCTTCATTCTTTTCCGCTCTTTTTTACTTTCTTCCTCTCTATTGTTGTCTTTTCCTCTTTTTCCAGTCTCTCTCCACCTCTCTTTTCCCTTTTTTCTTTCTCTTCCTCTCTCTCGTGTCTTACTTTATCTACCACTCCTTTTTCTTTTCATTCACCCTGTTCTTCATCTTTTTTTTTTTTTGCTCTGTACTCTCTCCTACCTTCCATCTTTCTTTCTCTCTGGTCATTTCCCTCTCCTCTCTCTCACGGCCCATTCCGCATGCGGATGCCGGCTTATTATTTAAGAGACAAAGGAAGGGAATCTTGGGAAGAGACAGGTGGCTGCATCTGAGTGATGAGAAAATTACGGGAGTGAAATCCAGCCTTGCAAAAAAAGAGAGAGAGAGAGATACAGAGAGGAGATAGAGAGAGAGAGACAGAGAGGAGATAGAGAGAGAGAGAGAGAAAAAAGAAATAGAAAGAAAGAAAAAACACCGTCTCCTGGAAATGATAAAAAAAATAATAAATAAATAAATAAATAAAAGGAATGGAATAAAAATGGCTGCACCCCTTTCCACTCTTTGGTAGAGCTCAGCAGGAACGAGTGGACCCCCCTCCTTTTCTCAAGAAGGATTTCAAATCCCCAAAGAGAAACTGCGTCCACTCTGCCATCTTCATTTTTCCTCACTTTTCTTCCCCCTGTCATTTTTCTTCACTTACTCCCAAGCTCTGTTATGCACAGTCTGCTCCAAATGCATCTCAACTGCATGATTTCTATTTTCATAATAGCAAACATCAAGTTAAAGAATATAAATGCTACAGCGGCTGTATGTGGAGTGTGTGTGAGGGAGGCTGAGGTGTGGGACAGGTTCTTCTGAAACGGGTGAATCGCTCCATCTGGAAGATGAACGGTGTGTTTAGGAGTTCGTTGGCTCCGGTCTCGGAGAAGCACATGGCGTAAAGCGGCCGATGGCCCCACCGGACAGCGTGAGCAACCTGGGCTCCGCTTGGTTAATGCGGGGCAAATGAAGCACGGAGGGCTCACCTCTGCACGATATATATATACACACACACACACAGTGACGGTGCAGGCTACCTTGCCAGATCACACCACTACACGGCAAAGGTCTGGAGAACAACACTTTGTAAAAATAAACAAGAAACTTTAATTTACAGAGATGCCAAAACACCACTTCTATTCCCTAAAACCCTTTCCTAAATAAGCTCTGTAAAAATGTTTTTCCAATTTAAGAAACCTCCACATAATACAATTCACTACCAATTCAAGTATTTTTAGAATCATACCTTTAAGCCAAGAATCATTTATGGACCTTTCATAAGTTGGGAGTCCAGACAGATAAAGAGACAGACAGCCAAAGAGACAGTTAGAGAGCCTCTAGGAAATGTTAGTGTTGGGCTGGGAATTCTTCATTTTGCGAGACATACGAGTAAAATCTCAGTCACACATTGGAGTTATTGTTGCACAGAACATGCTCACGAATGAAGACGTGATGTAAAAGCAACTCCACTTATATACTTTTCAAAAGCCTGAAATAAAACCTCTTCGCTAACAAAAGCACATTGTTGGTATTTTTGCCTAACAACATTTTATAACATATTTATAAGTTAACATATGCGCCTTAGTAGCTTTTGTCTACATAAACTTATACAAACACACACACACATATATATACATACATATATATATATATATATATATATATATATATATATATATATATATATATATATATATATATATATAAGATATCAAGTTTCTCTCAAGTTTCCATCTAAAACATACTCTTCTTTCTGCTTTGGCGCTGCTGAAAGAGGTTTAAACCTGGACCATCATGGCTGACAAACCTGAGAGTGTATATCAGCTCATGTTTCTGTGTTTATCACAGTGGACAACGTCTTTACTGACCGTCAGATCTGTATAAACATGCTTCGCTGTTTGTAAATGATAAGATTAAGTTTATGCACAGCGCTTGAGAACAGCTATTAGCCATCTGAACAGAGCAACAGGCTACCTTGCTGTGACTTTCAGGTGCAAAGTTTTATTGCACAACTCCTGTAGATACTGAATAATAGGCCTAATTTTAAGGGGTTAACTTACTAGCTTAGCCTAGCTGTTAGCAGCATTTAAACAGCATTTTTGAATAATATTATTTTTTGTAAAGTTTTAGTATATTTGTGTATTCATTTATAAACTAAAATCTGATGGGATTTTAGTTTAGCAGTCTTGCAGATTTTTCCCAGTCAAAAGTGGTTGGTTAGTGTAGTAGTTGTGTAGTGTAGGCAACACCTCTGCCTTCTACGCTGGAGACTGGGGTCCCCCGCCTGGGTCAGCTCCCTACACTATACCAGTAAGAGTCCTTGGGCAAGACTCCGAACGCTACCTTTACCTACCTATGTAAAAAATTATCAACTTGTAAGTCGCTCTGAATAAGAGCATCTGCCAAACCTGCTAGATGGCTGACTTAACAAACACTTTCTTTCCATGCTAATACTCACAGTGATGCTTATGTCTGCAATGTACAAATAAATGGGTCTTAAGTGTCTTATAAAACCTTGGGTTCATGTCAATTTAAGGCAGATCATAATTTTTCAGTTTTTATCATAATTGGAAAATACCCATTGCCCTTTACATTGTGCGTAAATATGATGAATGGACCAAATGAAACAGCCCAAAATGGATTGGAAAAAATTCTGATCCCACAGACTTCCATTAAAAGTAAAGTAGGTTTTCAATTTCTCCTTTAAAGTTACCATTTTGGACATATGAGGTTTTGTTCAGACAACAGCGAAATGATTATGAGTTCTCAAAACCACTGCTTGCTTCCTTCCCTCATGCCAAAACTCAAAGCCTACAGTCAAAATATAACATTCCATAGCATTAAAAAATGCACCATGAAGAGACAGATTCTCCTGATAGAAGCTGTTCAGATGATAGGAACTGCATCATCTAGAATCAGTGACAGTAACTGCAGTCTGTAAGATCTATATGACTGAAGCTCATGACTTTCAACCGTTCAGCGTATTAGCTCCTACAGTCCACAGCGATCTGAGCACTCCAGCCTCTCCGGTGTGGGTCACGAGTTCAAGAGTGCACCGCGACACATGCATTCACACGCGCATTATAGCGGCACGTATGTTTCCTAACCCCGTCACCCACAGCCCCGTACCACACACACAGCTCTGCAAATGAGTTTACACCATTGTTTAATGACACTCTGCCCTGTTTCTCAAAGCGGGACGTGAGACAAACAAATTCGAGCACGTTGACGGAGTTTATCACAATGACAGGCAATTAGAGGCGGCCTGACCTTGGGCCTCCGTGCTAAATTAGAGCCATCACTGCGGCCATACATGTTTGAGGAGTTGAGGAAAAAAAAACGCAGCCACAGAAAAGCTACGGGCCTCTCGGTACACAGTGCTGAATTATACATCCAACATCCTATTACTCCAAACAGCCCCAGGAGCTCTGTCTCTTTCTCTCTCTCTCTCTCTCTCTCTGCAGAAAAATGACAGTGAACTCTCCGCAATCACAGCGCCAATCAATTATGCATGCATTATATTTTCTTAGGCGGTGTGAAATCTAGAAATGTTAAATGTTTTTAAAAGCGCAGATGTGTAACACTTTCCAGAAGGTTGTTACCTTCAAAAATTATGGATTTGTGCAATTAAAATGCAAAATAGAAAGCATAAAGTAGGAATACAGTGATTTGGAATTTTTTTCAGCTGATATGATAATATCGATATCTATAACCAACAACTGTGTACTTTTTCCATTTTAAAATAACTTAACATTACCATTCCAGTAATAAGGGGTAATGTATCGCTGTTGTCGGAAGAAAAACTTGTATCTCCATTTTTGTCCAGTTTTTGACATGAATTAAAAATGCCTGTTACCTCTTACATTGTGTGTAAATTTGATGATGAATGGACCAAAAGAAATGGCCCAACATGACTTGGAAAAAATTCTGGTTCCATTGACATTAAAAGTAAAGTAGGCTTTTCCTTCTCCTGTCTCTTCTTCCCAACAGCGATATTGTAGCGAATTGTACCAACCTAAAATGACAGGCTAATTTTTCAGTTGTTACTCAATGTTAAGCTAGTTGTTGCACCAGTAGTATTTGGTAAATAAACAGACAAATAATGGTTAGAAGTTAGACAAACCTAAAAATTACAAGATCATTTTCTAAAAAAAATACCACCTCACAGATTTACATTTACAGCATTTAGCAGACGCTCTTATGCAGAGCGACTTACAAGAAGTGCTTTGTCTGTCTAGAGAAAGGATCTTTGCTAGTTACCAATAGGTTAGAGAAAGTCAGTCCTGAGCTCAGATACTGCTAGAAACTAAAGTCACTGTAGACACCCAGAAATGCACAGTACACAGTGCAATACAATAAAATATAGAAGTGCAGCACAATATATTGCAAACAATACTTAATTCAATGCTCATTTAAGTGCTGGGTAAAGAGATTTGTGTAAACAGATCATAGTTATTTATTAACAACTAGAAAATTAGTATATATGTTTGTCCATTTTATTACAAATTTGTCAGTTACTAACTTATTGTGTGGTAAGAACCTGAAAATAAGCACGCAATTTTTGACAACTTGTTTAATATTTTACCATATTATGACCTACTATTGTCACCACTTTGCAAAGTGCTACTATAATTCCCTCATAATATGCAGCACATGGCCCAACCTAACATACATGTAGTTAAAGTTGACGGTACTTTTGGTCATGTTCTCGTTTTCCACAGCAACGTTATCTGTGAATCTTCACAGCAGTCAGACAAATATTTTAAGATTTACCCTGAAGATCATGAGGACCACCACAACATCAACATTTTTCACTGTTTTTCCTCAAGGATTTTTGTCCTGCCATGTCAGTACTTTTTTACTGACTGTGTTCTCCACATCAGTAAAGACTTCAGTGGCTTTTACTTACTATTAAACAAACCACAGCGATAACCCAAGGTTATATTAAAGCAATGTGAAATGCTCAATGTAGCCCAAGTATTCTTATTAGTGTGAGGGTGGTGTTATCCACTACACTATTAAGTTTAAAAGAAGGGAAAGACCATCATTAGTGACTACATATGTCAGTGAGTGTGTGTGTCTGTAACCACGTTTACATGCAGAGTAATAATCTGTTAATAATGTGATTAACAACTCAATCAGTATAGAATACATCCATGTAAACACCTCAATCAGAATAGTCAGAATAGTCTGTAAATAGTTTGTTAAAAATAAGAATAATATCCGTGTAAACGCCTCTATGTAATTACATTCCCTATTGAAAAGTTTAAGTCCGTGCTGCATGTGCGTCGCATCATAGTGAAAGGTTTATACCGTTCAACATGGTGGAGCAGAAACTGGTCTGCAGAGGAGATGAAGTTTATCGTCTGATCTTTAAAAGATGGCGATGGATACGAACGTCCACCTTATGTGTCTCAGAAAACAACGTCTTCCTCTCTGCCTTCTTTAATAAGGACATGTGAAGGACGTTTTCCTGAGTCTGACATCATTTTAAAGTGATTAAAAACACAATCACTGCTCACTGCTGCTCATCTCACTCTGACTGGACTCACGTGATGCTGGTTGTCATGGTAACATCTACACTACGCGGTTCTCCATGCATGTGTGTCATTTTGGATATGTTTACTTGTGTGCACGTAAACTGAGGTTTTCTATCAGATAGTTGAGTAGAGTGAAAATAAACAGCTCAGTCTTAATCTATAATAGGAATGTATTCAATCAGATTAGCAAAAATCTTTGCACGTAAACACAGCCTGTGATGTGGGCTAGTAATCGGATTCTAAATTACAGAGTGGTATTTTTAGAAGTAATATTAGAACAATAATAATAATAATAATAATAATAGCATTTTCTTATTTATTGGAGAGTAATATATGAGTCATTGGTGTATAAGTAAGTAATAAGTGATACTTTTTGATCCCACAACCGGGGAAATTACACCTCCGCATTTAACCCATCCGTGAAGTGAAACACCACATAAACACTAGTGAACACACACTAGGGGGCAGTGAGCACACACTTGCCCGGAGCGGTGGGCAGCCCTATCCACGGCACCCAGGGAGCAGTTGGGGTTGGGTGTCTTGCTCAAGAACACCTCAGTCATGGACTGTCGGCCCTGGGGATCGGACCGGCAACCTTCCGGTCACAGGGCCAGCTCCCTAACCTCCAGCCCACAACTGCCCCAATCATGCAACCCCAAAAAAAAACAAGCTACTTTTTCTCTGATCTCTAAAAAAGTAATCTACAGAAAACGAACAGTGCAAACCAACACCTGTGATACTACAGGAAAAAGGACACAATTTCAATCTTCGATACTAAGAATTGACAGCATTCTGAAGTCATTTCCTCCTGCCAGGGTAAAGGCAGGCTGGGGCTTGCATGAGTGTGAGGGGGAGTACAGAACTGAGAGGTGCTTATGAGAGAGTGTGCTTGTGTGTGTGTGTGAAGAGGAAGGGGGCCGGACCGGCCGCAGGGGCATTGACCTAAGCTGCTGGTCAGTCCCAGAGGTGTGTGTCCGGAAGCCCTGAAGCCCACCCCTCTGATAATGACCTCTGTGTTTCGCTTATGGGGATGGACAGGTATTGGCAGGCCCACTGACTGCTGCCAATGAGACGCCTACAAGTGGCAACTCTGTTAATAACAGGTGACCCATTGGCCTCTTCACACTGACCAGACCCTTCACACAGGGTGTATGTGGAGGGGGAGGGGTGTAAATGTGCATGAACTTGCAGAGATGAGCAAGAAAATAGGTGTAACATCGACTGAGGGAAAAAAATAAATCCTGAACAGACAAACACAAATACACACACACCTATACAAACAGAGGCAGTAGCAGAAATTTTGGACCCCCTGTAAAATTTTATGCATGGGCCTCTTGCCTGACCTCATATCCCTTTGCAGTATCTGTTTTAGCCCTACTCTTTATTTGTTGTATACAACACTTTGATGACGGTACAATCTAATTGGCTGATAAGCATTGTACCTTTGTAATTATTTGTGGTCACAGCATTTTTTCACAAAAACTATTATTAAGCACCAGTTACTGCACAGTTAGAAATGAAGGTTCTGTTCAGGTACATTTTTCGTTCAACGTGGCATAATCAGTGTAAATGTTCCCTCAAAGGTACAGCAGCCGTTTTAAGGTCTGATTGTGAACCTTAAATACGTTTTTCCAGGTGAAAAGTTCATATTTGTACCCTTTAATACAGAATGCTTTAAAACAGAACAGTAAAATAAAAGCCTGGAGGCGAGGCGGGGTGTGCGGAGTCAGTACAGCTTAGAACTTATCATTTCAGTGGATTATGGTTCAGTTATGTTCCCTTATGTTGAGTAAAGGTACTGAGATGGACTGTTGAGGGTCCCACCCCAGTGACAGTTTGTAAGTACAGAGTGTAAGTACTGACTCTCTTTAGGCTGAAGCTAATTTTTATTACATTTCTTCTTTTCTTCAATACAAAGACAAAAAAGAAAATGTGTATATTTGATGATTTCTAAATGATAATATTTGACCTGTGACCCGTTTGGCTAGATTGTGAAAAGGAATGTGTGAGCAGCTCTACATTAAATTCTAAACTTAGTGAAAAGCAAGATTTTCGGTCAACAGTTTTGACAGTGGATCAACCAAACAAACTGGAATTAGCCAGAAACGAACAATTTGCCAATCAAGATGGGCTGTGAAAGGCTTTTCAGACTGGCTGGAGCAAAACAACACCAATGTTAATCTGGCAAATTCAGAAAACTGCCAATACTAAAGCACACGTCATGCTATGTTCTGGGCTTCTTTGTTCGATTTTTTTTTTTTTTAACCTTTTTTTATTTAACCTTTTTTTTTATTTGACCAGGCAGGCCATGAAGTACATATTGCTGTTGTCGTAACAAAACCTCGCATCTCTAACAAAATCACGCCTCCAAGTCATTTTAGGCCGTTTGTTTGGTCCATTCATCATGAAATGAATGCACAATATACAGGACAACAGGCATTTTCAAATTATATCAAAAACTGAAATATAAACAATGGTGATACAAGGTTTTGTTCTGACAACAGCGATACACTTATTTACAATGTTGGCCTGGTAAGCAGCAGAAGCTACTTGAAGGAGAGGGAAACACAAAAGACGGGTCCAACAACTTTACTTCTTTTCTTGTTTAACAGAAATGTTGTGTAAAAGCAAAAGAACACTTGAGATAATGTGCTACACAACACTACCTCGTGTTCTGTGTCTTAAATAGCTCCATAATGCAACCTCTTGCTAACATGCAGCAAGCTGTGAAAAATTTATATAATTAACATGGCTCCATATCTATATACTGTAGGCCACTCTTCAAACTTGTAAGGTTTGTTGTTTTTTTAAAAAGCTGCCACAGCAAAACTGCAGAACTGTTTTTGACTAGTTCACAACAAACATTATTATCAAAGCCCACCAAAACCTACACGCACATACTCATTCTATTCAGCTACACATTATGAAACTTACAAGTGATACAACAGATATACTCTTAGCATACATAGTGGACGCCAGACCACTTTCTAGTTAACGCCTTCACTTTCAAGTTAAAGGTTTTCATTTCAGCAGTGAAGAGAACCTCACAATTTAACAAAAAAACAAGGATATTGTAACGGTTGAGGCGTGGTGGCAACATGCAAATGCGAGTTGCTTTTATTGAAATTAGAGTCCAAAGTGACAGAGGTTTGAAGAAAAGACAAGTCCATGAAAACAAAGACAAAACCAAACTACAAAATGTAAGAAAACAAGAGATGAAGTAACATCCACAAGTACGTTCACAATGCATGACCGAGACTGAACAAACACAGGGGTATAAATACACAGAGGGGAAACAAGAAACACCTGGGACTAATGAGGGGCACAGCACAGACAGGTGGAGCAGATAACAAGGGGGCAGGACCAGGGAGGAGATACAGAACAACAACAAAAGCACATGGCTACAACAGAGGGGAAGAAACAGAAACTCAGAAGGACAAAGGGAGAATCCATGACAGATATGCTAGAAAAAACTAAAAAACCCTAAAAATTCACAGTAGGATATGATGTTATATTTGGAGAACTCTTTTACATAATTCAGTACAGTACTGTGCAACAGTCAGAGACAACCCTTCATTTATTACATTTCTAGCTAATTCATTTTCAGGAGATATTTCTGGGGTTACATTAGATACAAAATAATCAACTTGCATTAGGAAGGGGACAGTTTAATTGAAAAAAGTTTCTAAAAAAGAGAAAGTGAGACTCCTAACAACCATGTAAGACCTGGTAGACACCAAAACTGCAACCATTAGAAAAACTGCACTTCAAACTTTTATATTTAGGATAGAGGAGAAAATCAACAGGTGTTTCAACCACGTGCTATGCAATACAACCACGTGCTATGGGTCTGAACGGATGTGTAGCTGTCAAGAGGACATTACTGAGTAAAAGCAAATCAAACAAAGAATCTGACAACATTTCCAAAACAATAGACTGACCACCCCAGAGTCCAGACCTGAACATCACTGAACATGTTTGGGATTATTTGAATTTTGTTTTTAATTTAACCTCTGATTTAACCAGGCAGGCCATGAAGTATATTTCGCTTCTGTCAGAAGAAAATCTCGTATCTCCAAAATGGTAACTTTATATTAGAAGAAAAAAATATACTCTGTTTTTAATGGAAGTCAATGGAACCAGAAGTTTTCCTAGTTATTTTGGGCTGTTTCTTTTAGTCCATTCATCATGAAATTTACACACGATGCAAAAAACAACAGGTATTTCCAAATTATATTAAAAAAATGAAAAAAATCAGCAAATCAAATAAAGAATCTGCCATTATCCAAACAATGGACTGACCACCCCAGAGTCCAGACCTCAACATCACTGAACGTGTTTAGGATTATTTGAATTGTAGGAAGCTGAAAGTGCAACTAACTGGTAAGACTGACCTTGTGGAAAAATATCCCTGCAGGTTTTTTTTGAAAAACTGAAAGCAAGTCTTTGAAAAGTAGAAGCTGTAATAAAGGCAATTGGTGGACACACTAAATATTGATAGATTATTATACTTTGTGGTTAAGATATCTGTGTAATTTTATGTTAAACATATACATTTACAGTGTTTCTCCTCACACAGAATGAATGCTTTCATAGCTTAATGACTGTTTTGACTGGAACATAAAAAAATGAGTGGTGGTCTTTTGCACAGTACTGTATAACACAACTGGGGACAGTACTGGGGGCAGTAATGGGCTAGAGGTTAGGGGACCAGCCTTGTGGCTGGAAGGTCGCTGGTTCGATCCCCACAGCTGACAGTACATGACTGAGGTCCTTGAACAAGGCACCTGACCCCCAACTGCTCATTGGGCGCTGTGGATAGGGCTTCCCACCACTCCGGGCAAGTGTGCTCACTGCCCCTAGTGTGTGTGCTCACTAGTGTGTATGTGGTGTTTCATTTCACGGATTGTTGTCCCGTTGTGGGACTAATAAGTGTCATTTAATCTTAATCTTCACCTCCGAAATTCTGTCTTACAGTGCGGACCCTGTGGTTGCCATTGCTTCTAAAAGGAATCTTTAATCACTACTTAATAAACAAAGCATGTCAGTTAAAAACCTTTCGGTGAGCCCAAAACTTACATGGGGAAAACTAATTGTTGCTGGCCTCTTTGGGACCACTGGAGTCATCCTAACTTCCCCACACTGGGGGGGGAATGTCCTGAACACACACACACACACACACACACACACTTCCAGGACAGCGTTACACACAGTCACACAGAGCCTTTGTGTCTGCTTTTTAGTAACTTAACAGACACTTCCTATAATTTTAACCAATGGCTCTCCTCTAAGATTACATGCAACTTAATCCACCCCTCGCACACTAATTTGTTTTTCTTGGCCTTCTTTTTCCCCCCTCTTGCCTGCGTGTAACTGAGCCCTTGAATATATACAAATTTAATAGAGCAAATAGAATCATTATCAAATTCAAATCAATACAAATCTAGCCCCAGCGCCCTTAAAAGGCAGCAATATTGAAATACAACACTGTCTGTACTCCCGCAACCCACCCCCCCCACCCCCGCCCTCCCCTCCTCCCCACCCCTCCTCTCCATCTTGCTCTTGTACATCTGACGTCCCCCCATCAGGCACGGACAAGCAGACAGGCGCATTATAGCTAATCAAGCTCACACAAAACAGCTTTTATTAATGCAGAGGAGTGCCGCTTTGATCATGAGGAAAACTTTCAAAGGGAAAGCAGTAGGTGCGGAGGCGCACAAATAGGATGCACCCCATTACCTACGGGTACCGTGCCAGATCGGAGAAAAGACGCCAGCATCAACGGCTTGCCTTAGAAAGCTGCGTCACAATGGGAGGAGAAAAAAAAAACAGATTTCAGAGCAGTTGTTGGCTGTTGGGAGAGGAATACAGGGGACTAAAAAAGCCCCAGTGCTTGTCTGTTATTTGTCATTTGTCTGTTCATCACCTATTTTTTGTTGATTTATACAAAAATGTTGGTAAACAGCTGTTGACATGCAGTCATTTTGAGTGCAGAATATCATCAGGGTGATTGATATGCTCCGACACAAAGATAACATATTGCCAGCTCACTTTTTTTGATGTTAACAGTTCTTTTATGTGACAAAATGACAACATTTATACACCGGTGAATTACAGGAGTCGACACAATTTGCATGATTCTAGGGCTGCATTTGGGACAAATATTTCATTGTATGCTATACAGTCGACAGCTCCGCGCAGGTTTACGCACATACACCCATCTAATTTCTTGTCAAAAACATGCTTTTTGCTTTTCATTACAAAAAAAAGCAACATTAAACAGCATACTTAAGTTCATCTTCGTTCATCTTGATGCAGGTTAGGCCAATTTCAGAACTAAAAACAGATTTCAGTGAAGCGTTCGCGTTAATACAGACACTACACAACAGCAAACGTGGCCTTATATACTCAAAAAACATATTTTTATTAATAAATGACACCCAAATTAATGAGCTGCACCAACATTTACGTTCATACATTTAATAATATCAGCATTTGTTTTTTATGCTTATTTGTGAATGACACCTTGATTTTTACACTAGCTGTACTGGCATTTAGTCACATCATATAGTTGTTTTTAAAGGGGCAATTCCACCAATTTCCCAAAATCTCTGCGTATTTAAAAGTATTTAAAAATGTAAACAAAGTCATTCAGACTGTTTTCATCTTTAGAGAAACTTGTTCACTGAGGTGGTGATAGGAACCATACATCCAAAGTCTTTAACACCACTGAAAGGTCCCTTCACAGAAAGTTATGGTGATGATGAAATGGTGATGGATATGCTGTCTGATGAAGGAGACATTGTTTTACATTGTTTCTGAAATAAGCTTTTGGTCTATAATGTATTTTTTTAGACACATTCATTGTGGATGTACCAAGACTTATCTCTAGGTTCATCATCATTAATCAGCATTACATATAAAGTTCACTAGGTTCCCTGGTAATTTTGTTTAGCCAATAAAATGGCTATATTTGCCTAGTAGACATCACAACTCCTGGTTCCTAACACTACCACTGTAACAGAAAATCCAAGATGGCCACCCTGCATTACTTTATTTACATCTCAATGATTTAATTATGTAGAAACTTTGAAAATTTGTCGAAATTCTTATGTAGATAATGAAAACGTGAATATATGAAATAAGTCTTCAGAAAATTAACTTTGCCTTATAGGCTTGTCTTATGTATAAGAAATATACATTTAATACGTTAAAATGTAATATTTTTTATTCCATTCAGTAAATCAATTATATATACAGGCCTACAGCAATACTACTACTGCATACTCACATATTAAATTATAAAACAATGACTTATTAATAGTGTGAAATGTAATTTAGTCTTATGAAAAACGAATTGTGATTCACATATGGAGGAGGATCCAACGGCCTTGCAGTACTAGCAGCTCAGTCCAAAGACTGGTAAGTAACTGTGAAACAATTAGTGCTGTAATATACATTTTTACTGCCATTTGTATGACTTACTGACAAAATAACAACTATATTTCTTAAATGAAACTATTATCTATTCAGATTAATGTATTCACCAGATGGATGGATAGACAGACAGGAAAGTACATAGACAGATAGATGGATGGACAGGAAAATAGATAGATAGATAGATAGATAGATAGATAGATAGATAGATAGATAGATAGATAGATAGATAGATAGATAGATAGATAGATAGATAGATAGGAAAGTACCTAGATAGACAGATAGAAAGAAAGTAGATAGGCGGACGGATACTTTATTGATCCTGAAGGAAATTTAGCAGCCAGTATCAGTCACATAAAACAGGACAGTAATAATAATGAGGGTGAAACAATATAAAAAGAAGAATATATTCAAACAGGTATATAGACAAATAGAAATATACAAAAATAAAGCAATAACCAGAGATAAAAAGGGCTGAATCTACACATAATAAAGGAGCACTTAAGCAAAGATAAAAGTCATGACTTCAAAGCCATCAGTCCCTGCTTACTCACAGCCAATCAGAATTGATGTCATATATATATATATATATATATACACACACACACACACACACACACACACACACACACACACACATAGGTCTTCAAGGCACACTAAAACAGGCTGTTTACTTTCAAGAGGTCAGAAAATGGTTGTATAGAAATTAATCACGGCTTTTTGATACAACCCACACAAGCATTATAAGTGAACTGGGAAAGAAATGCAAGAAAAATGTAAAAAATTATTTCAAATGAAACCAGCTGTGATTCTGATGGAATATAATCAAAGCATAGGCTGCAGTACAGGGAGAAACCTTATTCCCCAAATATTGCAATAATAACTTTTTAAAAACTAAAAAATATTATGACATTCTACATTTATTTGTATTTGTTTGCATGTGTTGTAGTGTTTTAACTGGCACAAACAATTTACTGGCTGCTTAAAACTTATTGTAGAATTAAAAACTTAGTAATGTGCAATATCATCACACTAAACTGCAGCCAGTCATGCTTAATAGAATATTTTAGATAAGATACAGTGTGAAATGTAAGCTTCCATCTAAGGGCAAATTTTGGGTTCTACAGACTAATGTTTACTAATATGTCATTTACTTACTAGCCTTTATTTCTATGGGGTTTAAATCACATTGTTATTTATAAAAGTCACTTTTTAGATGTCAACAACTTAAATAAACCTTTTAAGTACATAATTGTATGAGTTTTGGTGAATATAATCACTATTAAGTAAAACTGATGAAAATATTGCAAATCATTTCACTCCGTCTCCGTGTATAATAAACTAAATTTAACAGTTCAAGCTCGTCTAAGGCTCAAATTAAAAGCAGCTAAAACATTCCAGCCAGTATGACCTGACATAATTAACAGTTAATATTTTTATGCGCCTGCATTAATTTCTAATATACCCATTTCACTGTTTTAAATAAGAGCCAAATTAAACTGCAAGCAGAAGATTTCTCCCCAGTACTGAGAGGTGCTGGATGCATACAGAGCTGAAGACACACGATTCTCCACAGCGCCAATGCATTAAAGAACAGAGCCAGAACTAAAACTCAGATTTAAAACTCAGTTTCTAATAATGATGCGACCACAGTTTGTGGACATGCAGTAAGCAGGGACTGATGGCCTTGACCAAGACCTCGGGGGCAAAGGTTGAGTCTGGCCAGCGGACGGGGGGAGGGGGGTCGCACCCACCCATACAAAAGCAGAGAGGAGCATCTGCTGTATACGCTCACTCTTTTTCTGGATTGTTCACACACATACAGGTTTGTATTTCTATCTCTGTCAGGTACTTTTAGAGCCGTCTCTTCTAATTCAACTCCACTCTGTCAGCAGATTAACTGCATTTATTTATCTCTTTGTTATTGTGTTCGCTTATTTTTTTTCCGAGTGACATACAGTTAAACCTGTAGACTCATAGGTTCAGTTTGAGAGTTCTGCAAATGCAAGTTTTGCATAGTGAGTCTCACAAGTTCTGTTTTACTTATTGTTCATGTGCATGCAGTCATGCAGCCCACAACTGAAGAGCAAGGTGGATTCAACACACGCAAGAAAACAAGGTCAAAAGAATCTTTGTGGGTGTATTTCTATATTTGTAAAGACGTAAACAGCATTTTACCAACCACAGTCCAAATCTGAATGAGATGTGAACTTCAGGCATCTGAAATGAATAAGTATATATAGTACATAAAGCCATTTATATGGAAGGAGTAAGCAGTGGTAGGTAATTGTGAAACAATTAGTGCTGTAATATATATTTTTACTGCCATTTGTACGACTTAATGACAAAATAACAAATATATTACTTTAAATGAAACTTTTATCTATTGTGACTAATGTACTGACCAGATAGATACCTAGTTTGGTTAATCAGCCCTTCACTTCAGAACCCATATTTTGGAAAACCTGTATTTACCTCAATCTTTATGCTTTCATATTGTTTCTGTGATGTCATGAAAGCAAGACATTTGCCCACCTATTCAGCCTGCAGCCCTGCCCACTCAAACTGAAGTTATAAGGAGTGTTTCAGACTGCTTTTATAATCAAAAGCCAAGAGTCAAAGCCAATCAGATGTCTCATATATATATATATTTATATATGTGTGTGTGTGTGTGTGTGTGTGTGTGTGTGTGTGTGTGTGTGTGTGTGTGTGTGTGTGTATGTATCAGTCTTCAAGGCACACTAAAACAGGCTGTTTAATTTCAAGAGGTTGGAAAATTAATGGAAATTAATTATGACTTTTTTTATAGAACCCACACAATCATTATAAGAAAACTGGGAAAGAAACGCAATAAAAATTTAGTAAAAAATCTTTCAAATGAAATCAGCTGTGAAGGAAAATGATCAAAGCATGAGCTGAAGTGCAAGGAGAAATCAGAAAAAAAGTGGTTTTCCAACTTTATTCTCAATATATTACAGTTTTAATAATATCTAATATATATATATATATATATATATATATATATATAGCATTTGCATTTGCATGTGTTACAATGTTTTAACTGGCACAAACATACTTCCTCTGGAGAAAAGCAGTTTTGAAGAATTTACTGACTGCTTAAAACTTACTGTAGCATTAAAAATGTAAGAGTGTGAGGCATCGCCATACTAAACTGCAGCCAGTCAAGCTTAATAAAAAGACTGTTGATACAAACATTGTGAAAATGGAAGCTTCCATCTAAGGGAAAATTTAAGTTCTAAATACTAATGTTTACTAATACCATGTTATTTACTTACCAGCCTTTATTTCTATGGGGTATAAAACACATACTTATTTATTGGTTAAATTTAGAAGAAGCATAAATGCTTTATTGCATGGTTTCTCTACAATGTAAAATCTGATGTATATGTTTTTTTTACAACACCAAAAGGGTTCTGCTATTGTTGTTGAGTTATAGAGCAAACAAAATAAAACTCTCCTATTTTATTGTTCAAATAAAAAAGAAGAAAAAATAAAAAATAAAAAAAATAAAAAACTAAATTTCAGTCATTCGTCCCCACAAAGACCTAAATATATGGTGAAACACATATCCACAAAAGTCCCCACAACAACCAAAGGCAAGTGCACATCTTACTGCTATACCAGCTATACAGTACTATAACAAAGGGTGCCATATCATTGCTCTCATATCACTTCATTTGTAATAGATTGTTATTGTTATTATTATTATTATTATTATTATGTTTACAAAATTTAAAAACACAAGCTGCTTTTTACAATGTGTGAACATTTCCTGATGAACAGATCAACATAAATGGTCCACCTTACTGGATATAAAATCTTATTACATTAAACATTAAGGGTGTTTTTCCTTCTCTTGTTTTGGGGATTTTTTTATGACAGCTACCATATTTATGTTCACCTCATGTTCATTCATGGGGTTTAAACAAAAAATACCTCTACCACCAATGTAAAATGTAATAATAAATAAATAAATAAGTAAATAAAAGGTATTAATGTGCTTCAGAGGCTTGAGGAGTCACACCAGCAAGCTGATCCACATCTGATGGGAAAAAGATCACAGCTATCTATTTAAGCACCTCTCCCACCTCTCCCCAGTCTAGCATTACGTTTTAAAGGAAGCGTCAAATTATGTCAATACCAGGATCAATAGCACAAGACGTCTCACTACCCCCCTCCAGCAAATGAAGTGAATTATACAGATGAACCCCAGGCTAGTGGCTAAGTGCTATGTTAGTGTCAGGGAAGTGTAAGTCTCTCTCAATCTCTCTCTCTCACTTCCTTGCCGTCTATGCAACATTTCCCTCCATCTAATGTGGTGGTGATGTGGCCCGATGAGAGACCGCTGGGGGCAGGACTGCATAGGTGTGTGCCTATAAATGTCATCAATCTCCCAGCATGCTCCATCCCTGTCATCTGAAAGACATTTAAGCCCAGCTCCATGTACCATTAAAGAGGTCCCCTCCACTGTCCAAGCACATTGCACACGGGAAATTATGGCACCTCTGTGTGACTATTCACTCGCAGAAGGATGTGGTTTTCATATTCTTGCTGTTGTTCTCATCTAGGTAATGTACTGAGTACAGTACTCCTCACTTAACATCTAAATATGAATTCCTTTCAAGTGCTGGAGCCAGTTTTTATTTGTACTGCGTTCACACTTTCAAGAATTGACATTTGAATGAAATGAAGTGACAGCCAAGGACAGATTACTGGACAATCACATGATGATCACTGGCTATTATATTTAATCACCTCGCATTCTGCACTACCACCACCTTTGAGAAGTCAGACAACTGTAAATTGTAACTGTATTGAACTTGTGCACTGGTCAGATTTATTTTTTGATTGAATTTACGCAGTTTTTGAATGCAATCACATTATAGTTTGTGTCAGAGACAGCCCTTCATCTATGTGGCATCCAGTCCTCTTTATGTGAAAGTTACTCATTTATTAAGAGATAATTTTGTGGAGATTAAATATTACACTTGCGGAAACTGTCAAAGGAAAAAGAGTAAAAAAACTGACCCATCAGCTAAGCAGCACTTACAGTTTTCATGTTTGAGAGAGAGGAGAAAAGGAAGCTGCTTCAGATCTGAAAACACCCACAAGTGTTTCTGTCCATCCTTCCAATGTGAGAAGAGGACTCAGTGCTGTGGGTCTGAAAGGATGTGTAGCTGATCAAGCAGAACCTCGCTGAGAAAAGGAGACGGACACATCAAACAAAGAAGCTGTTACTAAGAAAAGGAAACGGACAAAAAACGGACGAAGAAGCTTCTGTTGTTCCCAAAACAATGGACTGACTACCCCAGAGTCCAGACCTCAACATCATGGAATGTGTTTGGGATTATTTGGATCATGAGAAGCAGAAAATGCGACCAACGCCTAAGACTGAACTTTGGAGGTGTGGAAAAAACATCCCTGTGCATTTCTTTGAAAAACTGAAGGCACGTCTCTGAAGGCTAGATTTCACTCTTTGTTGTCGAGGCTTCTCTGTAATTCTCTACTAAATAGGAATGTCACCCAAGGCCCCCAAAACTTAAGAAATCGTTTTAGCTCTTGCGCACTATCACTAGCAGTCTTATTTCATCCCTCCATCCATTTTCTAAGCCGCTTCTCCGTCAGGGTCACGGGGGGGTGCTGGAGCCTATCCCAGCAGTCATGAGTGTGAGTGTGTCAGTCTTATTTCAGGCAACTGCAAATATTGTTTAATTCAACCCAAATTGTATAGTGAATTCTGTTTTAATACATGTACAATACAATTATCTAGGGATTTGAGGGTATGGATTTTTTCTTACTAGGGTTGTCACGATTGGCTCCTCCCTCTCCTCCATGTGCTTTTTGTTTACTTTTTATCGTCCCTGTGTTTCTTTGTTTTGGTTTTCACAGCCCTGCCTCCTTGTTTTCTTGACTCCGCCCCTGATTCGTTCCACCTGTTTTCTGCCTGTCCCTCATTATCCTTGTTTTGTATTTAAGCCCTGTGTTTGCCCCTTGTGTTTGTTGGTCTTTGTTGGAGTTGTTTGATTTGTTTTGATGTGCTGTTTGTATACTTGTTTGAGTTATACGTTTGCTATTTGTTCTCTGTGTTTAGCCTGTGTTCTGTTCTTCATGTCTGTCTCGCAATCCCTGTGTTGACTGTATGAACCTGGACTGTTACGACTACGACCCTGGATTTGCCCAAAATAAATCTCGCTTTATTCAGCACATGCGTCCACCTCCTCACTCCACATTACAAGGGTGGAAAAGCAATGTATCCCCACACTTTGGCGGTTTATCACCAATAACCACCCACCCCAGCACCCCTGTTTGCTTACATGATCAGCAAATTTGTGAACATGTTTATCAATACACCATTCAATAAATGTCAAACCATCTAACTAACAGTTTATAAACACTAAACATTGCTTCAAACTAGGAGAGTTTCTGAGGGAGTGACGTTGAGCAGCTGGTGCTGAAGGGACATAACAGTGAAATTAAACCTGCTTATGGTGTTTAGATCTGCAGCTTGATCAGCTAAGTTAATGTTACTGACCCACTTAATGTTAAAGACCCAAACGGTGCCACAGTGCAGGTTTGATTCTGACTACTTGGCGCTGTACTGACACAAGTATAGACGATAAAAAAGAAGTTGCCGTAAAGAACTAACGTCAATGGAGTGACAGAAAGCCGAAAAAGAGCCTGTTAAGTGGTGTTTGGATTATGGCATTTTAGATATTAGGTCAAACGTCACACAGCACAGGCTTGGTTCCAGCTAACTGAAGCTAAAACGACACCCATTACGAGGATATCTGAGTGTAAAGTCGTTTGGGGTGGGGAAAAAGCCGAAATTAGTCGTGTTATGTGGTATGTTTAGCCGTCGCTAAAATGTCTAAAACAAAAAAAAGTCTAAACCATTGTTTCTAATGAAGGTGTGCTCACCAACACTCAATGACTCTGAGCACTGCTCAGATTCTCAGCGTGTCACAGAGCACCGCTCCAAATTTTGCCACTGTAATGTTAAATTAAAGCAACAGTAAAAGCACAGAAAGCCACAGTAGATAACACGTGGCTGAACACAGATAAAAGACAGCCAGTCTTTTAGATCTGAGCTAACTTTACAGCGTAGCCTTTTCAGCTGTTAGTTAAGCACTAAAGTGATGGCAATTGTGATTAATCATGGTGAATCAACTTTCACCAGCAAAAACAAATGAAAACTGGCATCACATGATTGCTGTATTGTGGTAATGCGGTCTCCATCACAGCCCTACATTCACCCTTTGTATTCTGCACTATGACTACAACTCTGAGATCAGACAATTGCAAATATCATTTCATTCTACACTCTAACGAGAGGTATTCAAATAAAAAGAAACACCTACCAAGACATCACTGCATAATCACGTTATCGTGACTGTCAACTGCATTTGTCCACTTTAAATGGCTGCTATCACTATCACTTTATTCAATGCGCTGAACTGAATTCTGGTTTTTCTTCATCTACACTCCGAAGTCTGAGTACCTGAAATTGGAATAAAGTGACTGATTAAAAGAAAATCCATGATAATAATCCGTTAATTACGTCCATTGTCTTGCATTCTGCATCATCACTACGGCTCTGAGTCCAGACGATTGTAAATATTGCTCCATTTGAAACAGTGCAGGACTGAATTCTGTTTCTGTATTTAGAGTAAAGTAAGAATATGAAAGAAATTAAGCGACTGTCAATCAGAGAACATTACATGATCATGTAATAATCACTGTTAATTACATTCAATGCGCTCCACACCTCCACTCTGAGATCAGACAATGTCTTTCACAGGGTGCAGCTGAAGTTCAGAGAGAGAGAGAGAGAGAGAGAGTGAGAGAGAGATCCAGTCTCCCACTGCGCTCTCACTTTAGGGCCTGTAATAGACAAAGTCATTCTCATTCCCCTTCAATTCTCACCTAAAAGAGCGAGCCGCTCTCCCTGGCCTTAATTATATACTCCCCAATCACTGTTTAAATGTAACCTTCTGTGGGTGTCTCTCGCCCGAAGAGAGGTACAAATGAAGAGCATTGCTCCTGAGCTAACTGCACATTTCAGCCCGGGGGGCCTGAAGCAAGGTGCCGGGGGGGGAGGGAGGGGCTGAGATGGATATATTATGTATATGGGAAGCGGGCACGAGCTTTAAGAAGGAAGCTGCTTGGTCAGCATCGTGCAAGCTAGAAACGCAGGCAGATAGGGTACATACGGGATTATGGATCTCCCCTTGTATATAACTGAGCAAGGTCTATTGACCTAAATTTAATTATTTTTGCCCCCCCATCCCACCCCTACCAAAACACAAGCATTTCTTCCCTTACAGGAGCTCTCTTCCTTTTTGTGGAAGGATGCTCCGCCTTCATGGACGGGACGGCATGGTTTCAAAAGGAATGTCTAGGTAGCACAATATCACAGCTTTACATGCATTATGTATATTATGCTGACGTACAGGAGCAACATTAGCTTCCAGGTGAGCAGCATGACTGAAAAGAGATATGAAGTTGTGGGATCCATGACCATCGTCACTACATGCTTATTATTCTGTTATTAGTCTTAAAGGAATACTCTAGTGTTTTTCAACCTAATCTCTAAACACAGTGTCATTCGTCCATTTTTGTGTCCCTAGTATTTACAGATATGTTACACTTGAAAAACATGTTAGGGTCACAATTTATATCTCAAAATAAAACAAGTTATTTTAACAGTTACACCTTCTTGGGCCTCAATTTAGCAATATTGGTTTTTGAAATCAATTAATCTAGAATTCCAAGCACCACACAAGAGCTCATCCTCATAGTCATGTGTAAAGGTCAAGGCCACATTTTGAGGTTAAAAAAAATGTGCACTATACATGTGTAACGTTTGACAGGAGAGAGACGAACGCAGAGGGACAGGCAAATACGAAGCTTACAATATCCCAGGTATAGACAGAATTCGTAATCCACAAACCAGTTCCAAGTCTAAACACGGAAAAAGCCAAAAACCGCCAGCAAAAGTACAAAAGGGTGAAACTAAAGACGAAGTCGGTATAAACGAGAAAAAGGGTCATAACTTGCAATCATAGGAAATCTAGATAATCGCTCAGTATGTTCTTTTGGTTGAGAAGCAATACCTCGCACCGAACCCTACTATGGACCAGTCTTAAATGCCCAAGTAGGTCAACCTGCACAGGTGCGTCTATTCAATAATCAGGAGACTGTGAGCGCTGGTAGTGACACGGACACTTGTCCCGAGTCATGTGATGTCCCGATGAAGTCTGGGAGACAGAATCCAAGATAGAGTCTGAGTCCGAGTCCGCCTGAAGCGTGACAATATGATTATGAAATATATGATTTAAATGACAAAGAAAACTAATTTCAAATAAATATTCTAAAATAGATAATAAAAGTTCCCCAGACATCATGTTACTGCATAATAAAAAGTCTCTTATTTTGAAATAAAAGTTACACTGATGACATCACTCGACGTCCTTTCACCTGTTTTCTGAGGATCTATGAAGAAAAGCACATGATGAGTCCACTGTGTTTCAGTTTTTAGAGATTTTCTCATTTAGCTCATGATTTCATATGAAGCTTTTAGCTGAAGTCATTGGTGTGACCAACTTTATTCTGAAAAATAGAATACAAATGGATTAAATTCCATATTTTAGTGGATGTTCCATGGCTGACAACATGTGGTTTGATGCTCTATAGCAGCCAATTTGTAGAATGCATCTTTCATTTAAAATGTCTCTGGTGTTTCCTTTATTATGTGTAACACCAATGAGGATTGGTAACACAAGTGATACCTATGGAGAGATAGAAAGGTGGACGTTTTTGCAGAATGACCCTTTAGTATCTGCAGCATATGGAATATTATCACATACAACATTGTTGATGTTTCCCTGCACAAAGAACAGAAAGCCTGCTCAAAACATACTTGTGCTGAAGTGTTTTAAGTCTATTTTTGCTCTTCTGTCTCACACCTGAATTCCACTGAATTGAATTAACTGACTGTAAGCAAGATACAGTAGATTAGATTGATATTAGATTGATTGCTTAGATTGATTATATTTAGTAATAAGAGTATGGTCCTTAGAGTTCAACGCATCTGATCGGCTACTGTGTTTGCTGCAGCATTATTTGAAATGCACCAAACTATCATACACATACTGCATCTCTCAAAGGCACCAGCTTCCAGTTTTGTCACCTTTTTTTTTTGTTCCTCAGACATGGAACATATAGCGGACGACTCTGTGGATGTGCTGATTTGATAAGACCGTGTAGCGGAACCAGTATGTGTCCTCCGCAGGTTAATACGTATAGCTCGCGGTGCGGCGTGCCTCTAGGATCCATACTCGGGAACCCAAGTTGTCAGGGGGAGGAATTAGAGAGGCGCACATGCATAGTTCTGTCTGGTCACATGACACCACTTGCACCGGTGGGGGGGTAGTGGGGGTGGGGGTGGGGGGTGGTCGCTGGAGAGAGCCGGCTAGCCACCATTTTGTGTGAGTACCTGCCTCGTTTGTTTACCTGCGTCCACTCTGCATTTGTCATTGCTGTAATCATATATTTTTTGTATAAGAGGTGTTGGGGGGAGGGGGAAGGGGGGGTTGTTATTGAAGAAGCGGTTGGATTTGGATGCAGAAGTGGTGGAGGGTTGATGGATAGCGAGGGTCCGGATAGAGCGAGGGAATCAGAGGAGATGAGTAGCCAGTAGGAGCAGCTAGTAACCACCACCCCCCCAACCCACACACCTCCTCCACTCACCATTCCTATTTCATCTGCGCTCTGGTCCTCCCCTCGCTCCCCTAAAGCCAGGGCTGTATTTCAGAGCTCTTTCCTACACCCCTCTCTCTCTCTCTCTCTCTCTCTTTCTCTCTGTCTCTCTTGCCCTCTCTCTCTCTCTCTCTCTCTCTCTCTTTCTCCTCCTCCTCTCCCCGCGAGGGTAGGACGTGCGAGCCGCATATGGTGCGCCGAAATTGCTGTCTGCGAGAGCATGCTTCTGCCTGTCCAGACTTCATCAGTGGGATTAAAGAAAGAGAAGGGGGGAAAGCAAAAAAAAAAAAAAAGAAAAAGAAAAGAAAAGAAAAAAAAAAAGAACAAATCAAAATATAATGATAGTGGGGCCAGGGTTTTCTCTCACTGTCTGTCTGTCTGTCTGTCTCTGTCACTCTCTCTCTTTCTGTCTCCCTCATACTCAGTTTTAACAAGAGAGGGGCTGCAAAGATGAAAGGGATGGTTTCTCTCGGTGGGCCGCTGCAGAGCGAGGGAGGCAAGGTTGTCTTATGAGTCGGATACGCCGGTTTTTACACTTTGGCGAGATCAGCGACCTTACCTTATGCCCAGCGCTCCCTGGGCCGGTCACCACACTGACTGGTGATCAGTCATTAAACCGATGCATATATCTATATATCTATATCTATTTCCATTTCTTAAACATGCACTGCTAAAAATAGTTCATTGTCCTACATTTGAGAAATAGTACATAACATCAAACCTGAACATCAAATAAAGTAAGAATGTCAAAAAACAGATTATTGCAAATATGTCTGCAAAATTTTGGTCAAATGACATGTTTGTTGATCTTCTAAGTGAAAATAAATACAAATTCTCTACAAAGAACTACTGTTTATTTGCTGAAATGAACCTATCAGAAAAAAATATAACACATAATATAAATAAAACATAATATACAGCCTTTGCAAAAAGGGCACAATTTAGATTTTATTTATTTATTTACCACCAAATGTGTTAAAATCAGGAAATAAATAGAAATTGTCTGCTGAAATTTGCAGGAAAATTTATGTTTTCTTCTGTAGAATGTGAGGTAACTTTCCATAAAATCAACAAAACATGTTACTTGACCAAGAGTGTTCATGCTTTTGCGTATGGCTGCAAGTGTCAAACTCCAGTGAGAGCCTCATTCACAGCTTCCAGTCTGTCTAAATTCACTGACGTCAAAAATTTCAGCTGTTAAAATCGTCAAATCAAAAGCAGGTTAAGCAGTTATATTGGAACACATCACTCCAGTAACTATACTACTTCATACTGAATTCTAAACTTCAGGGAAAACAGAAATTAAACTCGGGTCTTCTGGCCGATCATTAGGTTCTTACAGCATAACGCTTTTTGAAAGTCTTACAAAAAAGCACTGATGGCTTGGATATTTTTACATGGCGACACCTGGTTCTGATCAGATGTAAGGCAAGTAAGCCCAATAAAACAGAAAGAGAGAAAAAAACATGAGTGCAAACATGAATTACTGGTTATTTTTTGTTGAGGTTAACTCAACAAAGTGTGTGGGAAACACAACATTACAGTTAAATATTTATATCTGAGCCTTAGTCAACTGTGTACCTGCAAAACAGTATATATGTTTATACACTGTGCTAATACACATTCCGGCTGCTTGGACGCTTACTTTTTAAGCTGAATCAATGAATCTTTGATCGTTACAGGTGTGCTGCCATCTTACACTCTCAGAAATAAAGGTACTAAATTGTCACTGGGTCAGTGCCCCTTTATCACTAAGGTGGGACCCTCAAGGGTCCATCTCAGTACCTTTAGTCAGGGAACATAACTGAACCATAATCCACTGAAATGATATGTTCTAAGCTGTACTGACTCCACACACCCCGTCTCACCTCCAGGCTTTTATTCTACTGTTCTGTTTTAAAACATTCAGTTCAACAATATGAACTTTTCAACCTGGAAAAACTGATTTAAGGTTCACAATCAGACCTTAAAACCACTGCTGTACCTTTGAGGGAACATTTACACTGTTTGTTGATGAATGAAAATGTACCTGAACAGAACGGTACCACCCCAGAGACAAGAGGGTTTCCACCCCACTGACAGTTTAGTACCTTATTTTCTGAGAGTGCACTGTCCTGCACATTTTAGTGTTTTTCCTACTTTAACACCCCCAATAATGAGCTGGCAATGAGCTGATGTGTTGGATCACGTGTGTTGGAAGCAGGGAAAACACTAAAAAGTGCAGGGTAGTGGGCCTCCAGGACCAGAGTTGAAAAACACTGCGCTAAACTACTTTACACTAGGTTATGATAGCAGAGGTGGACTGCCACACTGATGGAGATTGCAAAGGCAACTCAGATGCCAACCCTTGATGAGACTAAATAAATGATTGCGCTTTCATCTTAGCCCACTTTCTGAGACTGATCAAGGGACAAAGTTATTACTGGGGTTGGGGGCGGGGGTGCAGTGCGGTTATTACGAGCCACACAGTTATTGCAGTCATCATCGTAATTGGCCTCAAATGGACATGGTACTCCAGGTAGACAATAATTATCCTTTTATCTTTGAAGGTGCTGTTCATGAATGCGAGGTTTGTATAAGACCGAATCTAACGTAATGTGTTTCGAAGCATGTTGATGTCCCGATGGCAAATGAATAAACTAACAAACTGTGCCAAACGGTCTGGTCCACTGCAAGATGAATAAACTAAAGTAAATACTACGACGCAAGCAGGATCCAGGTTATTCTTTTGTGTTTCTGCAAATATAATAGTCAAAATAGACTTTGTAATTGTAAGCAAGCAATCATTTACCTGCCAGATGTACATCGGCACTTATTTGAAATAAGTGCACACAAGTACGCTGCATGCTTTTGAATGATTGCACACAAATACTGTGCATATGTTTTTACATGTAAAAAAACAAGTCGAACATCCATAAAATAAACTTGATAGTGCTGCGAGAAGACATACATATTGTTTCGCCATCCAAACAGCGATCCGGCTCCGGCCAAATAAACAGGAATAAATGGAGTTTTATTCTGGGATTCGCCATGCACCAGCCTTGCTCCTACATTTGAGACAACAAAAATGCAATCTTGACATCCTGCCCCGGCAGCAGATAATATTTGCTGTTCGGAGACCCGTTTTCTTTTGTTCCAGGTTTCTTTAAGCCCAAGACACTTGAAATTTAAACCCAGTTCAAGAAATATTATTTGCCACAGGGCGAGGTAAATCTCTTGGCAGGCCCTTTCAAAGGGTTGGCCTGGATTTGTTTACTATTTATCTTATTTAAAAGCGAGGTTCAGTTTTACTTTTCAAAGGCGCGCTCGCTGCCATGATCTCGCGGGTCAACAGAATGATGAATGCCCTTTTTCTCCATTTGAAGAGAAAAGGCAAAATAATAAGAGGATCATTACAGAAAGAAGCCAGCCGCACCTCTGGCCCTCTCCTGATCGCCAGCCCCAGTGGCCAATACAAAACACATGCACGACAATACACAGCCCATGCCAATGTATCATATACAAGTAGTCAAAGAGACAAGCAACTTAAAGCTCCCAGTAATAAAAGAAATGTCTATGCTGAAATGATAAGGTATACATAAATGGTTACAATAATATGTTGCAGAACACGCCAATTTACTTAAAACCTTTTAAATTAGTCATGCTTTATAATGCTTTATAAACAATTGTACATATATTTTTTTGCTTTTAGCATATCAGTGGCCCCTCTTATCTAAAGCCACCCAAAAATAAGGCAATTAAATGCAAATAGAGGTGACTGGGTTGCATTTTCCCATCCAAACTACTGTTCATTTAACTTGGTAATGTAAGTAAATGTAACAAGATGTTGGTCTCAGTAATTTTAAATCATTTCTACTAGTCAATGTATGATGAAATGCAAAATAAAGGGCAGCTAGTAATTAAATTCTGTTAAATTGTGTGTTAAAAAGGTAGAAAATGGAGATACAAGGTTTTGTCCTGACACTGTTGTGTGTTGAGTGTTGTGTACAGTTATACTGTAAACACAAAAGTCTGAAACTGCTGGTGAAAATGCTTCTATTTTGCAGTTTTTTTTTATTACAAATCATGTTACCAGCAAAGCACTTTGAGTGACAAGTAGTATCTTTTTCGATTTTAAGATAAATTTCTGAAAATTTCATGAATATTTGTTTTAATTTGCATGTCCCCATTTTGCTTCAAAGGAATGGAGCTGGCATGGACTGCAGAAGCTTGTGCAAAAGGGTCTGATAAGTAGATCAAATCCACCTGAGAGCCATCTGAACACAAGCTTCGATGAAAGACACAAAACTCCAATTAAAAAAAAATACTTAAACTTGAATAGTGATCTAGAAATGATGTACAACTTTGAATAGTTCTTCTTCAAATAACTTTTATATTATTTTAATTTTTTGTAAATTCTAAAAGTTTCTGTTGTTTACAACAGAACACACACACACACACACACACACACACACACATATATATATGACGTACATATGATGTACATATCTATTCATAATATAATGAACATCTGCAATACTTCAAAATGCACATGCAACTGAAGAGAGTAGAAATTAACAACAGCTGAACTTCGAGTAAAGAAAGAGCTGAAAGAAGGAGGATGATAAAGAACGAGACTAAGGTGCAGCCAGCAGCCTCTTTTCTCCATCTCAAAGACACACACACACACGCAGGTGCAGGTCTGTGTTTTAGGCTAAAGGAGGAGGTGTGAAGCCCCGAGCCAGCTGACCCTCTCTGTGGCCGTGTTCACAGGCCGGGTCAGTGGCACCGGAGCCATTTTAAACGGCCGCATCCTCACTGCACACCAGGGAGGAGCGCACAGCGGGCCCAGGAGGAAACAGCAGAGATGCTCCATTAAGAGAGCCTGCAGCTAGACAATGCCTGAGGGGGAGAGCCACACTGACCCAGTGGAAGAGGGCTGCCATCACACATACACACACACACACAACAGAGCTCGACTCTCACCAGCACACAGCTGACCAGAGCACAGCCCACGGCCCCTTGTTCTCCGAGTCATGAAGAGTGTCAGTCTACTTTTGCATTTGCCTGGGTGGCTGTGACCCGTCTGCACCCAAAATACAATCTGATAGTATTGTGTCACTTCCAAAATCTACTAACTCTGTTTTTTCTGTTTTTGTTTTTTACAGAATATAAAACCAGCCAATTACTTTTCACAATGAATGGACCAATAGAAAAACCTAAAAATGACCATAACCAAAATTATTAAAATAATAATTTACAGCCCATTATAGATGCTTTGTAGATGACTACCATGCATTTAACTTTTTATAATGATATGATATTTAATTCTCAATTAATTTTTTTTAACAAACTATAACTCTGGCCTTAATCCTAACCCTAACTTTACTCTTTATGTAAAATCTAATCCTAAAAACAGCTGTTGACAATTTCAACCAACAGTTTGTTGACAATTTAAAAGCCTGTATGGAACACATGGGGGCTGTGCAAACAAAGTGGAACCCAATTTGGCGACTTTAGCTTCCATTGAAAATAAGCACCTTTTTGATTCTCCTACAAAGTTACCGTGTCTGAGAAATGAGGTTAAGACAATTTACAGTGTCACCACTTTCGGTTCACCTTTTCATGGATTATTTTTATAAAATTTCTAAATGAGACGTGTGAGAGTATAAAGAACCACTTTAATGTTGAAACAACCTCGACGTAACGTAAAGGTTCACCCTTCGCCACGCCCTTAAATTAGTACTGAACTTTAACATTACGTGACAGTTTTGTACACTCACACATCTCTTTAGGGATGAAAAAGAGGTTTGTCTATGGAATCACAATATATTTTGTGTAAACATATTTAGAAATATAGCCAATCCATGGGGTGCAGTTCAGTGCTTGGACCCCAGTCCAGTAAAAACAGCAGACATAGAAGTAGATGGTAGCAATTAGGCTAAACATATCACTGCAATCAACTCATTCTTAGAAGATGTTGCAATAATGTTGAAGACTGATGAACACACACTGCGTAAACAAAACCCGCATACCAAGAAAAATTATAATGCATGTCTTAAAGCTTAATTGGCATCTGATTCTCGGCGCCACACTGCAGGGAACCCATGCTTTTTTAGGACTAATGTTGTAAGCTGGGTCCAGATAAACAGGCTCTGCTTGGAAAGCGATGTTGCAGTACATATTTTGCTGTGCAAGTGCAGTCCAGGGAGTTGGTGGCGTCTGGCATTTCTGCCGCAGAGCCCAGGCTGAGTTATGAAAAGAGCTTGAGCGATTCCAGCATTTTAAAAATACATCTCTTTCTATTGTGTCTCACTAAGATCACTTTCCACTGATAAGGGGGTCCCTGGGGCGCCTCCACTTACCCACAAACTCCCTCCAAGGCTCTTAAGGTTAACGCTCACAGTTTGACTATCAGATCAATAGTTGTAAATGACTTCATCACACCAAAGAGGCAACTTTCCAGCTAGAATTGGTCCCACTGTTACCCCTGACAGAGTGCTGCTGGAGGAACCTCCTCTTATTTTTGCTTGTGGATCTCCATCATATGCCAGATCTTGCACAAGCACCACTGAAGAAGCAGCGTTATAGTCTCACTGTGCATGTGCTGACAAACATGAGACTATTCTAACCGTGTGATCAGGAGTTGTTTGAGATTTAATAATTTTATCAGAATCTCTCTTAAAAAGCTGGACTTTTGAACTACATTGACTATAAATTATAGATGTTATGTGCTGTTCTTACAGTGCTAAAAATACATTTGTGTGCAAAAGTTTGGATGACGTTGTCAATTTAAAAAAAAATCATTAAAAAACACAAATAAAATATTAAATCTGGCTTTATGGCACATTTTATATTTATTTCCATTTAAATTTGGCAAATAAAAACAAACTGAAGGTAAAATTGCCCTAAAATTTGCAGAGAAATTAATAAATGTAGAAAACAGAAAATTAATAAAAGATGTAATGGTATTTAAACTTTTGCCTGCATCTGTAGGTGACTAAAGAGGTTCATCAAAGCCTAGAAGAAACATTTGTAGCTCCTTCAAGCCTCTTTAGCCCCTTTAAATAAGGATTTTTCTAAATAATGTTTTGCATCTGAATAAACGTATTTTTTCAGTTTAAAAACTTTGCTGTAATGTAAAATATGCACTATGTTTACTTATAGTTCTTTTTTGCCCCTAGAACCACACGAACAAGCCAAGAACCACTGAGGAACCCTCATTTTTTAGGTGTGCAGAGTTACAAATATGATGGAACACGAGGCTTGAACATGTCCAAGTCTGTCTTTGTCTGGTGTTTAAACGAGGCTTTCACAGTGGGCATCACAGAGCCCCTCTGTTGTTCTGGCCATGACTGTCAAAACCTCTGTGAAAATGCCCCCAAACCCACCAGCAGCCTGAGTGGCAGTGCGTAATGAGTGCTGGCAGAGTGTTGCTTAATGGAGGGGTTGGAGATGTATTCATGTCCGCAGCGTCGCACCCCAAACCCAGGGTGACAAGACTTCATCCCCTCAGCCTCAGGCCAGGATTAGGGCCAGGGCCAGGGAGACACGGAGGGAGAGAGAGAGAGAGTGTGGCTACACAAAGCCAGTGGTAATGCAAAATCATTTTCATATTAACCTCGCCTCCATCGCCTCGGCCCGACAGTGGACAGGCCTGTGCTCTTCGGGTGCTCAAATTATCCTCAATTACGGAGGAAAGGCCAGGCGAGGGGACGTCACCTAACCTTCACCATCTGTTAGGTTCAAAGTCACGGCAGCCGGCCGGCCCGCCTGTCTTCTGCCTCCCTCTGACCTTTCAGGGCCGGCCCTGGCAACCCCCCTTCCTCCCCCCCTTCAACCAACCCCTAACACCCACCCCCTCTTCCCCGAACACAGCTGGGAGCTACGTGCGCATACATCACATTACGAACGAAAAGGTTACACAGCTCGGCTGGTTTTCACACATCTGCAAATCAGATCTGAATATTCAACACCAAACACGCAGCCCTGCGAACACCAAACATGGGGTGGGGGGCTATAAAGGACACAGCATTTCCACTTTCATCACCGTACGGACCACTTTGACCACTTTAGACCACTTTGTCAAATTATATATATATATATATATATATATATATATATACACACTTCATATATACTTGAACTTTTAAATAAAGCAGAAATGGCTCTGTTAATTCAGATTATCTTATTGTCATGGTCAGAACAAAACCTGTGTAGAAATGCCAGCAGCCATTTACACTGTGCAAAAAATGTACATGAAATGGACTAAAAACGACATGAATTAATAAAATCTTTAACATTACCTTCCACTGAAAGTCAAGAATGGTTTTCCTTTTACACTTTGGTGATTTTTGGAGCTTTTTTTGTAATAACAGCGATAATACACTAACAATTTCATTTATATGTACATGACCATGGATTTGATATCACAGGGATCTTGATTTTTTTATATGAATATTCTGGAAACAAAAGTAAAATTTCTATAAACAGATAAGCAGAAACAGATCAAATTCATGACACTTTCTGTATACAGTATTTACGTGATTCTTCAGCTGCGTTCTCCATTATAATTCTGACTGCAGACATTACAGTGAAAATTTGTATTTTATAATATTTCACTGAGAACTTTGACGTCCAATTTCAGGAGCTGACTACAGTTAAACATTCATTGGACTCTGGCACTGCTGTTGTGAAATATTGAGCAGTTCTTATGTCTCCAGTAGCACATGCTCTGCTGAATAATTGAAGGTGTGTTTTCTGTTTGTTTTTAACCTGTGGTGTTTTAGCAAGTCCGGCTTGTCCATTTGGATTTTTTTTTTTGGTTTTTTTTTTTGTCTCCACCTCGACATCAGCTATGCTGGACGCTCTGGAGGCACTCTTTCTCGGGTCATCTGGCAGGACCTGACGGCTCTGAAATAACTTTTAATAAGTCTGATAAATAATAGATGGAGTGTACGCTAAAACCAAGCCAAGAGGTACGGGGCCCAGGACAGCAAGACGGGGAAACAGACAACACTGGAGTCCCTGAGCCTAAAGGAGCACATCTCTCTCTCTCTCTCTCTCTCTCTCTCTCTCTCTCTCTCTCTCACACCCACACATATATAATCGGTCCAGACAGTGCTCCACATAGGTCAGGGGCCATGGACTTGACCTTGGCAGCCCCAGGAGAGTGTTCATTTTTTTTTATCATTCTGGATTATTCAGAAGGAGGCCCAGCCCCCCTTCCTTGCATCACCCTTCACAACGCACACCTCCGGACCACTCGCTGCCCAAGTCCCGTCAACACTCCATTCCGTTTACACCTTTAAAACCCCTCAAATCAATACCTCACATTGATGTTATTGTCCGTTTAAATACATTCTAATTCCGACTGATGCCTTCTTCTGACTCCATTGTCTGTATCTGCTCATATTTTAGGTACATCACAAGGTGCTAAGGCATACACCGCCTCTATAAAAGAGAATAAATACGCTGAAAATAATAACGCACAATGCCTTCCATGGCAAAACGTTATGCAACAGACATGAACGCAGTTTGAGAGATGAAACGACCAGTTTACACATTTTTAAGAGACAAAAATGTCCTCATTAGTGTTATATGCGCTTTTTTGGGGAGGGTTCTCAGGAGACACACTCTTTTTTGATATCAAACGCACTCCACACACATTAATATTGCATCTGCCCCACTAGCATAGAACCTAGCAAAGACCAGGTAGCATACTGAGCATATCACTGCCTAATCCCAATCAAGCCCAGCGCATTAGAACATCGTTTGGACATAATCCTTCTGAATATACGTACAACGACATCACAAAAGATCAACGTTGTGGTGCATCCGCCACACTAACGTGTGCAGACAGCAAAATTTTTAATTTTTTTTTTTTTTAGGTCAGCCGGTGTATTGCACTACAAAGAGAAATGTGTGCGTGTGTGTGTGTGTGTGTGTGTGCGGAGAGGAGGGGTCCCAAAATACGACACGCATGGCTGATCGTGGCCAGAGCTCCTGACCCCCCATCCTTTTCTGCCCCCCAGCTTGGAGCGTGAGGGGTGGGGTGGGGGTTCACTGGGCTGCAGTCAAACCACTAAATACAATAGGATAAATAAATAAATAAATACAATACTTTCATACTTTCACACTCACTGCTTTATTTCTATTTTTTTTTTACTTTCGCTGCAGATGGGAAATGACTATTATTATATCAGATTTCTTTATTATCTATATTTGGCAACACAAAAACTGGCCGGTGTATGCTATTTACATATGTGGTCATATCCAATCAATTAAATGCAGGAAAAAAACATTATATATATATATATACACACACACACACACATATATATATATATATATATATATATATATATATATATATATATATATATATATATATATATATATATAAACCCTTGTATCTCCGAATTGGTAACCTTACAGGAGAAGGAAAAAACATACTTTGCTTTTAATGTAAGTCAATGGAAGCAGACATTTTACCAAGCCATTGTGGGTCAATTCTTTTAGTGTATTCATCATGAAATAAACATACAATGTAAAGGCTAATGGGTATTTTCAAATTCTGTCAAAAACTGAAAAATGTCAAAATGGAGATAAAAGGTATAATATTATATATATATATATATATATATATATATATATATATATGTGTGTGTGTGTGTGTGTGTGTGTGTATGATCTTTATCTTTAGAAGCTGCATGCTGGGGCTGTCTTGAACGTTGAATGAAATACTGGCACTCGAGTGGTGCTGGCCGCTCTCCTCTTGCCCTCTACAAAACGAGCCTCGTAAACCCTCAGCACGGGCCGGGTTAATCCACGAGGCAGCCCCTGACGGCAGCCTGGGCCAAGCGCCTGTGTGTGCCTCTGCCAGCCTGACTCAGGCTCATTTCAATGTGAATAGTGTTTACCACTGAGAGGAGGCCCACTCTGAATACACAACAGCCCCCCTCATAAAGGCTTTCAATTAGGCTGCAATAATTAGGCATAACCTCTCTGAACCAATTAGGGACAATTAGCCTTTATTCCTGTTTAATTGCCTGGATTGAGTGTTCAGGAATGTGGTGGAAGCATTCAACAGAAATGAGAGGTTAGGAATGCATTTACCACTGTGTAAAAATAATAATAATAATAATAATAATAATAAGAACTGTGTTATGCCATTATATAATTATAGTATTGATTTAATTATATACTGTACATTATATATTGCTATTATTATTATATTGCCTGTACTTGATTTGTATTATCATGATTATCATTTTCAACACAGCTATCTTTTAAACTGTGTTTTAAATCAGATCTTTTCTATCTTATTTTGCTGAAACCACTTCTACCCAGAAGCTGTGGCCAGAGGAGGTGAAGCGTAGTCAGCCAGTGCACTTTCCCTCACGTGTCTCAGTGAAGGCTACAACACTGCAGCAGTCCAATAACAGAGCCGAAACCGCGGTGTGTGGACCTGCCTTCACCCAGCCCAGCTGCACAGCTCAGACACAGACCCGTCCCGACACACCCGCGTGTGATACCTCCATCTAAACGGGTCGTTAACACGTTTCAGTCCAACAGTCAGGCCCTCTGTTTCGACAGCTGACTGCGACCAAAATATATAATCAACTTCATTCATACAATCTTCCAATTTTCCTTATGGATTTCTCCATCAGAACGAAAACACGGCACTCGATAGACTCCAGAAAACCTGTTATTGCAAAACTGCCTCTAAATCGTGCCAATAAATAAATAAATGAATGAATGAATGAATCAATGAATGAATGAATGAATGAGATCAGATCAGATCAGTCCGCTCTGTAAAAGTATCCCCATACAGAAAAGCCTGATCATTGATCAATTAGCATCAGTGCAACCAAATACCGCAGTAATCAGTGAAATGATGGGCCAGGAGAGCTGCAGCGGGGACGGGATACTTCAAGGACGCGAAGGACGAACTAAAATAAAATAATAAATACGCCATCTTTCCATTTATGCAGGTAACAGTATTACAGCGAGTTACTGGAGGTGCTGAGCTGAAATCCACAGGACCCAGAGCAGCAGCACAGGCCTGGCGCTGAACTCCAACAGCATGAAAAATAACACAAATACCCAACACTGTTATGTATTCAGTAAATCGGTAAAACGCTGAGCGCTTCTAACAGTCAGGAATTAATGTTACTACAACTATTGTTATTATTTATTATTTTTTATTTCATATATATTATTATTTTTGGCCGAATCTGTTTAAAGCAGAAGCAGTCGGTTGAGTCACGTGACAGACGCGCGCAGGCACATGACTCTGGTTCAGAAAAGCAGTGATTTAAATAAAAATAGGTGATGAAATAAAGATTAGCCAAAAAAAAAATGTTTATTTAGAGTTCGGATTTAACTAATCGAATTTTTGTCCCAAATAAAGGGAAAATTAGGTCACGACTGATTAGGAGCCATTATCTGGTTATGAAAATGAGGGAACCAATGCTAACCTGCTAACCTGAGGTAACTTGGCCAGGCTGGCTCACGTGCGCGGCGGAGAGAGTTAACGGTGAAATAAATTACGAATTAATTTATTTTCTTTTTTATTAAGGGATTATACTATTAAAGGTTTAACCGCAGTTTCACTTTCAACATCCCAGCAAAAAAAGAAAAAAAATCACAAAAAAAAGATCCCAGCAAAAAAAAAAAAAATCCCTTACAGAATCAAAATAATGAAAAAAAAGATTTTCGTTTATAATTCACTATTTATAAAAACGCTTTAAAATTAATCTGATGTAAATCAGGTTGAATGTTAATTTAGTAAAATCACACACAAAAAATACAAATGACAGCAGATTTGTTTTGTGTGCTTTTATGTTCAATCTTATAATCAAACGGTAATAATGACCTGTATTACAAAATAAATACGTCTAATTAAGCAATAATTATTTCTGTATTTAATGGACACTTTCAGAAGTTTTAATGCTGGTGGGCGTTTCTGTGATGTAATTAAAACTACGGGGTCCACTAAAACCGCATGGAAGACCACATTTCAGCGTTGGCTATTTATATACGAACGAAATAATACAATGCAGAGCGCAAACGGCCCATTTATCTCTCTTATGCTGTTAGAACAATTTTATCACCGGCAGCAGGTGAGCTGTAATTAATCTACACATCTGTATACAAAATAAACGCCACACTTTACAAGATAATATTCACTCTTTATTTAGCACTGAAAGTGGGTTAAAAATGGATTCAACACGTTGTGAATCCTTTACATTAATGCCTCCACTGCAAATCAGTGGCAGCATAAGACTTATTCCACACAGCCTCCTTCACAAGGCAGTAAAATAAAGCCAAAAATAATAAATATATAAATATGAGCAGATTGTTTTTTTCCTTTGCTGTGCAATGTGTACATGTGATTGCACATGTGATCCAAATGCTGAATGCAGCATGTGCTGTGTGACCTGTCCAAAACCATATACCGTCACAGTGGAGACGAATCCTACATGCCCAGCAGAAATGCCTACTCCCCACAGCTATAATATCTCAGAAAATTATATATGACTTTTCTATAAGGGATATGAAATTATTCATGGACTCTTTTTCAAGACCTACACCTACATGTCCAGCTTACCACCAATAATCCCACTGATCGCTGGAAATCAACAACAGATGTGCTTGTAAATAAATGGAGGAATAAATAAATAAAGCCAAATGTGTGAAATATTGTATTACATAAATATTTCAATTAAAATTGGGAACCGAGCTGCTATTTGTTGTACACTACGCTCATTACCAGCAGAATGGCATAATTTTTTAAAATTGTTTTTTAATTGTTTGTCTAAATAATGTGCCAACATCTAAACTCAACTCAAGGCAATAATCAAATCAATAATGAATGAAGTGGGGGGGTGAGAGGAACTTACTCTGAAGACCCACTTTGTGAAGCTGACAAACTAATGACAGTAGAGGTGTTTAGAGAGGCCGGAAATGCTGTGGTGTACTGCAGTATGCGTCAGGAAAGACTGACAAAAGAGATGAGACAGGAAAAAAAAGAAATACAGGATGTGTGCAAGAGAGAGTATCTGTCTGTCTCTTATTCTTTTTCTATAAGTGTTTAAGGGCAGTTAAAGAGAGATGAAAGGTGGTACAAGCCAGAGGGGGAAAAAGAGAGAGGGAGTGAGAGAGATAGACGGGGGGGTGGGGTTGGATGGGGGTGTGGGTGTCCAGTACAGTGAAAACTGTCCAGTAAGATGCATGGATAACATCTTAGCAATGTCCATATACACACACATACACACACATACATATATATATATATATATATATATATATATGTATGTGTGTGTGTGTGTGTGTGTGTGTGTGTGTGTGTATATATATATATATATATATATATATATATATATGAAATAATACCATGTGGAACCAAAAATGACCCATTTAAAATCCCTTCTACTGTTAATACAATGTTTTATTAAAGTAAGTAGGTGAACTGTAATTAACTTAGATTGAGATAGAGGGAGAGGGAGAGAGAGAGAGAGAGAGAGAGACTCACGTTGGGACAGAGGTGGTCCCAGGTGTGTGTGTTCTTTCCTAAATTCTGGTAATGACATCATTAGGGTCTCTCTGCGTGGTCAGAGAGAGATCCTCTTTCCGGAGAGACCTCCTTCATGGGCGGCGGGTCAGCGACACGAGCCGCTGCCTGACACATAATTGCTGATATTGATTATAGGTTATCATATGCTGCGGGCTATTTGTAAGATAATGCCACAGGGGTTAATTTGTTAGCCATTAACCCCGGGGTCTGCGTATATGTGAATTAAGTTTAAAACAAAGTCCTGCCTGGTTTTTTAGACCCTCCCCCAGCCCCTGGCCCTAAATGGAAGCCTAATGTGGTTAAAGTGAAATTACAATGCAACACCATGAAGCAACAGCCGGACAGGCCCACTGGTATTTCAGAAAGGCCAGCAGCCAGAGAGTTTTACAAAATGCAACCTTCTCCCCGCCAGCAATTAGTCCTCGCTCCCCACATTTCTCCACAAAACACCATCCTCAGGAGAAAACAAATGGCATTTACAGAAGAAAAGGTAAAAAAAAGTTGCTCAACCCAAAGAAACGACTAACATGCAAGCTCAGTAGGAGCCCAAAATCTTCAGTTCAGTCCAGTTGGGGTTGTGACGTCAGCAGCACCTCAGCTGAGAATGGAAGTTTATCAGCTTAACAAGAACGCAGGCAAAGGAAATGGTGCTATATATACCTCATTCTTCCCGTCATGCAGCATGCATTGACAGTAACGTAACCTCAAAAACAAGAAAGAAACCTGAAAACTGGATCTGAGTGTATATGCATATGCATGTGACACGAGACAAGTTCTAAAATGACTTTTCATTTTGATCATGTTCACCGGCCTAAGCAGGCCACAGCTTACAGCTTGTAAAATGACAAAAAGTTCATAAAAGTTTTAGCTCTTGGAGAAGCAGCTACCACAAAAAGTGACAAATGACATGTCACAAATATTTCTCATCATTACAGCCATGCATTAGAAACACACATTAAAAGTAAGCATAATTGCAAATACAATAGGCAGCAGCAAATGTCAGAGAAGCATGAAGAAGTGAAACATGAGTCAGAACTGAGTTGGCAAAGGCGAGTTTGAGTGTGTGCGCACACACGCATGTGTACAACTCTCTCTCTGTGTGTGTGTGTGTGTGTGTGTGTGTGTGTGTGTGTGTGTGTGTGTGTGTGTGTGTGTGTGTGAGAAAGAGGGAGCAGATCAATCACAGCAGTACAGGTGACACTCCAGCACTCCAGGATAGTGTGGCGCTGCAGAGACAATAAAGGCCGTACCTGAGCTTTTTTTTTTCTCTCTCTCTCCTCCACTGATACCGGTTCTTCTCTCCAACTCCAGCAGTTATCCGACAGCAGAACGTGTGGTCCAGCTTCTCTCCTGACCCAACTAAGAGCCACAGGGAAGAGGAGAGAGGAGCGAGCGAGCGAGCCAGGGAGAGAGTGAGAGAGAGAGGGAGAGAGAGTGAGAGACAGAGAGAGAGAGAGAGAGAGAGAGAGAGAGAGAGAGAGAGAGAGAGAGAGGGGAGAGTTAGAGCCACTAACACTGTGACACCATGAATGATCCATGTGAGACCGGTCACACATACACATGCACCTTCACTTTCAGGGGGACTGGGATTCTCAAGGTTTTTTTTCTTTCTTTCATACAGTCATTCATTTTCGGCTTGACCACTAATCATCAAATCATTTTGGGTCATTTCATTACTAAAGGTAAGAAAATAAAAAATATAAATACCCCTTTCATAGCCATCTAAGCCATCTAAGTATGCAACATAAAATTGCAGACCCCCAAGTAAATAAATAAATAAATAAAAGTGATAGATTTTTCCATCTCCCTGGATTTTGGGTACTGAATATATTCCAAAATGTATTTTGTGGGATGACTGTGAAAATGATTTGGTATCCCAGCAGAATACCATTAGCATTCATTCACAGGCAACCTCAAAGCATCTGCTGCGTATTTTAACGCCGGCTGGACGCGCAGGGGCAGCTGGAATTGGACAGCCGAATAAAAAAAAGGGTCAAAAGTCTAGCAGGGGAGCAGAGAGAGGGCCAGCCGCCCAGACAATAGACAATAAAAGCGGAGCTGCGTCCGAGCAGCACCGGAGCAACTGGCCTCTGGCACCTTCAGGCAAAGCCAGATCCTTCTAATGGCCCCCGGCCCCCTTGAATTATGACGCGTTGCCGACCAAACGCATGTTACCGCCGCCCTTGCATGTTTACAATCCGATGATGACAATTAGAGCGGCTGGACAGATGGGAATGGAGGAAATCATTTTTTTTTTCATCTACGACTGAAACCTGAAACCAATGATCTGAGCTGACAGCCCCATAAGGCAAAGTATTTGAGGGTGTTTGAGTGTGGAACAAAAATAAAACTGTTTTCAAAGGCAACTGCTGCCCCTGATATAATTGTCACTCATTTCCCTAGGATCATGCATATTATGCGCACCATAAAATAAATAAAAATAAATAAATAAAACACTGAATGCAAAAAATAAACATGAACCAATTGGGTTATTTCGCCACCAAAGTTGATTTGAAAAATCAATTTGCATCGCACCGAACATGTATAAAGGGATCGGCCGTCCTGCTCGGCCCTGCTTGGAGAAATCACATTTTTCCAAGTCACCCGGGTTGCCCTCCCCTTCAATTCCCCCCTCCTCTCCCCTGACCAGGGCCCGATTGAGGTTAGTCTAGGCTGTGCAGGGCTAAGTCAGCTGGCCCCACTCTATGCAGATGCGCCCATATGGCCGTGGCGTCCAGACGGCCTGGTCAGACCCTGTGGCTGAACTTGACTCCTAGCAGCAGTCCAGATGGGAGGGAGGGAGGGAGGGAAGGAGGGAGGGAGGAGGAGGAAAGCCCCCTTCACCTCCGCTGAACCCTGACCTCTAGACAAACAAAAGGCCACCTCCTCCTGAATAGCGACCTGTTGGTAGGTGATGAGCTTACAAAGTAGTAACGAGAGCAGACGCTGGGGGATGTTATCAGTAAAGGCTTCCTTAGATGTGGACTCTGTGGTGTGGAGGTGCCCAATCCTGTTCATGCACAGTTTCATAGTCATAGTTTCATATTGAACCCAAGACTTACTATGTAATTAAGACCTTGTTAAACGTAATACTGAGGAACTACTACAAATTATAAAACTACTACAAAAAGAAACTGAATATAACTAATTTAGTTATAAGACTGAGTATTCAAAGTGCACTTCAATCTGACATTTTTTCAAACTAATCTCAACCTGCTCCCTCTGTATACGATCAATAAACATAGACAATCATTTCTCTGTACTTGGAAAAGAACTGAAAAATCATTGATTTAGAACACATTTACAGCAGATGTCATCGAGCAGATGCCTCTCTTATGCTTCTATTAGAAATAAATTTTAAGTCACTGTATTTTATTAAGTACAGGGAAGCGCTTCGGAACTATTGTCCATAGTAAACTGATCATAAACTACAGACACAGAAGCTAGAGATCAGGTCAACGATACTGCCATATGTCTTTAAATGGTTAACCCTTTAAATTCTACACTGTAAATAATGGGAAGGGGTTGATTTAAAGAATCTGTAGGACCTTAATTAATGAAGAACATTGCGTTTGGTTTAATGTTAATCAAAGAATTTATTTAGCATTAATTAGAGCTGCACCAAACATTTTTGTCTGAAAATGGTAAAGAAAAAAAAGCCACTTTCAGCCCTGTGACCGGAAGGTCGCCCTTTCAATACCCAGCACCAACAGTACATGACTGAGGTGTCCTTGAGGAAGACACCTAACACCCAACTGCTCCCTGGGCGCTACGGATAGGGCTGCCCACTGCTCTGTGTGTGTGTGTTCACTAGCGTGTATGTGGTGTTTCACTGCACGGATGGGTTAAATTCAGAAATGAAATTCTGTGGGACTAATAAGGGTCACTTAATCTTAATCACTTCTTTCGCACTGGTGAGTGCTGCCAGTGCTGACATGCTCAAATTACTGTTCATGGCCCGGATTAAGATGGGATACAATATTCAAGAACTTCTCAATTACAAGTTTAATTCCACTTAAACACAACATCCTGCTCAAGACATAAAATGCAGCAAAACAACAGACACTGAGAGGAGAGTCCCTGCAGGTGCACCGACACCATCCGTAGCCACAGAGTTCGATAACAGATGGAAAAGTATAACTAAAAAATCATGGAATTCACTAACTTGGATGCCCAGCTGTTCTATGTTGTCAATGACAGTGGATTTTGTAGCACATACTGTAGCTGCTTGACACTTTATAAAGTATATTTTATGTAGTTCTGATATATTAACAGTTTAATTAGTCACTAACATAAATAAAGCTGTGTTACAAATCCTACAGCACATTTGTAGCCATCACTAATTAGAGTTTTTAATGATTATAAGTCAATCTGTATCACTAATTAAGCAGCTTTTCATTTTCAACTGTTCAGTTTTTCTGCATTTGGTTGGATTGAACTTCAAATATTTCTAGGGTGTATGTCTCTAAAACAATCTTTACTTTAGAATATTTAAAACTCACTGATAACGTTTTTGTATAATAAGTGATGACTATACCCTACATTAGAATATCATATACAGCATAAAGTATTTACTATACTGTTATTTGTTTAAATTCTAGAAATTTTCACTTGACACTACCTAGAACCTATTAGACATGTTGCCAATCACCAATAATAAAAATTGACTTCATGTGATGAATTCATGTTCAATAATTTGCATAACAATGACTTAGCAAGGTGTTTATTATGCATTATTACATCTAATGATGTATATATAGTGCATACAAGTATAATGCACGGTGATTAACGATTTACAATTGTGTAATTTGGGCCTTGAGACGTTAAAAACCCCCAATATGTGTGACCTCCTATTCTTGTCCAATACCTGCTGTAAATTATTATACTATCATATACCCTATATTAACTAATTTGAAACTAATTTATGTAGTTATGAGAATGGGGAACTGAAGAGTAGATCTATATACAGGCCCTTAGAGTTTAGGCTTAACACACCTGATCCAGCTAATCAGTTAATTAACGAGCCTCTCTTGAACAGAAGTGGGTGTGTTAGAACAGGAAAAACACCACGGTGTGCAGGGCAGGAACCCTCCAGGACCAGGAGCCCGCTCCAGGATAGGAGCCCGCTGGGTTAGGAGGAGGTGCTGCAGGTCACAAACCTCCAGAGTGTGATCACACAGCTCTAGCCTTTCCATCTCATTTCCTCTCTCTCTGATCTCCCTCCTGTTCTCTCTTTCTTTCTCTCTCCCTGTCATCATCTCACCCACCAAACATGCACTTTAATGCGCTCACAGGCAAAATAGGGCCATTTAACCAGGAAAAAAGGAGAAGATGCCATTATACTTAAGTTTGACATTTAGCGCGTAGCGTTTTGAATATGCGAGCGCTGCCGGCACTGAGAGGATTGGAGATTGATTGAAGAAGAGGAGAAGCTACATTGATCTATGTAATAATGCCAATGATACTGCTGCCAATTACAGCAATCACATACGCCTGCTTCAGTTTCCGAGCAAATGTTATCTGAAGTGAAGCAACGGGGGTTTCCATGATCACGCAGAGCAACTTAGCCACATTCTGTGCTGAGAAACATTTTTTTTTACATAACACACACACACACACACACACATACACACATACACACATACACACACACACACACACACACACACACACACACACACACACACACACACACACTTAATGCTGATACATCATCTATACCAGTGTACCGGTACAGTTGCCTCATAACAGTATCAATTTATAGCTTTAGTGTTACTGATCGATTACAAATTAACAATAACAAAAAAACTCAATGCACATTTGCTGTGTAATGACCCCTCTGGTATAGCAAGTACAGTAGTATGGGCCCCTATGATGGAAAAATGTCCCAAACTTATTAAAACATATGATTTTGGTGTGTGCCAATCACAGTCCATATACTGAAACTATGCTGCAAAAACGTTTTTGAATAAATTATTCCTGTAACCTCACAAAAACTGACACATTTACATATGCTTTCAGAACTGAGTGCACTACAAGGCAGCCAATCAGAAAAGTGGTCATTTACATACCTCAGTCTTAAAGGCACAACAACAAAACTGCCTGTTCAATCCCTTAATTAAGGGATAAATGTAGGTTGCAAAGTGATTGCATCACTTTTACAGGAAAAGGAAAAAACCTACTTTACTTTTAATGTAAGTCAATGGAACAGGACGTTTTTCTAAGTAATTTTAGGCCATTGGTTTTTGTCCATTCATCATGAAATTTACATACAATGTAAAGAACGACAGGCATCTGTCGACTGAAAAATGACAAAAATGGACACACGAAGTTTTGTTCCAACAAGGCTGGTTCCATAACCTCCAGCCACGACTGAAAAACCTTGTGCACCTGCATTTATCAAATCTTGCATTATGTGGGGGCTCTTTAAACTTTAAAGTCACCCTAAAATCAAAACAAAGTTCTTCTTTATCTTGTTTATTCGTGTCCGGCTCATCATACCATACCACTTGAACAATAAATTCTCTCCCTTCCTGTAATGTTTGATCAAAGTGTAGTGATTTGTGCCTCTAAATCATCTGATTTTTGATTCCATCACTATGCCCCAGTGGGCTGGGAAAAAACTAAATGCTCAGCTAGCTCAGAGACCCTCCCTGATATTGTGTGTCACCTGTAAATTTAAAAAGATTCCTCATATTTGTTCATCTCATTTACAACAATGTTTTTTAAGAACTTAAACATGTTTTTTTTTTGTTTTGTTTTTTAGCATCACTCCACAGAACACTTTTTGGCACCTTTATTTTCTAAGAGCACAGCACAACCCACCCGTTCACTCTTCACTCCTTTCAACTCAAATCCTCTCTTCTCTGGTCATGTAGGAACACAATCAGTGTGATCTGGCCAGATAGGCTGGCCTCTCCCTCCTCCCTTGGGCCCTCTCGTGCCACGTTAACCTTGTTTGTGTCTGTGGCCGGCCATCGCTCCTGCAGCGTAATACTGTTTGGGTCCCCTGCTCCGCAAACGCCCTTATCAGCCAGCCATCTAACAGAGCGGCTGGCCCCACCGCATTTACCTAGCGCTCAGGCTCTAAAACACAAGCCCCTGCCTGTGTCTTCATCAAACAGCAGTCAGAAAGGAGCGGGTGGTGGGTGAGGCGGGAGAAGGAGAGGGATTGAGGGAATGCATTATGAATTATTAAGATTAAAATCTTTCTCCGATTACCCGTCCTTTCCTCCTTCCATTCCCTTTTCCCTTTTCTTTTTTAAAAGAGTGGGGGGAAAAAGAAAGAAAGAAAGGGAAAAAATTTAAAACATTTATATCCGTCTGTTCCTGAGTAAACGAGCTCAGGGCAGATCCTCCATTAAAAATAAAAGTTGGAGGAGAGGAGGAAGGAGAGGCAGCAGCAGCTCGGTGGGTTTTAGATTTTAGTCACCTTTAATCAGCTCCACTGCCTCTGTACGCAGGAAGAAAGAGTCAGATGAAACAAGCGCGTAATGATTTTTTTTTTTCTTCTGCTAGTTTGCTGCAGTCTTTGGATGTTGGGAACTTAAAAGGAGCCAAAGAGAAAAGACTTTTCTTACCTTTTATTATTACTGTCGGGGCTCTAGCGCACACTACTTTCCTTTGTTGGAAGGTCTTGGCAATTTTCGAACTTATTAAAAAAATGATGCATTAAAAATGTACTCACCATTATCCCGGGTCAGGTGTTTGAGAATAGTGGATTTTTAGCTAAGGGCCCTGGCAACACTTTAATGACAGTCTGTACGATATCAAAGAGAGTCTGGCCCTAACCCTTAGATATCATCTCTCTCTTTAGTTAACCAGGAGAGAATGGGCCTCACTCACTTTTCTAATATACAGGAATAAGATTTTTTTTTTTAACGACCGAAATATAAATGTGAAATAAACCTAATAGTTGGCAAAAGTGTGTTTTAAAAAGTCTGTGGTCAGGGGATTAATGTGGTCAGTGATGGCCAATCATGTTCGCCCTGTTCTTCCTCTCGAAAACTATTTATGGACATTTCTACCAAATCAGCTTAAACTGTGGTCTCACCGTAGAAAAACAATTATGTATTCATTCCTTGGCTGTTTACAAGGATTATGTTGTGACCTATTTAAACCTAAGGCATTAATTAAGATGGTAAAAAGCTAAATATATACAAAATCATCATTTATAGGGTATGTTCTATTAGGAGGGGGGGGGGTCCCAAACATTAACCACTAACTTTATATTTAAATTTATATAATACTTTTACATTACCTTTTTGATTTGTTTTAAAATTAAGTTGAAAGACTTTATTTCATAAAAAAAATTAAATTAAAAATAAAAAACTACAAAAATGCCGTCCCAAATTTTTATGTTGCTAGTCCACAGGCGGAGCCATATTTTAGCCACGTCCCTGCATTTTAGAGCAGGAAGTGAGACTGCATCCCTGCACCTCATAGCCACATGGTGAGCAGTTAGATCCCACTATTTTGAAGTAAATGAGTTCCAAAGTCTGAAAATTTGTGTTACATTAAGATCTGTCACTTCTGAACACTTTTGAAATTTTTCACACTGAAATTTTTTGTATTTTAATGAAAATATTTAGGATTTTATGTGTGTATAACTGTTCAAGGCTCTGTTTGGTCAAAGGTAGCTATAATTGTGACTATTAAGAGACCCACAACAGGGAAATTTTCACCTCCACATTTAACCCATCCATGAAGTGAAACACCACACACACACACACTAGAGGGCAGTGGGCACACTAGCGGTGGGCAGCGCTATCTGCAGCGCCCAGGGAGCAGTTGTGGGTCAGGTGTCTTGCTTAAGGACACCTCAGTCATGTACTGTCAGCTCTGGGGATCGAACCGGCGACCTTCCGGTCACAAGGCTGGTTCCATGACCTCCAGCCCATTGACTGCCCCACATTTGGTAAAGTTTCAGCAGTTCTATAATTGCTTTGGTAGTGACACAATGTAATGTTTAATCATCTGTTTTATAAACATAATTAAGGCATAAGGTCACTCAACAGAAAAGGATTTTAATCTACAGTTTAAAAGCTGAAATAGGCTTTAAACTCTGACTTTGAACCAATTTGGCGGAATAATCCTACTATGCATTTCAGTTGCACCACAAATTCAACTAAACCAGGCACAGTACGTAAAGATCATTAACTGGGCATAAACTCTGGAGTTTTAGACAACAGAAAGTATATAGACTGGATACAGCTAGAGCTACAACTGATGATGATTTCCATTCTCAATTAAGCGGTTTATTACAGCTTTGATTATACAGGGAAAAAAAGCAGTCAGTCAATTACTAAATATATTAAATTGTCCATCATTTTTACTTTCAACCGAGTTAAAAGCAATTGTTCCTTCTTTTGCACAATGCTCTTTCAAATATAAAACCCGTACTCTTCTAAATAATACTTTTATCAAGATCAACAAGGCCAGAAGATGACTTCAGCATTGCAAAACACAGCTAGCTAAAAAAGCAGATGACAACACGCTGCTTTTAACTTTTGACTACAGTTTTACTTGCATTTACTCACCATGAGTTTTTCTGACTTTCTGCTGCGAATGTGTTTCTCTAAATCAGGGGTCTATAATTAAAATTCAATAAGGTCCAGTTAGAGCAAATTTCCTCAAGCGAATGTCCAGAACATCATAATGTCTAACTTGCATCATGACTCAGTGCCATATACTGTTTACTGAAGTAGCCCAGTAGGAATATCAACATCTTATACAGTCAACAACTGAACATCAGATCATATAAAGTACAATTTAGTCACATTTATTGTCAGTTTTCTCTTTTTCGATCACGCCATGTGAAATAACTTCCCTCTGAATCACTTTCTTCTCTGACTGCGGCACCACTCACTCGAGTCTCAGTGCTCATCATAATGCACAGACCTGATTGGCTGATATTTACAACGCATGCGATTGGTCGGTGAGTCTCCCAGGAAGCTAAACCGGTACCATAATGAATAGAGATCATAGGTTGATTAAAACAGGACCACCCCGTCGAAATTAAATAATTACCATAGTTTACCGGTTACAGGTCCAAGTCCGCATAGGACAGTGTCTGGGTCCGTACGCGGACCACGGTCTGCTTATTAGTGACCCTGCTCTAAATTCTCACGCATGACAGTCATGCTGCTGTAAAAGGTGAGTGTAGTTTTACACGTCTTACAGGAAATCAGCTTTTAAGACTACTGGAGCCCCAGTCATGTGTGTTTTCCCTCTATCATTTAAGTGCTGTAAAGGGTGAGCGCAAACAACACCACGACAACTAATCAATAAGATCTGTTGCTAGGGATTTTTTAGTATTGACGTTATTAATAATATTGATGTGTTGTTGCAGCCCTGGGTATGTCTGACTTAACTTTGCTATTGCTCAGCCTGTTAGCCTACCGCTCAAAAGTTGAAAGGTATTACTTTCGTTTGGGTACACTACTAAAATGTAGTGTAAGTAATAATTAGTTACTTTCTTTTTACATTATATCAACAGATTTGAGCCTTTTCTGCTTGTTTCAAATGTCAAGAAGACCTGCCAAAAATGTAGAGGACAGAAAACATCTTCTCTACTTATGATTAAACTGACTGATGATTGATTGAAAGTTTAGAATCTGCTTTTTTACAGAATTTCATGGCTTCTTTTGAATAAGCAACGAACGAGAACTAATATCCATCGAATTACGCGATGACTGGAGTGGGAAATATGACATCTTTTATTATTATGCCAAAATACCACAGCTGTCTGAACAAAACCTCATGACTATTTTTGTATTTTTTTAACTTCATTTAAAAAGCTGCCATTTACAATGTGTTAAAATTTCATGATTAGCAGGCCAATAGAAATGATCAAGAATGGCCTGGTAAAAAAAACTTCTGCCATTACCTTCCACTTAAAATTAGGAAAGTTTTTTTTCCTTCTCCTATAAAGTTACTTATTTGGAGATACAAGGTTTTCTCACAATATCACCAATGTGCTTTTTTAGCATATCATTTAATATTGTCAGTACTTAAAGAACAATTACAATGGCATGTTTCACTATGAAAAGAACAAGTCCTGTTGATCTGGGTTTAGCAAAGCAAAAAGTTGAATATTTTTTTTTGTCTGTTTTTTTTAAACTTTTTAAACCTTACAAACAAAATAAATACCATGATACATCATGAATATGTGGCATGATATTTGCCATGTCTTCTTTTAAGGGTTAACATGGTGCAGTATGTATTAGCAGTAGGTTCACACGCCTGCATCTCTCTCTAAAACCACTTGCTGGCTCCCTCACCGCAGACCACTTATGTCCGTCAATAAGGCTCACTCGCTGCTATCCATGATGCACACCATGTTCAGTGGCCCTCAGATGTGCTCGTACATGGACGAGGAGCTTGTAGCATGTTTAAATAGTCTTAATAAAATATTTCTTCGGTGCAGTCCTGCCTCCCTCAGATCATCCCAGATTGCCGATCCGACCCTGTAAGTGCTGCCCAGGCCTGGTCATGATTTATTGAGGCGGGGGAAATGGTGAGGCCGGGTCCAGACCGCCTCAGGACAATCCAGCCACAGAATGGTTTTAGGGGTAAGGGTGTGGAAAAGAGGCCGCTGCCACGCAGATTTACATCAACCGAAGCTCATTTTAAAATGAATTATAGATGGCTAAATGAAATACATAGGAGTTTGCTGCTTTTAAATAATTCTCCCCTCCTCCGTCATTGCCTCCTTTCCCATTCTGGCTTCTTTTTTTGTGGATGTTGATGTTTGTATGTGTGTAGATAGTGTGTGTACAAGTGTGTGTGTCTGTGTGTGCGGCTGCAGCAAGCACATCAGCAGCATTGCCCTGAGCTAAAGCCGTTTGCTCTTCAGAGTGCAGCACTAATGGGGAAGGAGGGGGACAGAAGGCCTTCTGTTTAAAAATGGATGGCCGCGATATGGTCAGATCAGCGCAAACAAACATCAGTGGCTAATTGGTTTGTCTGAAGGACAGGGACAGTGAGCGAGTGAGCGAAAGAGAGCAAGAGCGTCTGTGCGCTGCTGTGGCCATCTCCGCTTGGACCTAGGGGGGGTGTTTATCTGAGCGTGGAGGCAGGAAATGGCTGCAGGCGCTTGGATCAAGCTTTAAAGGTGCTAGCGCCGACGCTAGTGCTAACGCACTGCTCCCCAATGTGCTCCTCGGAGTTTCAGCTCTAGCCTAAGCACTCACCGTAGAGTGCCACAGAGCAGCCCTCCGTCATGCGAGTTATGAGTTCGGAACCCGTGGAGAAAAGGTTTGACGACTTTTGACCAAGAAAACTGGCTTAATGATGGAGGAATAAAGGCTACCAAAGCTAAATATTCCTTTTACGCTCCCAGTTAATTTTCAAATCCTCTACATCCTACGGCCATCTGTATTTTTTCCTTCCTCTAGGCTCCCCATTTTTTTTCTTTTTCTTTTTTTTGTGTGGCTTTCATTCTTTTTCTTTTAAGACGAAACTGGAGCTGGGGCAGTGATAGTGATAGATGGCTCAGCGCTCTAACACTTTATCCAATCCAGCGCAGATTTCATCCAATAAAGAATCACTTGTGCACTCTCAAACTAAATGGAAGTCAGGCAGCGGAGAGAAAGGGGGCTGCCGCGTGTTTCTGAGCTGCGAAAATCAAATTTTCTTAAAGCTGCCGCGGCGGTGGCTCGCGGAAAAGGCAGCAACAGCCATGACTGGCCGGGGCCACAGCCGTCTGCACACACAATTTAATCCATCACAGAGCTCCTGACACCATATCAATCAAGCTTTCATCAGCACGGCCGCCCAAAAACTATATTTCCATCCCGCGGCCTGTGGAGAGGCCCCCCGCTGACCATAAGGAGGCAAAAAAGAGCCTCCTGGACCAACCCCCCACCCCCCACCCCCCATCCTGGCCTGGCTGAACAAACTGGACCGGACCGGACTGGACCAGGCAGAACCACCTTTGCCGTCTCCCACACAGATACACTCCTTCAGGAGCAGGCTAAGCTGGGCTGTCTTTCAAAACACACACTCACGCACACTCCAGAGACAGAAATATCTCACCGCAGAAACATTTCAGCACTGCAACGCAGCTAAACATTTCGTCTCAATTTCAGCATGATTGAAATACCAGAGCTTTGTTTTCACAAGCATTGAACCGTAATTAGAGACATATTGGTTTAAATCCTTCAACTGTTCTTAAGTTGTCAAGCAAAAAGTAATCAATAATCTGTTTTGCAAAAGACAAACAGTATCAATAAACATGGCCTCCACAGATAGGATGAAAGACAGCCCTGCATAACTTGAAAAGATTTGACTTCTTTCTGCTTCTGAAAGTTGTGCATGCACACACAAAAACAGATTCAGCACACTGTCCTTCATCAACCTTCGAATGACACCCTGTCTTCTAACCGCCCCCCCTTACATGACCCCTCCCTTGTGCTGTCCTTTGTTCCGGGAACATGTGCCCCCTCACCCTCTTGCAGCATCCCACAGGCTCTGGCTCCAATGGCCTATGATTTATAATTCATAGAGGCCGCTTTTATATGGGACCTTGGTCTACCTGATACTCTGCAACTGGCCCTGTCCCGGGACGGGGAAGGACTGAGTTAGAGGAGCTTTTTGCTCTCTTCATTATGATGGTCATGCTAGTACTGACATGACACTCACCACTCAGCAACAGTGGCGTATGTAGACTGACCCCACTGATGCCCCTTTGCTGCATACACTGGTTCGATGATATCTTAATGTATGTCTGGTAGATGTATGGTGCAAATTACAATGGATTGACCCTATTTAAGGCTTTAACTCTCCAAAAAGAAGAGAAAGGAAAAAGAGGGATGTTAAAAAATTATACGTAGGGATAATTTCAATAGTGAATATGAAATGCCATGTCAGACACACATACAGTTTTGAACACAGTTGTAGTAGGTATTTATGAACTGCTAACACCATCTGAGACTTGACTTAAAAATATAAATACACAATATACACTATATTTGCAAAAGTATTCCAAATCATTAAATTTAGGTGTTCCAATCATTTCCATGGCCACAGATGTGTAACACCAAACACCTAGGCCTGCAGACTGCTTCTACAAACATTAATGAAAGAATGGGTCACTCTCAGGAGCTCATTGAATTGTAGCATGTTACTGTGATGGGACGCCACCTGTGCAACAAGTCAAGTCGTGAAATTTCCTCACTACTAAATTACCACCTCTCAGTGGTATTATAACAAAATGGAAGCGATTTGGAATGACAGCAACTCAGCCACAAAGCGGTCAGCCACGTAAAATGCCAGTCAGTGGATGCTGAGGCTCATGCACAGAGGTCACCAACTTTCTGCAGAGTCAATCGTTACAGACCTCCAAACTTCATGTGGCCTTCAGATCAGCTCAAGAACAGTGTACATAGCTTCATGGAATGGGTTTCCATGGCAGAGCAGCTGCATCCAAGCCTTACAACACCAAGCGCAATGCAAAGAGTGGAATGCAGTGGTATAAAGCGGCGCCACTGGACTCTAGAGCAGTGGAGAGGAGTTCTCTGGAGTGATCAATCATGCTTCTCCATCTGGCAAGCTGATGATCTCTGGGTTTGGCGGTTGCCAGGAGAACGGTACTTGTCTGACTGCATTGTGCCAAGTATAAAAATTGGTGAAGGGGTATTATAGTGTGGGGTTGTTTTTCAGGAGTTAGTTGCAGTGAAAGGAACTCTTAATGCTTCAGCACCAAGAGATTTTGGACAATTTCATGCTCCCAACTTTGTGGGAACAGTTTGGGGACAGCCCCTTCCTGTTCCAACATGACTGCACACCAGTGCACAAAGCAAGGTCCATAAAGACATGGATGAGCGAGTTTGTTGTGGAAGAACTTGACTGGCCTGCAACTTCCTGAGTCCTAAACTTCTTCAGGTTTGCATAGAAAATTCCTTTGTACACTTCTGAGTTCATGATCCCATCAAATGAACACAAGCTCAGTGACACCATTGTAAGAAAAACAGCTCCACATGCTTTGTCGTTTCTATTTCTGTGCTTTATGGTAGTGATAGTGCAATCTGGTTGGAATTCTACTAATCAGTTTGATGTTGTGTTCAGTGTTTTTCTCAAACAAATATCATTTTGTTAAACAAAACAACTTAATTAAAAGTGTCATCGTGGCGTGGTGGGTAGCACTGTCGCCTCACAGCAAAGAGGGCCTGGGTTTGATTTGAATTTGATTGAATTTCCATGTTCTCCCCATGTCTGATGAGAACATCCCACCCCCCACCCCTACAGTCTGAAGACATGCAGTTAGGCTCTACCACCCCGTGCGACCCATGAGGGACATGCGAAGGTGTGTGTGTAGTTTAGGTAAGGCTCGTAGAGAGTTTTTAAATATATTGTGATAACTATCCACTAACTTTAGCTGGCATCTTGTTAGCTAACTTGTCACATTTAGCATGGTCTACATGTAATCTTCAGTTTACTCAAGGGAACACCTGCCTTGTCTTGGGCAGTACTACATTAAATGTAACCTGGATTGCAAAATCAGAGCAGGAAACTTATGAAAACATATGTAATCAAATTACAGTTACTTTTTTAGGGATTAGTATTTTACTGATTACATTTTTGATGTGACAACAAACTTGTCAATGAATCCTACTTCATGTGTCACTAAAAAACTGTTAGATTTACAAATGTAAGCAAAAAAGCTTGGGTGCCCCTTGTCAAAGTATACGTTTTGTTGATATACCAAATCAAAATATGTACACATCATATAAAGAAAACACACCTCTGCACATTTTGATCCCCACTGTCTCTTTAATTACATTTGGATAAAAAAAAAAAGTTTTGTGAGTTGTGCAAAAGGTATGTGACATTTTATATTTTATGTTTTATTTTCCAATATCCTGAACTCACTAAATAAATACAGATTGTACACAAAACATTGTGGAAAAGTGCCAGAATGTGTTCATATATTTTCACTTAGAAAACCAACAAAAACGTGATTTGAGTGTTCAAACAACTTTACTTTTACAGAAAGAAATCCAGAAATCCGAACACAGACTGGACTGCGATATACTTATGTCATCAAGAAGATTAGGCTAATTGACACGGCACCTGTCAAGAAAAAAATGACTCTGGACTGTCAATGAATGACTGGAGCTTTATGTATATGAGGCTTTTTGTAGCCTTTTTATATCAATGGCTATTCACTCTGGCTATATCTGCTTCTCCCTCCCATACTCATTCTCTTCCTTCACAGATATCATACACCTTTTTTTTTACTCTCTTCATTTCTCTCCCTCTCTCTCTCCCTCCCTCTCTCTCTCCCTGCTGTCTTGGGTCTGAACTCTAGAATGTCAGGCTGAGAGTAAAGACCCATGGTGCCATGTTTCTCTGGTCAGGAGTGAAGGGTCTCCCTTTCTTCCCTGCAGGATCTGAGAAGGCTGCTCACACAGGCATTAGCCCGGCTCCTGTGTAGCGTGTGGCCCTCTGGCCTTGGCTGGTGAGCGAGAGAGAGTGAAAGAAAGAGAGGGAGGAAGAGAGAGAGAAAGAGCAAAAGCAGCAGCGCTGCAGTCTTAACCCCAGCGTGGGTTCTGGGCTGCTGTAGGCTGCGGGCCAGGCCTGACTCCGTTCTGGGCTCTGCTCCATCCGCCATGCTCCACAGCCTTGTGAACTCTGCCCATGCTCCTGCACTAGTGCCTGGGCCCCCCTCCCCACGTCTTCCTCGCGGGGCAATTGTCCAATTGCCAGCAGCGGGTTAAACGACAAAGAAAGGGTAAGCTCAGGCTGGATCAGAGACCTGTATTATTGTTGTTGTTGCTAAGTGCTCTGGACTAATTATTCCACCCTGATTTGCAATGGAGCCTATTACCATATCAATACAGAATTCAGAATAAGGAGGGAGGATGAGTAAGGGGGGGGTGCTTGTGGCAAGAGCATGTGGCTAAGCTGAGAACACACAATCTCATCTCAACAACAAACACACAATCGCCCCACCCTCCCCTTCCACCCCATCTTTTACACATCCCCTACTGTGTTAGACTAATAAAGAGACGAAACAGAACATCAGATTTAGTGGTGGGGGTGGTGGGGGTGGGTTGGTGTTGTATGGACTGGCATACAGAAATGGAGAATCTCTGTCAAATCAGTGGGCAGGCCTTGGATTAGTTCAGTTGTAGTGTGGCCCCACGCTCCACGGAGATCATTTAGGCAATTACCAAGAACAAAGACAGCGGCAGTGTTGAACAGCTCCACTTCAAAGGCCTGCACCAGGCGAACAGTTACAACACACTGGTCAATTTCCATACACGCACACATACACCCCCCTAAACCTCCCCTTCACTCTCCTCCTCGTGCCTGCAGGCATTCTGGCAGTGCTAATGAACAGCAACAAACCACCCCCCAAACACACACACGCACACACACACACACTTTCAGCCATGATGAGAAGTTCATGATGCGTTCTCCACTGGCGTTTTGAACACAAAAGAGTGTGAGTGAGCCACAACAACAACCGCTACTTGACTCTATCGCCCAATCGTTCGCCGCAAGTTGAGCCCTTTGTCCCCTTTGTCTGCTTTTCTTCCCCCATAAAATCCTCAAAGCCAGTCAAAATGGCAGCCCCCCCCCCTTCTGATCCACTCCACTTTCAAATCAACAACAAACTACGTCGCATTTTTTGGGAAGGCTCAGTGCACACTTGATGTAGAGACTGCAACGTTTTGATCACAATCATTGATGACAGAATGCTCTTTCTTCAAAAAATTCCCGGATAAAAGGAAAAACCTCATGGTTAAATACTACAGCAAAATATCAAACCTTTACATTAAGGTCAGAAGTACCATCTGATCACAGTGTATCTGATTCTTTTTGATGCACTTAATTTACATTTTTGATCCTACACATCGTCGCACACCTTGTATCTCAAACTCGCAGATGGAAAAAACATTGGTTCCGCTGGTTCAACTATAAAGACAAGTTCAGGCAGCCGGTATTTTCAAATGGTCTAAAAGAAATTTTAAAAATCCGGAGATACAAGGCTTTGATACGACAGCGATGATATGCTTCTAGGAGACCAGACGGAAGTTACTGTAGCAGGCAGGGAATGTGTTCTTACACTTGGTGGGACATTCAGAAGGAGTGGCCAGGCATATCATTTCATATACCTGTTTCTTGTTCTCTCATTTACATTAATTCACTCCACAGTATGTATGAGACCATGATGTACTGTGTTTTGATCAACGAGAGTAAAACTGCACTGTCACCAGCTGACAGGATGATTCCATTTGCTTGTATAAGCTAATTGCTACTTTGCACACATTCTGGGAAAAGCCTTGCTTCCAGTGCACTCTGTCCCTCCCTCCCGGTGGAAGCAAACACAATTGAGTCTGATACTCCTGAACCGACGTGCGAAAGATGACTAAAAATTGAAGTGTTTAAAAGGATGAGGGGACGACTGACGACTCTTGACTGAAGGCTCATTGCAGACGGGCAGACCGGTCTTTCAAGCGTTTGCCGAGTGATGGAGTTTTGCAGCAATACCACTTAAGGCACGCCGCTCGAGTGTGGCCCCCTCTGGCATTCGCCCGCTAATGTATTCAACCGCTTTCTCCACGCCAAGATAGTCCTCCATCTGCTTTGACATGAGCACTGCCGCTGCAATCATGCACTGTCTACAGAGTGTTCTTAGGACAACTCGGGACAATCACCGACAAGTTTAAACCACAAGAGCGCTGCACCAAATCTCTAATCGTGTTTGTAAGGCAATGGCAAGAGGCTTTGAGATGGCGGCCTCTTGTCTGTGTTTGTCATTCAACAACTTGATTGGAGCTTAGGACAGAGTGTTTTAACTGCAAACACTCTTACTTTCACACACACACAAAACTCCTAAAAATAAGAAATGACATAAGTGCACGCATGGTTCTAGGAGAAGCCTTACATCAGTAGAACATAAAAATATGTGGAGGTTCTTGTAAAGAACCTCCACATATTTTTTATATTCTACTGATCTAAAGTTCTTTCTATTTCTTTAATGCAGCGGTTCTCAAACTGCAGACCATGGCCCCCTGGGTTGCTGCAGGAGGGCAATAAACGGACCGCAGAAAGCTTACAGAAGTTGTATCTCTACTTAGTAATTTTTCATCGTGTCAGTTTACTGAATATCCCTTGGCCACATCTAAAAATAGTATTTGTTTAAACCTGGTATTGTTATTAAACATTATTAAAAAGTATTACACACAGATGAGCACTCTCAGATAAAGTAAATAAAAACGACAAATGTCAAGGTCTAGGGTATCTTAGATGGTAAGCACGCAGTCGGTTCTCGTAGTTGATGTGTTAGATGCAGGAAAAATGGTCAGGCATGAAGACCTAAGCGACTTTGGAGCATTGGAGCAAAAAGGTAAGATTGAGTCCTGGTCAGCAATGGTAAGTACCTACTGACAGTGACCAGTGACAGGATGTTGGGTGCCCAAGACTCATCAAGGGCAACAAAGGATATCACAACAAAAGGCCTTTGTGTAATGATGGTTATGAGAGGAATGTGTTGCAACAAACAGTGCATCACAATCTGTTGGGTACCCATAAACACCATCAGAGTGCCAATGCTAACTCTTGTGCATATAATGGGCAGGCAAATGCCGAAGTGGACACCGGAGGAACAAAAGCAACTTACAAGACTTACAGGACCTGTACCAAGACACCACAAGACACCTTCAGATAAGTCATCTGTAAAGTCATATAACACAACTATGTCAGGTCAGTTATAGCTGCTAAGAAAGCTAGTAAAATAAAGGTTCTGCTAAGACACGATCCTCATTTGGTAAGTAAAATTTATGACCGGGTATAGGGGTCAGAAGAGGGAAGCAAGTGGGCCGAGGAGTGGAGTGTCTCTTATTATCCACAAAGGGGGCTTTGGTCTAAAGTTTGGCAACTGTTGCTTTAAGGAACAGTATCCCTTAAAAGGTTCATTTGGGTACCACACATCTCACCTTTATCACTCCAAAGAACCTTTTTTTGGTGCCTTAATTTTTTAGCGAGTACAGCTGTTAACCACCGGCAGCAATGGAAGAAAGATTTCTGCAAAAAAAAAGTTTTTGTTTGAGAGATGAAATTAAAAATGCAGTAGTTTCCACCAGATGCATCAACCCTGGTGTAAGCCAAACTATAACACAAAGCTCCAATGTTGACAGGCCGGGTCAAAACCAGTGGTGAGGTGCTGGGTACAGTGACATGCTGCATAGCTCAGCAGGCTAGCAGCTGGGTGAGACAGTTGACAGGCCTTTGAGCTGAGGACCGTCAACAGAGCAGCTCCTCTCCGTCCCGGCCCTGTCAGTCCTCCACCACCTCCAGACATGCCCGGTCCTCCTCTGCCATTAGCAATACAGCAACAGCGCCAAGCATTGCTTCCTTCAGGACCATGTTGGTCACATCTTTTTTTCCCCTCTCCGGTCCGCTCTTAAAGATCCAAGACGATCACGCCAGGAACCAGATCCGCTGCCCAGGCTTGGGTTTCGACCAAAACACAGCCGCTAATAACGCACAATAAATTATTCAGACGCAGCAAAATCGGACTTTGCGAAATGTTTATTGATATAGGATGGCCGGTGTCAGCCTGGTGACATGGATATTGATACTTTTCTTTGGAGTCAAAAGGACGCTCCTCGTGAGGGAGGTGGAGGGTGGAGGGTGACTGGGGTGAAAAAAAAAAACGGAAGAGCTGAATGGATGCAAGAAATGTCCGACGAATGCAGGAGCCAGGAATGTAATCGATTCAGTAAAAGAGAGAGAGAGAGAGAGATGTAAGTAGAAAGAGAGAGACAGAGAGACGAAATGAAGCGAAGGGAGCTGATAAAACAATGACATGAAGAGGAGAGGAGATAAAGTCGTCGCTGAGAGACTGGAGATGAAAGGCAGAGAAATAAAAGCGGGGGATGTCATTAGAAGTCATCCTTTCATTCCCTCACAAAAGCAGTTAATATGAGCCTGAACATACAGATATATTAAAGTAGCACATTCTCATTATTATTAATACTAATAAGGGGAGATCACATTGTGACGAACAGCCAGTGTTACAGCACATGCTAATAGTCACAGGACTCATAATGGTAATGTCATGAGTTTTTTTTTCTTCCCCCTGCTCATCATGGCATCCGTTTTATTCCCATCCGCCCATTCATCTGGCAGGAGTCATATTCCTCTGAATCTAACAGTGGGGCTCTTTTAGTGCTGATAATATAAAATAATGCATTCTTTACATTTATTAAATTCACATGTGGAAATGTAATATACCATCACAATCAGCCGGGCCTACACCACCCCCCCTATATGCCTCCCCCTCACCTTTCTCCAGAATCCGCTGAGGAGGATCGGAGCTGGTGTCACAGAAATTGGCCGGTATGTATTTGTTGGAGATGCAAAACTGTTTAAATCTTTAATAAAACGACAAGGATGAAATATCAGACGTCAACTGCCGGGCATGAGGGACGGGGCATTTGTATTGTGTCATCTGAAGGCCTAGGAGATCAGTGTGTGTGTGTGTGTGTGTGTGTGTGTGTGTCTTCGATGTGAGGGTGTGGGTGTTATGGCCCTATAAGGTTGCAAATTGTTCCATGATGACATTATTCTTATTTGAAATATTCCTCTCAGCTTGCATCCAGCGCAAAAGCACCAGAGGCCATTTTCATTCGCAGCCACCCCCCCACCGGCAGCAATCCCTCAAACATTTCACAGACAAATTTCCCCCCTTCCTCTTAACGTGTTATTAATGCCACTTGGCTTTATTTCTAAATAAGTTATGTTTCAGGGGCAGAAGAGTGCTTGGCACACAATGGCGTATCACTTAAAAAAGAAAAACACGCCGGGACGAGGGCACAAACGAGACCGGTCTTTTTTTCACCCCTCCTTTAAGTTATTATAAAAGCATCATTATGGTGCATCCGCGTGTGTGCGTGACTGGCCTAATAAGCTCCAGTTTCTCAGGCCTAGCGAGGGGAATATTGGACCAGTTTGATGAAAAATTACTACGACCATTATGTCTACTTATCATAATAGCTTGCTTGCCATAGACAATGAACGTCTTTTTGTGAGGAATTCCTAATGTTCCAGCAATCCAGGCATTTAGAGGTAAATGAGGAAGGTCATCAGAGAAATGCTGTCCGCCACAGGCCAGAGAGAGATGGGGGTAGAGAGAGACAGAGAGAGAGAGAGAGAGAGACAGAGACAGATAGAGAGAGAGAGAGAGAGAGAGAGAGAGAGAAAAACAGCTGCTAGCACACAATGCTTAAGCCAGCAGCACTGAACACAAGGTGTACTTTAAGGTGTCTGTGACATCGGCAAAATTAGTCCGTGGAGACACCGAACTATGCCCTAATGGCTTACAATAACTACAGTAAATTTATCAGATCCAATGTGCTGCAAAAAGACTTTGCCAGCAGGTGCACCCTACCTTCTCCCTTTATACTAAGACAGTCCTCTTAGCATAGTGCAGCCTGTCCCAGCTGAACAGCAGTGAGTGAGGGGGAACTGGGAAGGTATGTGTAATATCAAGCGCTTGCCATTCTTTCCAGAGTGTTCTGCAGACTGAAAGAGATGTGGGGGGTTTGTTTAGCAAGCCTGGGCTTTGTTTTCGGCAATGCACAACTCCAGAAAGGCGATATAGCTCAGGCTGTAAGAAGACATGGGACTGCCAAAAACAAATCCCAGCTTTGAATAAGGCAGAGGAGGGGGGTTTAGGGAGGGAGACAGTAAACTAATAAAATAAAATAAAAAAAAAACACACACACAAACAAACAAGGCACATGCTCAGCTATATGTGTTCCCTACAACATCCAGTACAAACAAAAAGGAACAAAATTTCTTAAAGGGAACACAGTGCTTGGAAAAAGCAGGTTATTTTTGTGCATGTCACTGTTATTCTGCTCAATTCCAATCGAACAAAACCAAATACTATTCATTCAGGCTGGGTGAATGCAGCACAGCAGACACAACGTGCTCCACAACGCCTCAGAACTGCTGCTTCAAATGCATCACAACTGACTCTGCCAACCCTCATTTCAATTCTGCTTATCGTCAGGAAGTCACACGGGACTCGCATTCAGCCAGTTACTCTACTGTAGTGTTACCAAGCTTATTAATGTAGAAATAACAATTAGCCTTTTGTTATGCATGCAGCCTCAACATACATCGCGAAGACTTATGTACACATCTGCATCGTCACTGTCATATCAAAAGCTCCCACTCTAGCTCACTTTTACACTTTCTTTTCCTACCATTTGAAAAGGTCAGTTGCCCTTTACATTATGCAAACACTTCATATGAACAGACCAATAGACATGGTCCAAAATTACTTGAAACTTACTACAGGAGCAAACCTAGAACACCAAGCGCGTCTTAACTGATCGACTACAGTACTGTACAAAAGTCACAGAGACCACCCTTAATTTATTTAATTTCCAGTTAGCCATTAAACACGTTATTCATTTTCAGTCCCACTTTATATTAAGAGTCTCTAATAACCGTGTAGTTACACATGAATAACACGCAACATATGTTACAGATGGATTACAGAAGTTCAGCCTATGTAATTACACAAGTGCATTATCTACACTGGAACTTTCCTGTGTAGTGTAGTGTTAAAGTTACACTTTAACCCCTTATGCTCGTGGGTATATTTCATTTTTTTCATCTGAATTCACATGACCAAATCATAAGGCAAATTATTCAGTAACTGCATGAAATGTAAATTTTTATTTATTTATTTATTTATTTGCAAAAGCTCCCCTCAGATTAACAGAAAATGTGTTTTATGATCTACACACAATCCAATATGCTTACAATTTACTGTTGAAAGCTAAAAATCTCAGACGCTGTTTGTCTTATTTAATAAAAATCACTTTTACAGAGCAGATCACTGAAGAGACGCCGTCAGTTTATAGTTTATTGTCCAGATTTGTGGAAAAACAGGTGAACTTTCAGTAGAAAAACAAACGGAGTTCAGCTTCTTTGATTATAAGGGTTTAAAATGACATCACCATCTATTTGACTGGAAAGAAGACAGTTACAGCCTCATACGACGGCCAGCCTCTGAATGTAGCTTATGAAATATGAAAGTTATGAAGAACATGACGAATTGCGTTTTGGAACTACCAGTGGTTTCAAGGAGTTGAAAAGGTTGAAATAAGTGGGCAGTTCCTGTGTAGTTGTTATGTAGGTACTATGTAATAAAGGAGTAGTAATATAGACGCTGCTTTGGGGGAAACAACACATTTAATTAATGTTATTAAAGTTACATGTTAAGATGAGGGGACGTCTGCTGTTCTGTCTCATTACAGATTGGTTTAAAACTGAAAATGGTTACAGTGTCACAGCACTGGCAACAGAAATGCCAGCTAAATGTTAGAAAAGGTGGCAGATACAATGTAAGTAATGTCTTAATGCAAGTTGTTACACACTGAAAAAACTGAGGAAAAAAAATCTGATAACAACTGCTGATCCAGTCTGATTACATTTGTGTTATTACTATTGTGCAATTACATGAGAGAGAATAGGCTTTTACGTAATTACATAGGCTATACTTCTGTAATCCATCTGTAACAGTGACTAAATCATAATCAGTCACATTGGTGCTGCATTTGTTCACATGTAACTACACAGTTATTGGAGACAAGATAAAGTGGGACCAATATTTCTGAGGAGAAATGGAGCTTTCAATACTGTAGTTCAAAAATATATAAACAATTAAGACGCAGGGTTCCTAACAGCTGTGCAAGATCTGGTAGAACAGCAAAACTTTCACCGTCAAATAAACTGCACTTTCATCTTTGAGAGAGAGGAGAAAATCAAATTGCACTTTTGCTTCACATCTGGGGGGGGGGGTTGGGGTGAGGAAACGCAGGTGTTTCTATCAATCCTTCCACTGTGAGAAGACAACTCAGCATTATGGGTCTGGATGTGTAGCTGTTGAGAAGCCATTACTGAGAAAAGGAAACAAACCAAAAAACAAGAAAATCGAAAAGAGAAGCTACTGGTGGTCTCAGAACAACAGACTGCCCACTCCAGAGTCCGGAACTGAACATCACTGGAATGTGTTTGGATTACTTGAATCATAAGAAGCAGAAAACTTCTAAGGCTGTTAAATATTATTATATATTATATATTATTATATATTGTTAAATATATCATTTGCTCACCTGATGCTGCATGGTGATGTAATTAAACCCAAAAAGATGTTTTCAAAGTGGTCAAGTGTAAGTACTTTTTGATCAAGGATGACTGAACAACAAGAATTATGTCATTTAAGTAATATGAGATGATCAATCGTGCTATGATTGGGGACACGAGCTAAGAATGCAATAAAGGTCTATTTTGATTTCAGACTGAGTTTAGGAATGGTTTTCCTATGACAGCAACAATATATGAACAACTGATGTACATTCAGTCAGATGAAACCTTTTGTTTAGAGTCCGATACCAGCAAATAAGTGGCTCAAATCTGCCCCTATGAAACTCTATGTACGACTGCCTTTCAGACTCATTCTTTCCTTCCCCATATATTTTTTACAGTGACACCATCAATCTGAGGCTGCATGTGGAGAGATGGGAGTCCATCACACTGACACTGGAGAAATCAGATCATAGATACACAGCCCTGCCAGACCTGTCATCATCATCCCATATGTGCCCACACACACACACACACACACACCAGACTGGTCGGCCTAGTTATTTAAATATTGCATGACTAACATGGCCTGGGTTTCAAGAGCTCGGTTAAACATTTCTGATAGTGACAGATGTTCCCCGCAGTCGTCCTGCACCGAATGTCGCACATGCTATCGGTCAAGAGGCCACAGCTGAAGACCTTTCTGAATGTCAGAACCTCCCAGAGTTTGTGAAACCAGAATTATAGGCCATCGCACACCTCCCACATGCCAACAGAACAACTGACCATTCATAAAAGTCCTGCATCTTTTAGCCAATGTTGCTACGCCCATCAAACTTTCAGCTCAGGCCACCTGGTAGCATCTTGTATCACTTGTGCTAACAGACTAAGTTCAGTAGCACAAAGGAAAACATAGAAGCACACAGAGTAACACATTTGAAGACTTTCTTATTCAAAAATAATATAGATGTTCAGTGCAGACATGCAGTCGTATGTAAAAGTTTGGGTATCTTTGATCAAATTACATTTTGTTGATTTTCTAAGCGGAAATAACTACACATTACCTACAGAGAACACACTTTGGTACATTTACTGCCTAATTATTGTTCATTTGTCAAATTAAACATACTAAAAAAATTCAAATAAAACATAAAATGTGGCCTATGTATGTTTTTTCACAATATGTTAAACTCATTTGTGTAGTGCCCATGTGTCAATTACAAGACCCGAAATTATTTTTATTTTCTATTATAATTAGTCCATTTCACCCTGAGATGAACTACAGTCCCCAGCATGCACTGTAACAGAGTTTGGGTTCTGACCCCCTTCACCCAAAAACAGTCTGTGGGCTACTGGTTAAACACAAAAAGAAAAGACAACCTAAATCATTTATTATTACATTAGAATTATTCTTGAATAAGTATTCAATGTCTATTTTGCTGTTAGTGGTTAAGCCTGATAGTGGTTGAGTATGATAGAGGTTAGTGGTTGAGTTGATAGTGGTTCAGTCTGATAGTGGTTAGTGACTGAGTTTGATAGTGGTTGCCTTTGATGGTGGTTAATGGTTGATTTTGATAATGGGTAGTGGCTGAGTCTGATAGTGGTTGCCTTTGATGGTGGTTAATGGTTGATTTTGATAGTGGGTAGTGGCTGAGTCTGATAGTGGTTAGTGGTTAAGTTTGATAGTGGTTAGTGGTTAAGTTTGATAGAGGTTAATGGTTGAGTTTAATAGTGGTTAGTGGTTAAGTTTGATAGTGGTTAGTGGTTGAGTTTGATAGTGGATAGAGGTTGAGTTGGTAGTGGTTCAGTCTGATAGTGGTTAGTGGTTAAGTTTGATAGTGGTTAGTGGTTGAGATTGATAGTGGATAGAGGTTGAGTTGGTAGTGGTTCAGTCTGATAGTGGTTAGTGGTTGAGTTTGATAGTGGTTAGTGGTTAAGTTTGATAGAGGTTAATGGTTGAGTTTAATAGTGGTTAGTGGTTGAGTTTGATAGTGGATAGAGGTTGAGTTGGTAGTGGTTCAGTCTGATAGTGGTTAGTGGTTGAGTTTGATAGTGGTTAGTGGTTGAGTTTGATAGTGGTTAGTGGTTGAGTTTAATAGTGGTTAGTGGTTAAGTTTGATAGTGGTTAGTGGTTGAGTTTGATAGTGGTTAGTGGTTGAGTTTGATAGTGGTTAGTGGTTGAGTTGGTAGTGGTTCAGTCTGATAGTGGTTGAGTTTGATAGTGGTTAGTGGTTGAGTTTGATAGTGGTTAGTGGTTGAGTTTAATAGTGGTTAGTGGTTAAGTTTGATAGTGGTTAGTGGTTGAGTTTGATAGAGGTTAGTGGTTGAATTGATAGTGGTTCAGTCTGATAGTGGTTAGTGGTTGATTTTGATAGTGGTTAGTGGTTGAGTTTGATAGTGGTTCAGTCTGATAGTGGTTAGTGGTTGAGTTTGATAGTGGTTAGTGGTTGAGTTTGATAGTGGGTCGAGGTTGAGTTGATAGTGGTTCAGTCTGATAGTGGTTAGTGGTTGAGTTTGATAGTGGTTAGTGGTTGAGTTTGATAGTGGTTCAGTCTGATAGTGGTTAGTGCTTGAATTTGATAGTGGTTAGTGGTTGAGTTTGATAGTGGTTAGTGGTTGAGTTTGATAGTGGTTCAGTCAGATAGTGGTTAGTGGTTAAGTTTGATAGTGGTTAGTGGTTGAGTTTGATAGTGGTTCAGTTTGATAGTGGTTAGTGGTTGAGTTTAATAGTGGTTAGGGGTTGAGTCTGATAGCGGTTAGTGGTTGAGTTTGATAGTGGTTAGTGGTTGAGTCTGAGAGTGGTCAGTGGTTGAAATGTTGAAACTGAGAAATTCTATCATTCACCACCACCCAAATAGTACCTGCTCTGTGAGGGTCCATTGGGTCCTGACCACTGAAGAACAGTGTAAAAGGGGGCTAACAAAGTACGCAAAGACACAGATGGACTACAGTCTGTAACTGTAGAACTACAAAGTGCACCTATATAGTAAGTGGAGCTCATAAAATGGACAATGAGCATAGAAACAAGGAGGTGGTCATTAAGTCATGCCTGATCGGTGTATCATTCTGAGTTAAGCCAATAATCTTTTACAGTGTATAGTCTTGGAAAAAAAAGTGCTCCCTTCCTAGGTTTGACAACAAAACAAAGTAGGAAAGGCAGCCATGGATCAGTCAACACAGAAAGTCAACTGAACATAAACATACTTCATTTCATAAATATGTAATTAATCATGTAATTATGTAAATGTGCATAAATAGCACAGTAAAGTGACAGTAATAACTCTAAATTTGTAAGGGTTAATTGGCTCATTCCAAATAGGAAAATCATTCCTAATAAGGAGTAATTACATCCTTCTTCAATGGCTCTTTGTCATTTTTGTTTCACAGACTGTAAATATAACCAAACTAATCTGTCCCACAGCTACCTAAATGTTAATGTAGAGCTGCCTCATACAACTGGCCCTCCTCCTGTGAACACATATATTGTCCTACTGATTTAGTATTTCTTGTAAGTGTAATATTAATGGTGGTTGCCGTCAATGCTGTCAGTGCAGGAGTGTTAATAAAAGCACAGGCATAAAGAACGATGCCATTAAAAACAGGAGCATCTCGTCCTAGGAACCTTGTTAGAAATTTTGTAATGCCGCACAATGAAAATTTCCCTTCTTGCAGAGCCAAAATGGCTGGCAGAGCCCATCTGAGCACAAAGCCATTTGCCATTCAAGTATTCTCTGTGGTGAGAAAGGGCCCGGGAGCGCGTGTTTTCACTCTGTTATGTCGTTGGCCTGAAGACAAGCTGTCTGCCTGCTGAAATCTCGCTAGTTCAAATAGTCAAGTGGAGATAAAGAGAGTGAAAGGCATTGCTATGCTCTGCCACATTTCTGTGAGAACTCCACAAATTTCAAAAGATCAAAAAGCACCACGTCACTTTGCCTCCGAGCAATCTCTACATTATGAAGTTTAATCCCTGCTGATCTGCATCGATAATTACGGCGACAGAGGCTAGTGCTATTCCTCCATTAATGCTAATTATATCTCCAGCATTGGTAATCCTTTTAATAATCATCAGATAGGCGCTGGAGTCAGAGCGAGGATAATAAGCATCGGGGGGGTTGGCGAGGAATTAGACGGGCGCTTTTCAGCATCGCAGTCGAGATATGAACTTGTATTGGAAGACAGCTAAGAACAATAGCTGCATAAAGCATAAAGTGTGTGTGTGAGTGTGTGTGTGTGTGTGTGTGTGTGTGTGTGTGTGTGTACCTGTCAGTAGCCACAGCATGCCTCACCTCCTTAACACATTCACACATGCTATTTATTTGCACATATGAAATCCCACGAAGACAACAGTGTACCAGGCTCAAAGACAGCCTGTTGAGAAGCACCCTGTCAACAAACTTCAAACTTTCAGCTAACATGTGAGGGACAGAGAGAGAGAGAGAGGGGGGGGGTGGGAGAGAGAGCAAGAGACAGCAGGAGAAAGAGCAAGAGAGAGAGAGGGAGCGAGGGCAAGAGAGAGAGAGAGAGAGAGAGAGAGAGAGAGAGAGAGAGAGGTGTAAGAGACTTTTGGCCAGAGCTAGGGCCAGACAATACCAGCAGACCTGATCTAGTATGCTACCCCCCCTACCCACACACACACACACACACACACTCCTCCCCTCTCCTTCTCATATCCATCTCTCCATCCATCCAGGAGCTGCTGGGAAAATCTGATTACTTTAAACATGAGGCTGGACTGGAGGTGGTGAGGAGGCGCAGATAAAAAGGCAGGAGAAAGATTGGATGAAATGTTTAGAGGAGGAGGGGAAGAAGGAAAAAAAGAGCTATAGATGCAGATCAGTGACAGTGGAGCTGGAACCGAGAGGCCATCTATCGCGGGATGACAGCAAAAGTCTAACAAAATGGCCGCTAAAGCATGAAAAAAGAAGCTTGAACTTGACTTTCAGTGACCAGGCACGTCACCAAAAAGTTGCCCAAAAGTAGTACTGCGGTTACTACTGCAAGCTACACATTCAAGATTAAAAAAAAAAAAAAAGGTTAGCGTCTGCTTTTTTTTGACAATGTACGTATGTGACAAAAAATCAAGGACTGGGCCTTTCAGCTTTATAGTAGTATATTTACTACTGCAACACATTTCAAAGGGTTCAAATATAAGAGGTTGGCATCTAAGCCTCGAGCAGACATGGCCAGACAAGTCAAAATGTTACTTAAGAAGTGTAAAACAGCATTTGTGGAAAAAATAGATTAGCATGTAACTTTCTTCTAAGTTTTGTCAGAAAACTTAAACTTGCATTAAAATAAAGGTTGCAAGTCAGATTACATTGGTTTAGCATCTATGAGGTTAGCACCTATTTTTGACACCAGACGGGTCAAACTCAATCACTAAAAGTGCCATATTAAAAAATCTTTGCAAATCCATGGGCCAGCTGTGTTTTTAATTCATTTTTGCCTGAATGGGCCATTGTTTATTCAAAATACGCAAAACAGCAACAGCAAAATAGTCACTGATTACTTGAAAATAAATAGTTTTAGGTATTTTTAACTGCCTATTTGCTTGAACTAGACACCAAGCATTGTAGACCAGAGGACAGGAGTTAGAATGCTCAGTGTTGCAGTGCATGCTGGGAACTGTAGTGCATCCCAGGGTGAAACGGGCTAATAAAAAATTTAAAATAATTTCGCCTTGTGTTTGACACATGGGAACTATACCATCTTTGTCATTGTAAATATGCAAGAAAAAAGAAGTGAGAGACAGCAACCTGCAGTGGTCCAACTCAAAAACTAGTAATACAAGTACTACAAGCCACAAATTTGGATATTAGGATTAGCATCCATGCCTACACTAACGTAAAATGTACAAAAAACGAAATGAAAGTAAGTTTCATGAATGAAAACCGAAGAAAATATGTTTCAATTCAGTTCCAACAACTGAACTTTATGCTGAGGTCTATGCTGAGTAGACTGACTCTAGTTCACTGAATGGAATATGCGGCATAATTAGATTAAGCTTAGAAAACCTCATATCTCTATTTTCTAGTTTTTCAGTTTTTGACATAATTTCAAAATGCTTGTTTTTCTTTACATTGTGTGTAAATTATATGATGAATGGACAAAACGAAACAGCCCAAAATGACTTGAAAAAATCCTGGTTCCATTGACTTACATTAAAAGTAAAATAAGTTTTTTCCTTCTCCTGTAAAGTTACCATTTTGGAGATACAAGGTTTTCTTTTTCTTTTTTTAACCTGGATTATGACTTTTAGTGGCCAAGTCTGTCTGTGAAATTACACATCTGAAAAAAATAAGTCAGCACCTATGACAAAAAGTCTTCAATGTAAATATGTCAAAAAGACAGCCAAAAATATAATTACCTGGATTTGTATTATATTCATGAACACAGTACACACATCCATATGTGCAATTACAGACATCCAATTCTCCAAGCTCATACAGGTAAGCTGGGACTGGGAAGACACCAGGGTCTGTCCTGACTTGTATGAGCAGCACTGTGGTTGCCTGCGCTGTTGCTTTATTATTTCATTAAGTGTAAATTCTGTCCATGCTCTCCCACCCCCAGCCCGGCCGGACCCTTTCACTCCGGAGTCAGCAGGTTAAATTATAATTTAATTAACAGTCATGTATGTATTTTAATGATGGGTGTAAAGCTGCACAGTTGAAAAATAATTAGCATCTAAAAGTATTCTTTCTGAGTTCCTGACTGTTTAAAAAAAGGGAAGGGAGGCATGAGTTCCCTGGCTTTGGCTGTTCTGGCCGCGGCCCGGTCGCTCTATCCTCAAGCCTTACTCTCGCCATTTTAACTACACCTGTCATTTGTGCTCCACTCATTCCCCTCTCTCTTTCTGCACTCACAGGGGCCGCTAACTGGAGCTGTCCGTCAGCAGGCCTATGCTGGGGTGATGGGGGGCGGTGTGTGGAGTGCGTGGGCAGGATGGGATGGGGGGGGGATTAATGATCCAGAGGCTAACACACGCTAACACTGAGAAGGGCGTCCATCTTACTTCAGCCTCTGCCGAGGAGGGAAGGCACTGCTTCGAAATGGCGCTGTGCGCACACAATTTAAGGTGCGCATCACTCGCTTTCTCTCTCTCTCTCGCCTGAGTTCTCACTCCTAATGTCATTTTCTCTTACCTCTGTTCTGATCTCTCCCTAGTGCCTCTTAATGCCTTGAGGTTCCTCACCCCCACTGACTGACCGCTGAAAATTCTGAGCATTTCTGGTCATGTTTAAATATCTTGATATTTCCCAACTGTATCACAGCATCGCAGTTTTAGATGATATTTTAGTTTGTATTAATAAAGTGAACCCATGTTTTCTGAGAATAATGTGTTATTCTGTGATATTCTGAGGCTATAAAATATCATCTACGCCAATACACTGATATTGACGATATACCGTCCGGCGCTATTCTGAGACTATAAAATATCAATACACTGATATTGACAATATATTGTCCGGCGCTATACTGAATATCATCCACGCCAATATACTGATATTGATGATATATTGTCCGGCGCTGTTCTGAGAGTGTAAAATATCATCTACCCCAATACATTGATATTGATGATATACTGTCCAGCGCTATTCTGAGACTATAAAATATCATCTACCCCAATAAATTGATATTGATGATATATTGTCCAGCGCTATTCAGAGACTATAAAATATCATCTATAACAATACATTGGTACAGCTGACATTAATTAAGCCAGCCTGGTGAAAAATCAATACATTCGTACTAATGATATATCGCCCAGCACTACTCTAAAGCTATAAAATATCTTCTATACCAATACAGTAGTACTGCGAATATATCAGCCAGTGCTATTCTGAGACTATAAAATATCTTCTATACTAATACATTGGTATAGCTGACATACCATCCAGCACTATTCTGAGGCTATTGAATATCATGTATATCAATATATATTGGTTTTGACGATATATCATCCAGCACTATTCTGTGGCTACAAATAGACTACAAAGCCTACAACAAAGGTTTTCATTTTCAGAATGTAATATGTAAAGGACGATTAGTAGACAAGGTTGAAAATAGTTTTTGACCAAGCGTTTCTCATTAAATTGGTGAGTATCCACCATTAGACATCTGATTATAAACAAAATACATTCATGAACACAGTACGAACATCCATATGTGCAATTACAGACATCCAATTCTCTAAGCTCATACAGGTTAGTTGGGACTGGGGAAGACACTGGGGTCTGTCCTGACTTGTGTGAGCAGCACTGTGGCTGCCAGCGCTGTTGCTTTATTATTTCATTAAGTGTAAATCCTGTCAGTGCTCTCCCACCCCCAGCCCGGCCGGGCCCTTTCACTCCGGAGTCAGCAGGTTAAATTATAATTTAATTACCAGGCCTTAGCAGCATAAGCTGCCCGGGAGCTCTCGCCCCCAGAATAATTTGAGAAGATGGTGTTTCCGTCTGTCTGTCTCTCCTGCTGTCTTTCTGTCTTTTCCTCTCACTTTCTCTCACTATGACCTGCCAGTGCTGGGCTTCCAGAGGCCCTCTTCAATATCCTACTTAATTATCTTCATCAAATCAGCCACGGATTGTTACAAAAATAGCAATAATTAAGCCAGATGGGTGAAAAATTAATTGTCAAAAAGAAAACTCAGTCGTTCAGTCTTCACCCAACTCAATCAAGCTGTGGCATACTGCATTCACTAAAACACCATGGTTAACATCTAAGCCTTGTTTGGCTTCTGGATGTCTCCACATTTGTTGTGCCTAAGTGGTTTACAAAGCAGTCGTAACTATTACAATCATCGATTCTCTGACTCTCTTAGTCAAGAACATCAGGCGATGGAGTGTCAGCTTAACTCCTCAACCAAAAGAGGTTTGATGAATCCATTGTTGGAAGATATTCAAACATGTGTCCATAGTTTTACAAAGCACATTGTGATTTAGCGCAAACCTAACGAGGAACAGACATGGGCAGAGCAGAATGCTAAAGCACTCCCGATGTGGAGCACTTCTTTATGAAAGACAGAAATGTTTTAAATTGTCTTATTTGAACTTAATACTACCTTGGCCTTCAGCTTCCATCAAGTAGGTGCACTGTTATTAAGCCTCTTCTGTGCAGAGCTAGACCTTGCTCATGTAAAGAGCTCTATCCAGCATTCAATTTCAAGGCTCGTCTTCGAGGATTCCAGGCTCTTCAGCTGGCTAAGACAGACAAAATATTCCTCAGTTGGATGCAATAACGAAGCCCAAACACACATCATCTGACGCTGAAAAGATACGAGCCAAAATCCATTTTGTTTGACTTTCTGTGTATGTAGCAAATGGACGAGAAAGGGATAGTGAGGGACCTTTAAATGCCATAATCTCCAGTTTGCTGAGGGCACCTCAAGAGCTGAATGCTGGAGAAAAGCACCTGTTAGCGCCATGGTAAGCCCAGTATTTTCATAGTTGGAGGCTCAGAGTCAGTTAAAGGTGTTAAAAGTGCCCCGTCCCTTCAGCCTGACTTAATGCCAAGGCGGTACCCTGAAACTCTGACGAAAGGAAGCCGAAAGAAGTTTATGACAGCAAGACTTTCCACAGCAGCAAAAACAGAATGTGTCACTTCTTTGTTATCACAGAGTCAAAACTATGTTCCCTCCAAGTGTAAGATATTGTCTCCACAACTGCCAGAGAATGCGCTTTTAATCTCGCTTGCAGATAAGTAAGGCTGGCAGCGATAATGTCTAGTAAATAATTCGTAAATTTTAAAAAGACCAGCGTCGACTATGAGATATCGTCTTCGCTCTAGCATTCATTTGAAATGACAGCATCAATTAAGTTTATTTTATTGTAAACAGAGCAGGATATACTTTTCCTCTCTTTGTCTGCATTTATTAGCATGCAAATTCGGCGCAGCAAGCTCACTTTTATTAGCTCCGATGATCTCGTGCCAAGGATGCCTGATGAAGGGATTTATTTTCAAAGAAATATAAAATCATCAAAAGTGGTGGCACATGATGTAAAAATAGTATGTAAGGCTTCTTTCCACAAAGAATGGTGTAATTTTCTATGTGCTAATTTGACACCACAAAATTGTACATCTCAGACAAAAAAAGGGGGAAAAAAAAAACGTATTATACGGGGGGCCCTCGGGAAATGTAATTTGAAGAAATCAAGGATCTAATTCAGTATATAATACCAATGAAAAGTGGAAAAGTACTCATTTGCTATTCATACTGTCTTCTTAACGTAAGCGTTCCCACAGCTTTAACTCAGCCATGTCAGAGCCGAGTGCGCTGTTAAAAACCTTTCTCCGCATGAAAGAGGCCCTTTTAAACACTTTGATTTTTTTCCATTTTGAGACAAAGCTAAGTAAATACAGGAGAGATAATGAATAGAGGGGAAAATGAGCGTTGCCGCTCTGCACTGTTCAATCTCGGGGACAATTGCAGCATTTTTGGTGAAATTGCTGGCAGGCTCTATCACCCCCTCGCGCCAGCCCACCCTACCCCTCCCGACCCCCTAATCCTCCAGTGAGGAGACAGGGCCCCTCTCTGTCCACATGGACCCCCCACCCAGAGAGACCCTACTAAGGCAAATTAGACCAGAGGGGTGCCTTTTGTTTCGCAGCACTCTGCGAGGGGAAAAAAATCCAAATTATTTCTCGAGCTGGAGCAATTTGACATGCTGTGATAACTGCTCTGCAAGAAACTTCTTTGACAGTATTGAAAGAGAAGATTTTCTTGCCGCAAAATGCCCTCCCTTCCCTGCAAGGACCCTTCTGTGCTTACAAAAGAGCCACAAACTCATTAGGCTGCTTAATTACGCCCCCTTTTTCGTTTTCTCACCCTCTATCTCTCATCTCTGTCAAAACAGGGGTGAAAAGACTGGCCCCTTTCAAAGTAGTTAGAGCCCTCATTAGAACTCTCTTTTGCCCACCCTTCATTCCTCTCTCTCCTTCACACTACTCTCTCCTTCTTTCTCTCTGCTCATCTGCCTTTTTTACATCCTTCCTCTCACCAAGCTGCGTCTTTCACTCCCTCCCGCATCCCTCCGTCTCTCACTTCCCCTCCCTGTAAGTCCATTGAGTTGTGTTTTCGGTGGCCCACCGCAGTGACGGCCCCACTGTCCCCCTTGGGTAGGGAGTATGTTTGCCTACACTTCACTGGCCACCGCTCCCTTCGCACCGGCCTCGCTGTTTGGACAAGAGCCTGGTCACTGTTTGAATGTGGAATCAGAAAGCAAACAGAGCCGGCCCATCCAATCATGCGCAGCGGAAAAAAATAGAAATAGACACGCAAAAGAACGAGCTTCTCTCAACAAACCAAGAAATGCATTTTATATGCAAATAGGTGCGGCGTGCACCTTAGAGCTAGTGATTGATCTGGGGCTTTACAAATGTAAGACTCATAATTAACATAGCAAATTATCTGCAGAGCAGAGGAATATCATCTCGGCAGTATTTTGTGAAAACAGTTTATCTGCCCTTGTGAAGTTCTCTTATTAATCCAATTCAAAGACTTTGGCATAGACTGTTGTAGGCAAACATCAAATATTGGTGTGATCTAAGAACGGGTGTAGTTCTTTTTCCCTTTTTGTTTTCTTTCCTCTTTTTGTCATTCAACAAACCAGCTGCGTCAACTTAAAAGTCTCAGAGTAATTTTTCAGTGTGTGGTCATCAGAGGCCATCAATTTCAACACAATGTCTTTCATTACTTTCCATTCTTTGGCCTGGCTCTCCTCTCGCAACAAATTTTCGTGGAGGATAACCATTGTTAATCAAAACTGCTTATTTTTTGACAAGTGAAAGAAAATGTCTGTATATTTAAGAAGAAGCTTTTTAGAGCAACCGCGCTGGCTTTAAAAGGCCTGTCTGGTGCTGGAGGTTCTCAAACAGCAGCAGGGGGATAAACTGGTCATGCTTATTTTGTTTCATCTTGTTCAGAGTTGAGGGAGATGCACACTCTCCACCGGCTGTCATTCGCCTCACGATTAATGCTATCCCTATGGCCAAGCATCTCCATTCTTTAAACACACCATCCTTTGTCATCTTGTCAGGACTTCGGCACCAAACAGGAAATTTGACTTTTACAGATCCAATTACGGCATCTTCGCCTCACCTCTTAGCTTCTGCTGCACACACACACACGCACACACACACACACACGCGCACACACACACGCACACACGCACACACGTACACAGAGCAGAAGTGTGAACAGAAATGTCCATCCTGCTGCAATCATGTCAGTCACTCAAAAACGCAAAAGGGAAGATGTCCATGATTACCTTACTCTGAGTGTGCTAAAAACCCAATACGCAGGCCCATTCCTTCTCAGCCCTGCACACGCAGAACATGCCCATTTTCGCACATTTTCAGTACAAAAATGACCTGACTTTACAGTCAAACCAGACAAAAAACAGGGCTAACCTACAATGTCAGAATCATGAAACAGTCTTGGCACTATAAAGTGCTTTTTTCCAAAATTGCGTATCATTTTTGTAAAGTCAAAGTCATTTCTTTATGTCCACTGACGCTGAAGTTACAGTTAGGCTTAAGAAATCTTTTAATAGACAGTTATATTTCATTGTTGTTAGAACAAAGCCTCACATTTAAAAATAGTAACTTTCAATAGTACATTTCCTAAGGTTTAAGGTAACAAAATGCCACGTCATTTTAAAAACCTCAATTCCTCGAAAGAGAAAGCAGTAAATCCACTTTGACCTGTATTCAAATAAAAACAGTACAAAGAAAGATGTTGTATGTTTTTTTTTTAATTTTAGACACTTTTAGACTAGTTTAAGAGTAAATTTAGACTGTGAAACGTTCAAAATATCTTAAAAAGTTAACCGATCATGGTTAGGTATAAAAGGCCAAGTCCTTTATTAGAAAGGATGGGTTGTGCCTTGTCAAAAAATGTGTCACCAAATTACACAAACATTTAAGAACAACAGCAACAAGCTACTACTAAGGATTTTAGGCATTTCAGCCTTTACACTGCATAACATCAAAAGATGGCACTGCTAAAAAAGCATCATGCTTATAAAAGGATCATTCGATGTTGTATTCATAAATGCAAGTTAAGGCTGCATTACGCATAGCGGAAACCATATGTCATACGCAAAATACTGTACAGTAACACCATCAGCTACTTTGGGCTACAGCTCATCTGAAATGGGCCAATGCACATCAGAAAATGAGTCAACTGTTTACAGCGTTTATGGGAATAATGAATGTCAAGTCCTCCAGGCCAAAGAACAAAAAGACTATCCAGACTGTTACTGGTGTAAAGTTTAAAAGCCAGGGTCTGTCATGGCTTTGAGGGCCTGTTAATGCATATGGAACTGCCTTCTAGATGACGTCTTTTTCAGAGATGTTCATGTTATTTCAACATGACAATGTCAAGCCATTCTGAATGTGTTGCAACTGTTGTCTTTAGTCCTCAAACGATTATGAATTGTCGCTGAAAAGTGATGTAACACAGTGGTAAACATGCTCCTGTCCCAACTTTTCAGAATTTTTTGGACAGAAAAATGAATGGCAATAAGCATATACTTACAAAAAAAAAAGTTCAAAATGTAAAACATCAATTAATGTGTTTTTTATTTCTCGTTAAACGGAATTTACTAATCAATACTTTCTGTTTTAGTAGTATTTCACATTCTGTCACAACCTCTTAGGAACTGAGGTTTGTATTCTGAGTAATTTTTTGTGCTTTTTCAAATGGGTCATTCATCATGGAAAATTCTCAAAATATAAAGTACAGCTGATGTTTTCAGCTAACATAAAAAAGCAACTACTGGTAAAATTAGGTTTTGTGGGACATATGTAGAACCCCACACCCTGACAATGTATAAAAACAAGTGTGCTTGTGTGTCACACCGCAGATCAATCGTATTCGATCAACACTGAGAGGCCTGTACAACAGGTCCACATCACCCTTTATTGGGACCAATGCATTTACTCAGCCCATCTGCCAATATCAATGATAGGAAGCTATCAATGATGTCACCTAGACCTGTACTGATATAATTAAAGCAAAAGAATCCATAACCACCTCCCTCGCTCTCTCTCTCCCTCTCTCTCTCGATGCTCCTCAGCTCATGTTCAGCCAGGCGCATACAGGATATTAGCGCCTCTCCTGGCAAATTTGCTCTACACATCTATTCCTTTCTTCTTCATCCTCTCAATGTTGGAAGGGCTTGTTATTGAGCTCAGTGTCCACAAATGCCATTGATCCGAGCCGCCACTCGGATCCATAGCTGGGTGCTTTTAGCACCCGCTCAGCGTGTTAGTAATACTAATCCTGCTCAACCTGTGGAGTCATTGATTTTATAGATCTGGCTCAAAAGTTGCAATAATGATGCATCATTGTTAAATTTGGTAGAACAAACTGCTCTGTCGATCCATCAGTGCATGCAGAGGCTTGAATTCGGAAGGTGACCATAGACTTCTCACCTTCTAGGAGCCAGGTAGACTTTATTTCTCATGCTGTTGCTCTCTTGGACACTCTTTGCCATCCTGTTTCAACAGTGTACTCAGATTTCACTCAGAGTGCTGTATTCATACTGATGATAACACAGACTAATCTCTGAACTATGATCAACAATAATTTCTCTGTACTTACGAGAATAACTAAAAAAGCACTGACTGTGACACCTGGCCACTGGCTTCCTTAAAAGCACCTCAAGTAAGTTTTTCCTGTTCTTTTACTTTAAGTACAAAGAAATAGTCACCAAATGATTGTCTGTAATCACACATATGCTACAGATCCAGTAGGTGATGATGATGTAATGATTTCAATACAGTATTGAAAAATCAGAAAAAGAACCTATAAAAATTTTAAATGGTATCACTGATACACTCCTTGCCCTGCTCTCTTTCAGGGAAACCACTGTCAATCATCTTAAATAGACATCTGCATGTATTCTATCAGAGTAAAGTGGGAAGGGTAGTGGGAGTGGCTTGTTCCATGCATGTACTCACATTCAAATGACTGGACCTTTTTCTGCAGTTGCTTATAAATTCTAACTGCTGTGATTTTTTAGCTTTATTTTATTAGAGGGCTGACGTGGCATGCACTGAATAAGTTTTATTTACTGAAAACTTTTATATATCAAATGATCTGTGTAGTATATAAATATAAATATTTCAATATATTTTATACAGAACATGGACAATCACACTGAATCATGACCTCGGAATCAAGCCTGAAAATGTGTCTATCATTACACCCTGAGCAAGTAATGATGAAGCTGAAAAATACTAGAGGAGGGATGTCCAAACTTTTTGTCCTGAGATGCTAAACTGCTAAAAAAAATGCAAGACAGTAAATCGGTTTTGAAATTCAATATTTTGTTACTAAAATATAAAAGGAAAGTATGAAAATGAAAATAATATATATAACTGGCAAAAAAAATAGGCAACCACTATTTAGTGAGCTGGTGATGAGAATGCCATTAGTCCACTGAGGAAGACCATGTGCCAAAATGGGTCAATTAATTTGCTTAATTTGTAAGCTTATTAAATATGACAATTATGTGCAATTCAAACTTTTTTCTACTTACAAAGACATAAGCTTGTTATCTCATTGTGTGAGCAGGGCTGGGGTACTTTCTGGTGGGCCAATCTTCAGACAGCACTGTGCTAGACTCCTTGAGCTAGACTCCTTCCTTCAGCACTCATTATTCAATTGTTCTTCTTAAGACTGAGTTATAAAGTTATTAAATAATTGTAGATTAAGGGGTTAATAGAGGGCAGTGGTACCTAGCTCAAGATGAATCAGCTACAAAGTTAGGTATGGGCCACCATGAGGCCTAAAAGACTGCACCAAAAAGAAGTGACCACCGAAAAAACATCTCTACCACTTTGCAAAGTTAAACAAAAAACTCTGAAACATGAAAAATGTTTACTGTGGCTGCATCCCTCCTAATATGGTTGAAGAAAGGAGGGATGGGCCTTGGGTCCAGGGAGGAGGTGGAGGGAGGGAGTGTGGTGCGCAAGGGGAATAGTGTGGCCTGGAAAGAGAACTAATGGGCTACGTGGCGGCGTCCGGGTGCAGAGGTGCAGTGAGGCAGCAGTGGCCTGACACAGCTGAAGGCCTCGGAGGAGAAAGGCGCCTATTAGAGGAGGATAAGGGCCTGTCTGGAGGAGGCAGCGCTTTCAACGCTGCACTGGGCACCAGCACTGGGGCTTGCATCAATTAAAGACAGGAAAATATGACATGGAAGTAGAGGCGCATTAAATAAAAACAACAAACTGGCTAAAGGGGGCTCACGGCCCTCCCCTACCGACACGAGGCTCCACGGGCAGGGGGGGGGACTCACACTGGCCGAATAACATGAGGGGTTGATGGTACATGTGTGTATGTGGTTTGTGTGTGTGTGTGTGTGTGTGTGTGTGTTTGTGTGTGGGGATTTATGTGGATGCATTGTGCAGGGCACCGTGGAAATGAGCAGCCATGCCTCCTGGCATTAAGTGAATCACGTAAATTAGGCCTTCAGAAAAAGTAACAGAAGGAGAAAAAGAACAGCGTCAACACAAGAGAAGCAGCAACAATGGCTAATGTACTTTTAATTCTTCTTGGATCCTTTCTTGGCCTAAGCCTACAGGCGATCACTCTGCCAGCTCCAGTGGCCTAGATTTCTACTGTTTAAGGGACATTAAAGTGTGTGCGTGTAGCTTCCAATATCTCCCCATATACAAAACACATGCCGTAATCCAGGCCACTCATCATCTAATGCAAAGCCAATTCAGACGAACAGGTGAGGGAAGAAGGCCCTAACAAGTCCAGCAGATAACATGGCTGTCAAAGAGGCCTGGCATAGTGCCAAAACTCTTTAATGGCATCTAAAGACGCATAAGTCACGACATGGTGGCATGCCCCGGAGCCACTGGTTAGTGTTGGGAAATTAAACTGGTGATGTGCTTTGCTGCCTAAAATGGCTGATTGAAATTAAACTCCCTGTCAATCACAGCATGGAGGCAGTGAACGGGAAAGGCTGCGTTAGACTGAGGAGATGGAGGAGCGAACTATAAGCAAGTTCATAACTGCAGTTGGGCAATATACTTTGAAAAAGTAGTGCTGACTGAATACACTACCCTAAATAGTAATAAATAATACTTAAAAGGTAATGTATCAGTAAATTGAAACTGAAATTGAAAAACATCTAGAAAAGGCGGATGAAAAAAATCTGCTGTAATTTTGACTAAATTCACAATCAAGTAAATTCTGGTTGGCTGTTACTGTACTGCACTGCACTGTTACTTTAAAACTTCTGTTAATAGGTTTCATGAACAATTCCCTTATTGTTTCAATCCACATAAAAGGTACACAGTCATTTTTTGTGCATCAGAAGCGTCCTAAACATAAGTCCAGTTAAGCTTAAAACCCATTCAAGTGCCATCATCCCTCAAAAGAGCTTAGTGCTGCTGAGGTAAATAACTAATTAATCAGACTGATTCATCAGTCTACTCATGCTATAGTAAGAACATCAGTGTTTGTAAAGAAGCCATTTGCCGAGTTCCTCTTTAAAGTACATTGAACTGTATGCTTATTTTGAAGTTGTTACAAAGAAGCACTGATTGTGTTTCTTTTAACGATAGTATATTTTAATTTAACAGGCACATATAATTCTGAATACTACCTCTTCAAAATGTAACATTGACTCAAGTACTGAAGATGAGGGGTACTAAAAGTTTTATCAGTGTATATCCTTTGTATTTTTTTTATTTAATTAAATTTATTTTTGCGCTTATTTATTTATTTTTCCTTCCTCCATTTGAATTGTTTAGACGAAATAAAACAGAATGGATAACACAGATTTGCACATATGGCTGACAACACATCCGCTGATCTACGCTCCGCTGTCTCTCTTCTGTCTGGCTGGATGAGCGATATACAAATTAGCTGAGCACTGACCAATCAGATTGTTGATGTGAGGCACAGAAACCGTTTGTGTCAAGCCACACGTGCACATGTAGTGGGGCTACTACATACAAATTGTCACAGAAATCTAAACACAATTTAGTTTTCAATGCACATGTTTGAAATCTCTGCTTTTTGCTATTTTTCTGTTATTGCTTTTAGCAGTGGCAAGGAAATAATCCTAAAATTTGGAGGTGCTGCAGGACACTCCCTGTGTTCATGCATGGATATCATTTCTGTATTCTGTAAATACGCTTTGCAAATACTTGCCCCAACCCTGTTCATCACATATCCGGTGCTTCTGAATTGCAAGTGCAGAGTGGAGTTATCAACAAATCTGAAGTTGAAATGGCACAAAACACACTTCACTGTCAGAGTGAGTTACTCAGGCCCTGATCTAATAAAGTAATGAATGTTATGCCAGGGGTTCTGCAAGATGCCAGAATAGCTAAGAAGCATTCATTCCTATTGGATGAACCTGGCTTCACCCAAAGTCCCAAAACTATAACAAATTAGCTAATAAACTATCATTTTTAGTATGTATATCCAAACAAGTGCTGCCATTGTAGCCTCTCGAGACTTCAGGCTCTTTCTCTTTGTAGGTGACACACGCCCAGGCCCAGTAAACAACAGTGAGCTAAACTGACACCTACCGCTGATAACGGGGCAAAAACGAGTAAAGTGCCCACTCCGTGTGCATCTGTGCCTGCGAGAAAGTGTAGTGTGTATGCGTTATGGTTTGGGGTAGGTTAATGCGATTTCTGTTCCGCCTGTCGGCTCCAGAGACTGGGCTTTGTGAGTGCTGGTCAGGTGAAGTGTGGGCTCAGCCCCCCTATGGCCATTAGTGCGGACAGGAGACAACCCAATAAAGACAGGACGCTTTGATGCGCACAGGTCACTGCACAACTGCCAGTCACAACCCATCTCCACTTACCCCAATAAGAGCAAGCAGCAGGAGGAGGGGAGTAGGACAGGAGGGCTAACAGTAAGGCCTAATTACCAGTCACTCTAACGCGGACGGTTTTACACGCATTCTAGAAGCTTCCATGAGAGTGGGCTAATGTCAACGCCAAAGGCCGGCCACGCCGAAGAGTGAAGTTGCCAGCGTCTCTGGGGCCACTTCAGGGAGAAGGCTGCACTCAGAACACGGGGGAGGGGTGGGACAGCAATCTTCACGTCAACCGTTATCTCCTTAATGCGTTGTTTTCTGTTTATTAATACACCCCCATACACACACACACTGCCCCACCTCCGATCTTTCCCTGCCATTTCCTTTTGCATGCCTTGCTTCTTCTTAAAAGGTACTGAAAGGTGAAGCCAGCAGTGAATCTTTAAGGATTTGACTTGCAAAAAGCATCTCATATATTGTTTATGAAAAAAGCAGAATCCCCCCCCACCAGCCCATCCTATCCCACCCCACCCCCCCTTCATTCCTCTCATCTGCCCCCAGCATGTTAGTTTGTTTTATTTACTTATTTTTAGACTTGTGCACTAGTTAGGGAAGAGGCGCACTTGTCTGTGTAAATCTGCCTAGATGAAGACAGACCGTGTCCTCATCTGTCATTTCTTATAAGGGGAGTCAAAACGCTTCTATTCAGGTTAAAGATTCCTCTGTGACATCTCCAATTGAGTCAACAGATTTTTTTTCCTCTCTGTCTTTCTCTCTCTCTCTCTTTCTCTCTCTCTCTCTCTCTCTCTCTCTCCTTCTCTTCTTAAAGAAGACACAGGGAGGAAGGGTGAAACACAATGAGAATCATGAGTGTGTGTAACTGTAATGATGAAACAAAAAAAGAGCGAGGGAATTTTTTTCCTGAAAAAGAATCTGTCACCCTGATGTCAACTCTCTCCACTTGGCGGAAACTTGCTTTTGTGCCATCTTAAGAGAGGAGAAGAGAGAGAAAATTACCCTCCGTAATTGGCACGCTGATCAAAGACAGCGATGGCAGCAGAACAATAAAACCTTTAATTTATCAGAATTCATTATGAGCTACTGTTGTAACGGCAGGAAACATTAGAATAAATAGTGACAGAGGCAACGGAGAATCAAAGGCTGCTCTGCTGAATGGTTTTGTTGGCTGCTCCTGCTCTGAGCTGCTTGCTCACAGGGGTGACAGAGTAAGAGGACTGGGGGGGGGGTCTACAGAAAAGGAAGACTTGGGGGGGTTCACTTACATACCTGATCACAGTTCATTGTAATCACGACCTTGACGGGTAAACATGACATTCAGCACAAGGGTTATGAATATGTATGGCTCCTCTGTGTGCTTTGCTAAGGAGCAGAAAGGCAAGGGGAGCTGTCAGCAAGGGCCACAGGCAGCACTCATACATCATGCCTTCGAGATGCTTGGCTTCCAAATGGCTGGGGCCCACTCTGTCCCACCGTCCATATTAGATAATTCACAGCTTTGCAGCTTGGATGAGTGGCAGCTGATCTGAATCGATCAGGTCAGGCCTGTGAATGTGACACTGCGGGCACATACTAGAGCAGAAATCTTTAAAGTGGGGCCTTGAATTCAGTTTCCAGTCATGCATCTTGTAATTACTGGTAGGTATGCCATTAGGTGGCTAATCAGTTACATCAACTGCTCAATTAAGGCTCCCAAGTGGCTCAACTGTCTAAACGTTGGCCCATCCATCAATCCCTGGTGATACCACAGCCATCAGTGGCCGCAAGTCCTACAGAGCATAACTGGCGTCGGTCTCTCTGGGTGGGTTTGTGTGAATCCCCCATCACACATGATTGCCAAAGCTGTTAGCTAACATAACAGAGCTGGAGGTTTGTGCTCTCCTCCAAGTGCACTGAGGCATCCAGTGACATAATACTAGCAGCAGTTCAAAAAGATGCAGAGAATGGCTCCTCACTGGAAGCCTCTACTTGCCCTTACCTTTCCAGTATGGCAGCACATGTGACTGGGGAAGATCTAGCTATTGGGCGGGACAGGCAAATATTTAATTAGGTAGAAAATGATATAACATTGCAAAAAAAACCTTAAACAGTTCAGTTAATCAGCTGACTACCAGTCCATAATCAAACACCTCTAATTAGGCCTGAAGTTTGGTCCAAACCTAAATGCAACCTGCCACCAACTGAAGGTCAGATAAAACCCATCCATCATTCCTAGCAGTGGTGGACAGTAACTAAGTAAATGTATTTGGCTACTGAACTTAAGTAGTTTATCCTGTATCTGTACTTTTTCCATTCTGGGCAACTTTTTACATTCACTCCACTACATTACAAAGTCAAACATGTTCGTATAAAAATGTGACGTACCGAGCCAATGCAGCACACAGTTCAACATCAGCGCAGCAACATAAAATTTTGGGAGAGTCTATTCAACATAAATGATGAACTAACCTAACTTTGTGTAAACAGAGCACAATATAGAAATATGTCCACATATGCAGTCGTAACTGACGCGTCTTTTTTCAGAATTTATACAAACACCATTTCATTTTATAGTAAATTAGTTTGGGCTGGTTTATGTTTATGAACAGAGACCTACAGATCAACATAGTAAAGGAAACTCATTTGTGATCCTGAGTTTAAAGCCAGTTTTTATTAAACTTAAACTTGTAACTAAGTTGTAAAAAGATCTTAAACTGAAACTTTAGAAACTCGGTTCTACCTGATGGAAACTGTTAGCCTTCAGTGTTTTGTGCTTATGATCATTTTATTAAACATCAGCGTCACTAATTAATGACATTCTATTAAAAAACTGGTTTACCAAGAGAGACACTGGAGGATTTTCACCTAAAATGTGTTCATGATGTGAGTCTTGTTATAAAAATGATAACAGGACATTGGAGCCATAATTAATCTTTTAGTACTTTTACTTTCTATACTTAAGTACATTTGAAGGTAAATAGTTTAGTACTTTTACTCAAGTGGAGGTCTAAAGGGAGGAACTTCTACTTTTACTGGAGTAATATTTTACCTTGGGTATCTCTACTTTAACTACATGGTTTGTGTACGTCATTCACCACTGATTCCTAATGATAGCAGATGGCACCTGTCGACTTAGCTTAGAAACAATGTAAAGTTACGGCCACAATAAGGGCATTTCATAGCTAATTTCAGAGACTTTGCACAGTTGTCCCAAAAAACATTATCAAACAAACAATGAAGTATTATTTTCTCCTTCTGAACAGCATGGGCAGCCAGTTTCAGGTGAAGTCAGAAAACATTTAAGACAACAGAAGCATGCTTCTTGAAACTCCCCGATCTACATACATGTCTCCACCAATCACCATGCAGCCACGACAGTCATCAGGCACGGCCAGCTGTGGCTGCTTCCTGTTGACAAATACATTACTACACATCAATTAGGCCGATTCTCCGCACTGGGCCAGACTGCTGACGCTAATCAAAAGATGAGGGATGAGCCCCTTAAAAGAATTACAGTCGCCTGGGCTGTTGGAGTGACAGCGCAAATACTAGAGAATATTGCCATGCCCTGGTGGGCGAGATGCACCGCCTCCACACACACCACCCCAGCCCCTTACAACTGCACCCCCACTCCTTCTTAATCTTTAAGGATTGAACCACCAGCCTGCTCTTTCTTTTTCTTCTCTCACTCACAATGTCTCCCCACCTTTGTGGACATAAACTCAAACAGATATAAAGGATATGTGCTGTGATCTAATTACACGACCATGGAAACACAGGTAGCACAGATGCTTTAAGAAGAAAGTCACTGGAAAAGCCCCACCCCCTCACCCGTAACTCCCCAAAGAGGATTCCCATTCACGCTGATCTAGGATCAGCTCTCTCTACCTTGAGCCCAACCTCCCTGTAAGGCCCAGACTGCTGCACTGCAGGGAGCAGCAACGTCATGTTGCTGCAGGGCCTCATTAGCTCAGTGAGCAGCTGAGATGGGTTTATAGCTGTAGATATAAATTGATATATGGCATGATATATGGCTTAGACGAGCACGGACAAGAGCGGCCTCATTGACGGAGGCAGGGGTCAGAGGGTTCAGGGAGAGAGAGACAGAAACAGTCAGAGATGCATACTGCCTTTGGCCATCACATTGCATGACCTCTCATACATCTGTGTACCTGCAAAACAAATAAGAGCAGTTTCCTTGTGAGCATGTCATTGGGAGTTCTGTTAATTTAGTCATCAAGTTCTGTTAATTTAGCATGTATTGCTAATATATAACACACATCTCATGAAGTATGCCATTTAAATGGAAAAACAGAAAAAAAGGAATGTCCCAGCACATTCCCAGATCAACTCTGTGGTCCTAATGAATATTACATTAGCTTTTATTAATAATGCAGAGTACCTATGTTTATGTTCCTATTATATTTATGAGTTTTGAGTATGTGAAGTGACCTTAGTGTCATAAAAAGAGGAATTGTACCTTGAGTGGTCAAAGCCCCATGAGTGATCCGGTGCCCAGTTGCATGCACACACACCCCTCTGGATGGACATACAACGAGGTAAACAATGCCTTGTGACAGACCAAAGGCCTAGGAGCTAATGATCACTCTAGGCTAACTGCAAATGTAGTTGAGGGCTGGTGCCCAGTATGACCATTACAGTTGACCACTGGCAACTTAATGATACATTTCATATCACATAAAAAGTGTCATAATACAGTACGACACAGAACAGCACATCAGACATACGTGCATATAACAGATTTTTTCTGTTAAACAGGGTCAGTTAATCATATTAAGACACAACACAACTGGGTCACTTGACTGGCATGCAAATCGGCATATTACAGAATGATGTATTCGCACGATATCTCCACAATGGGGAAATTACACCTTGGCAATCTAACCCATCCGTGCAGTGAAACACCACATACACACTAGTGAAGAGACACACGAGGGGGCGGTGAGTACACTTGCCTGGAGCAGTGGACAGCCCTATCCGCAGTGCCCGGGGAGCAGTTGGGGGTTAGGTGTCTTGCTCAAGGGCACCTCAGTCACGTACTGTTGGCTCAGAGGATCGAATCGGTCACCTTCGGGTAACAAGGCTGGTCCCCTAACCTCCAGCTCACGACTGCCCAATACATACAAGATTACAAACAAGAGTTCCCAAACTTCTTGTCTTATGGCACTAAAGTGCACTGCTTGCAGTGAGCTGACAGACAAAGAGATAAAATAAGATATGTGGGTTTCAAACTGAGTTTTTTACATTACACTTTATGTACAGGAAAATAAGAATGTGATAGTATTTATTTCATATATAGTATGAAAATATTCTCTTATTGAGTGCGGGGGAGGGGTCAGAGTACCTTTCTGACCTTTCTGTCAAACATCTTTGGGTCACATGCGACACATGGGCAGTGTACCTCTGCAAGCAGAGAGTTTGAGCCAGCTACTAACAAGACACTTTTCATTGATGTTTAGGAACACACTCATTGTTTTTTTATTTAACCATGTTGATTAGTTTATTAATATTCAAATGGTGTGAACCGCTAATATTTGCAGTTTGACAAACTAATTGTTTCAAATGTTGCTGTTATTGATTTTAGCAAGACTGTATGCTATTAAAGATCTATTAAAGGTCCAAGTTAAATTCTGTTTTTAAACTGAACCTCCCAGCTCAATTACTTCATCACTGAACATGCATTAGTCACACATTTCAGTGCAGTGTTTAATGAAGAAACTTTCAATATATAAGTATCTTTTATTTATCTGCTAAGATAATGCTAATTTGAGATCTTATAACAATCTTATGTTATGCAGCACATTGACCTTGTTTACTGGGATTAATACTCATAACAGCTCCACCTTCTTTTGAAAGCTGGAGAATAGAAAAAAAAAACTTAACCCTTGTGTGGTGTTCATGTTGTTAATACTCAGTGATCTAGTGGACCCACCACATTGTTGTTTTATTAAATCAATACAGCCATAACAATTTATGTAAAAATACCAGATGTTTAAAATATCACAAGTGTCCAGCATAGGGCTCTCCTTTAGCAGCTGCAGTCAATCAGCAGCCTGTCCATGTTGTCCACCCTCACCCTCACACACACACACACATATATGCAAACACACACACACACACAGACAGCAGGCCATGCAGGAGGAAAACAACTGGAGGACACAGCAACTCCACACTCCACATGCGGGTTCAGCCCAACATGCCAAGAATCTGAGGTTGAAATAATAAATCGCATCATTTTTTATTCTGCTGACTGTATGCCCCCCAGAATATGCATAATACAGCCAAACTTTGTCTTTACAAACATTCTGATTTGGTCTATGACTTATTGATTATGACCAGCAGGGCAGCAAAGGGGTCTGTGACCCAGCAGTAAAAGCACTGTCTGGGCTGGTGAAGCCCCCACACTTGCAGAGGACCCTGGGTTGCTCCTCAGCATGAAGACATGAGAGCTGAGCAGGGTAACTCTACCAGTCAGAACTGGCAGGTATAATTGCACTGAAAATCACTCTAAATCTGCTCCAGAAGGATCCCAGGGCATAGGGGATGTCAGCAGCAGTCCCAAGCGGTGAAATATGTTAAGAGCAAGAGCGGAGGCACTCCAAATACACACACACACAGACACCAGTGTGCACACACACACACACACACACACACACACACACACATATATATATATATATATATATATATATATATATATATATATATACATACACACTCCCACACACACACACACACGCAGTGGACAGATGAAGCTGTTGGGCTGATTCCGCAGGTTTTCCTCCTGGCATCGAATGCACTCAGCTGAGAAGACATTTCCTCATTAGGCAGCCTCAGCTTCAGACAGCTGTGGGGCTGAGAGAGAGGATAAGTGTGTGAGTCTGTGTGTGTGTGTGCGTGAGAGACAGAGAAAGAATGGGAGAATGAGACAGTGAAAGAGAGACAAGGAGAGGTGTTGATTGTCCCACACTCGCTTACATATATGCTCCTTTGAAATAAATGAATGTCACTCATCGGTTCGTGGACATGGGCCCGTATACAGCTTATATAAGAACCAACTTGTAGCATATCACCAATTCTGATAACTTCTACCTCTGAAGCTGTGCTCCAATAAATTAGTCAAAGGCCTCTGTGTGTCTATTTACACTACAAAAGTCTTGAGCGTCTAGAAGTTCGGACTTCAGAAGGATGGGCGCTACGCATTGAGTATTTGCAGGTTTTTGGGTGAAGTCAGGGGTTGAAGACCAGCCTTTAAAGGCCATGCTGCATGCCAGGCCCCCAGTAGCATGGCGTGTATCCTGGGCCACAGCAGAGCGAAGATGAGGGGATGATAGTGGGAGAGATAAATCACTAAATGCCTCACCTTGGGTCAGCGATCACACCAGAGGCCACCGGCAATCTCTGTTTGAAGCACTGCCTGTGCACCTTCAGGGCCCCGCACTCTGGCCCTACTATAAATCAGCATACACACACACACACACACACACAGAGCCTCTTTTTCCCTCTGTTTCTGTTTTCCTCTTAGATTCACAAAAAAACTTTTTTTTTCACTCCAGCACAACTGCATTCAAAGGCAAAAATATGAAACGTGAGCCAATGGCAAAGATGTGAAAATTAAAATGAATTAAAATACATATATAACCATTAAAACGATAAAAAATATATAGAACCATTTATATAACTAGTTTAATTAGATCGTCAGCAGCGAAGATGCAATGTATTGCCAATAAACCTGTCCACCCTCTGCGTAAACACCTCTAAGTTAAACAAGGTTTACAAAACTCTCATCCTAATGCAAAATTGCACATAACTTTGCTTTTGTTCAAATACTGAACATAAAATTCATTATTAATCTTCAGTGAAAGTTTTTCTGTTGCAACTGAGCTAACATTAGCATGGTGGCAAATTCTATATACTTGATTGGAAACACGCATAGCAAGTCTAATGTAACCCAACTAGTAGCCCAGTTTAAACAGTTTACATATTTAAAAAAAAAACTGTATTCTTATTAGGTTTAATGGGAGACCAAAATTACGGTTGTAGTCGAGGTGGGTTCAAGAAAAACAACCACTTGAACAAAACCGTGTTATTTACAGGATTCATCATTTCTGCATTCCAATTATAGATGAGTGCTTAGATCACCAGCAGTGAAGAGGCTAAGCATTTCCAATTGACCTATGCTCCACCTAAATGTTGGCAAAATCTCATTTAATCTAATGAGAAATTGTAGGACATGACTCTTTTTCAGCTTTTGCTAAAATACATATACTTAGAACGTCATTCATTTCGAGTACAATTAAGGTTGTATGCATGCAAGTGACCACACCTATAAAGCAAATTGGATTTAGGTTTTTCATAATCAAAGTAATGTTAGCACAGTGGCAAATTTAGTTATCGACTGGAAAAATATGCTCTGCAGTAAAACTGAACAAACACTCAGTCCCAGTAAGACATAGACAGGTCAGTTGAGCTTGGTAGATGTATGGCAGAGAAGAATGCACACCTGCACACAGCGCATGGTGTCAATTTGTTTGTCCAGCATGTGCCATTTGAGGAAAGAGTGGGTTTTCTCACACCCTTTGGACTGAATCAGCAGGGCGGGTAGCCAGCACGAGGGGTACTACTGTGAGGATAGGGGTTGGCGGGTTGAGTCCGTTCTAGATGGGCTACCCCCTGCTGGGGCTGGAACGTTGTACGGTATGGAAGGAATGTGTGGCAGTCCAGGAGTGGAATACGAAGCAGAACCATGGAGACAGAGAGAGAGCGATGAGAGAGAGAGAAAGAGAGAGACAGGAAGTGGTATGCACATGGCTCCAGCCTGACAGGAAATGCCCACCGACCTCCTGTAGAGTAGACACCCAGTGATGGGGGGAGAGAGGATGGGGCTCCACTGAACACGCTGTGTGCTGAGTAAGGGATTTTTGGTTGGAAAGTATAATGCACCGATGCATTAACAGAGATGGAGGGTTAAAGATACAGACTAGGGGTGTGTGTGTGGGGGTGTGTGTGTGTGGGGGTGTGTGTGTGGGTGTGTATGAGACAGAGAGAGAGAGAGAGAGAGAGAGAGAGAGAGAGAGAGAGAGAGAGAGAGAGAGAGAGAGAGAGAGAGAACAGATTGAAAAAGACAGAAAGAGGAAGAGCAAAATAGTGCTTACCCCACTTCCTTCCGCTTTAATCTCTCTGGCAAAAAAACACAAGACTAACAGTCTCACACGGCCCATCCGTGCTCTGTGCTCCATGACCCGCCACATTCCTCAATGCCATCTGACCGCCAGAAATATGATTATACACACATAATGACAACCATTTGATGAAATTATGGAACACGAAGCCAATTACCAAATTATTCCCAACTGTCATGAGAACGGCCCCATATAATTATTTCAAAATTAGCTTTCAATAGCACTACGGTCAAAATTTCCCCTTCAAAAATCACTATTTTGAGACCACTGATTATATTTCCTTAAGCCCCCCTCTTAATTCAAGCCTGGCAATTTTCTCCCATTTGACAAAACCAAAATTTGCTGGAGACACTGAATCAGTCGGTCATTTATTCTAATTGTTATTTCTGTGGGAAACGGGGATGAGGACTTGTTTGAGCAAATGATGTGAAAACCTACTCATCTCGAACTCCACATGAATACAACCAAACAAAACCAATCAATTCCCCTTTATAACACCAGGGCAAAATAAACATACTGAAACATCTCTCTGGAAAAATATTTTTATGAGGAGTAAACAGAAAGGAAAGAGGACAGTGTTGTGAGTGATGCTAAAGATGTGGATTATGGATGTAATTGATGAAATTTAAGCTTAAGAATGCTCTCGTCTCTGGTATAAAGTTCATATGGATTACCTCTGGGAGTTGGTTCATGAGTACAGGAGCTTCGGCTCTTTCCTGGAAAAACAGACCAGCGTAAAAGGAGAGCCTTTCTTAAGTGCAGACTGGATGGGGAGACGGACTGTCTGTCTGGGTGCCTGGTGTCGTACACCCTTCTCCAAGTGAGAGTGCTGATCCAGGATCAGCTCTACCTGTCCACAGAACTGGATTCATTAGTATGCAATGAGTGCACAGTTGCTCCCAGATCAGCAGTCTAGCCTTCAGTGCTTCGATTTGTGTGCCCACCTAGTATCTTCTGGTCCCAAGTAACAGTTCTTTTTGAAAATTAATTATTAATATTTTTAATGTGTATTAAACCCTTGGTAGGCTGACACAATGATCCACTTGTATATTCCACAATGTGTTACAGAAAGTTTTTTTGTTTCCTGTTATTCCTTACTTGGGCAGCGACACCACTGTTACAGCAACAGTCCCTGAGCAAGACTCCTAATGTGTCACTCCAGATGAAGGCCTTTAAAAAGGTGTAACCGTAGGAGGAACTTGACTTTGAATATGTAGTGGAGTGAAAGTTAAGTCACCCAGAATGGAAAAACTTCAGTACAGATACACGAAAAACTATTTAAGTACAGAAAATTACACTTGTTACAGTCCACCACTGCCACAAATGCATTCTTTCACTGCTGCAAGGTTGGACAAGCTTTACAAAACATACAAAGCAAGCCTAATCAAACCCAATAGCAGTGCAGTTTGAACAGTTTACATATTTGAAATTCCTGATAGGTTTATGGAGTTTTTGATGCTGTTCTGTAAAGCTTATCCAAGCTAGCGAAAGTAGAATATGCATGACAGTGCATATCATGTATGTACTGCTTGAAAGTTCATTACTTCTAAATGAAAACACTACACTTTCTCACACTTTCTAAAAGTCTGGTCTGGTTAGGCTAGGGTTTGCTCCGGTGATGCCAGTAGACCTGGAGCTGAAACACAGTGCAGAGGAGGAAAGAGCAGGGAACGACATGGAGGAGCTTTGAGGCCTACAAGTGATGCGCTGCAGTGTCTCTGAGCACAAACACACTCCAGGACAGCAGTGCACCTCAGCTACCTGACTTCAGCTTCCACTTGACATCACCTTGCCCCGGCATGTGCAAAGGAAGGACTGGTAAAGAAAGGGAAAGACAGAAAACGAGTGAGAGAGAGAGAGAGAGAGAGAGAGGAGAGCGAGCGAGCTTGCAAAAACAAGGCACTGTGAGTGAGAGAGAGAGGAAACACATTGAGCACAGAAATGAACAGCCTATTAGGATTTGAAAAGCTGTCGGAGCCTTGTGAAAAGACCTTGCGTTAGCCACTCAGTCTGGCTCCTAATAATCATCACTACAGAGTGGGGGGAGGAATAAAGCATTTTATGGAGGAGAGAGAAGAAGAGAGAGAGAGAGAGAAAGAGAAATACATAATACAGCACAGTACGATTTCAACTAGGCTCACACAGCGAGTGTGTACGAAGTGAGTGAGGCTGAAAGAGTGTGAGAGGAAGTGAGTGAGTGAGTGCGAATAATTTCACTACTTCTATTAACCTGATGCGATTACAATGGCTTGATGGGCTGCCTTATTTCATGGAATATTAAGTTCAAATGTGGCTAGCAGAGAGGACAATGGAGCTGGAGGGTGGGGGGGTGAAGGGTTGGCGGGGGGGACAATACTGGCCCCACACACACTTGCCCTCAGCGAACACGCTGCTCCAGCTAACAATAAACAACAGCCAATCTCATCCGGCGATGTCTCGCTGAATGCGGCTGTGCACATGTGTGTGTGTGTGTGTGTGCATGTTTGTCTGTGCCACTCAGCCCCGAAGCTTTGGAGATTTGATTTTCTGTTCTGGTCTAAAAGCAGAAGCTATGTCCGTCATCCATCTAACAAAGACACAGGGTGCCCTATGAAGCTAGACAGATGTGACTACCCTCCGAACAGAGAACACAAGCAAACAATTCAGCTACTAAATTAATGCTGATCGTTAAGGGTCATGCACCTTTATGCTTATTATGCTTTTCTGCTTTTATCGTTGCTCTTACTGTGCTGTTACACATTAAAGCATTAAAGCTAGAAATAGTAATAGCGGTATCTTTTAGGGATATACAGCACTGTGTAATAGTCAAAGCCCACACTTCATTTAGCTTTAAATCAAATTTCAAATCATAACAAGCTACTCATTTTTCAAGAGACATTTTTCAGGTTCAAGACCTGATAGTCCACCTATCAGATAAACAGCACTTAAAGCTTTCGTCTTTGAGAGCTCGAACTCCACTTAAGGCCTTTTCGTCTATCCTTCTACTGTGAGAAGACAACTCAATGCTATGGGTCTAAAAAGTGCAGCTGTCAAGTAGACGTTACTAAGAAGAAGAAAGAAAGGAAAATTTCCAAATCAAACACAGAATCTCCTGGTATGGACTGACCACCTCAGAGTAAAGACTGCAACATCACTGAATGTGCTTGGGATGTAAAAATGTAACCAATTTCTATGACTGAACTTGGGGGGTGTTGAAAAATGTCCCTATAGATTTCTCTGAAAAACTTAAAGGTAGACTCTTGAAAAGAATGTAAGCTGTAATGAAGGCAAAGGTGGGCACAATAAATATCGATGTCGATGTCATATCAAAACCTGATGAATCCATGTACTCTTCACCATTTGCAAACCACAGTATAAACATTTCATAATAAAGAGACCAACAGAAATACTACAAAATGTACATAAAATGTCATAAAGCAGAATAGTTACTAAGCCTGCAAAAATTAAACTGTTTCTCAGTTTTTATCCTTGACCTTAATAATTGGTCACTGCAACCAAAAGCTACAGTTAAAGACTTCGGTGTAACACTGCATGCTTATTTATCATTTATCTCATTTAAATGCCGTAACCAAGAGTGCATTTTATTACTCGATAAACATCTAAAAAACAGTATCTCCACAACATTAACTTTAAAAAATTAATTTTTATAGTTTCAAGGTAAGTTAATGTAAAGACGTTTAATTCCAAGCGATTTTGGAACATTTCTATTGGTCCATTCATCATGAAATTGTCACATAATGTAAAGGGCAGTTGCTGATCCATGTGCTGATCAGGAAATCTGATCAGAGTATTTTACTTTAATCTTACTCAGATCTTACACTGGCTTTCTGCTAGGTTTTGCACTGACTACAAGGCCTTGCTCTGAACATTTAAAGCCCTTAATGGTCTAGCTCTGGCATATCTTATCTTATCATATGATCTTACTGATTATAAAGCGTTATAGTCCGTCCACACTACTTCGCTTAGTTGTGGCAGACTTACTGCAAACCCCTAGGACCACTCACAGCTCAGATACTGGAAGATCATTGCGGAAAAGCATTACAGCGAACAATCAGGCTCGATAGGAGTTCTTATAATCCAGTCTGAAAACATATTTGTTTAGGTAAGCATATATCAGGAGTACTGTAGCTCAAATTTGCCTGTGTTCTCAAAATGAGCTGTTTTCATTTATAGTGTTTTTAGTGTTTTATTTAGGCACTTTAAGCTTTAAGGTTTTGTAGATTATATTATATATATTTATGAGTCGTTCTATGAAAATGTTCATTTTTGTGTTGTGAGCATTTCCAGATATAGTACACTCACTCAAAAAACATGTTAGTGTCATAATTTATTTACATTTAAAACTAAAACAAGTTATAATACAAGTTATAAAAAAAACATGTTTTTGTGCAACTTTAACTGCAATAATCTGTACATGACTATGGAATATATGAATTAAATACCAGAAAGAAATGAAACGCCAAATAAATATAATGAAAGTCGTGGTCCGCAGAAGTCGTGTCACTGGTGTTACTGCGATACAAAATACTCTTATTTTGAAATAAAAGTCACACCGATGACATACCTGTTTTCTGAGTATCTATGAAGAAAAACACATGGTGAGTCCACTGTGTGTTTCAGTTATCAGAGATTCTTATTTAGCTCATCAGTTCATATAATGCTTTCAGCTGACGTGACTGGTGTGAGTGACTTTATTCTGAGGTAGTTGTGAAACAGTCATTCCATGACTGACAGCATGTGGTTTGATGTTCTTTAATTTTTCATTATATATGTATAAAATCTACATACATTATGTGAATGGCTGTTGGAACAAAATCTTGTATCTCTTGTCATTTCTCATTTCTCCTCTTCCATATGCTTTAAAACTACAAGTTGCCCTTTATACTGTGTCAGAATTTCATGACGAATGGACCCATAAAAATAGTCCAAAATGACTTAGAATAAGATCTTGATTCTTTCACTTCCATTAAAAGTAAAGACATTTTCCTTCTCCTGTAAAATTACTTTTTTGAAGATACAATGCTCTGACAGCCACAACATACAGCATGACCATTTAAGATGTGAAATTGAAAAAGATAACAAGATAAAAATTTAAGTAGATGGTACATTTTTTCAATATTTCTGCCCACAGTGTGAATATGCGATATATTGAGGTAGTAGTTAATCATGCAGTTTGGCTTTTATCTATGTGGTGATATGTATTTATTTGTTTGGTCTCCTTCCAATTCAATTTGATAATATTTACTGCCTTCTTCCTTCAAACTTCCTCAGAGCAATTGATGATTTCTTTTCTATCATAAAGGTCAGTTTACTTCACTTACCAGCAGAGTGAGGACACCGAGGTTTCATGCCATGAAGGTTTTGGCTTGCACCTAGCTGTTGGAGTGTGTGCACACAAATTTCCAATTGAAGAGTTTTTACTCTATACCTCAACTCTAAAATATGGTTCATTCACTCCTTGGACAGTGATTTAGTCTGAATTAAAAAGACCAAGTAAAGAATTATACATGAATTAAACAGACAATGTTTCAAGAGGATAAACCCAATTAAATAAATAAACAATGTACGACAAAGTGTGCACTTCTCAGTGCATGGCTTATAATTGTTCAAAATTACCACCATCTCTTATCACACAACTGCTACATGTGTAACAACAAATTGCAATTGCTAAAAGTGACTGCGGCGCATGGCTCAGGCAGTGGAAAGCTGCCTCCACTGCCTATCAGTATCTGCAACCACAAGGCTTATTTTCAAACCCCATTTTCAGCCACATATCTACAGCCTCTCACTGTGTCTAAGTGTAAGGGTGACCAGCAGAGCTATCTGTGTGCGCCACGGACTGTGCCTTGCTGTGTGTTGCCTGCGAGTGGAAAATGCTGCCTCCATTTGGCCATCCCTGAAACAGGGCTTGCTTTGCTTGCAGCAACCTCAGAGAGTCCAAAATGACCTGGAATGCAATCTCGCTAAATTAATGCGAATTCAAGTTTTTTTTTCTTTTTCCTGCAAACTTACCATTTTGGAGAAAAGAGGTGGGAACAATATACATCCATACAGAGCTACAGATACAGCTACTGCTTCTAGCTCAGGACCCGCCAAAACAAGGCTTACGTTGCAACCGTGTGAACTGGCAAAGGAAGAATATAAGCAATATTCAAAGTTGTGTAACTTTTCAGATGAAACACTTGTTTTCTGTCAGATGCTGTGATGATCTAGGACAAGTGTTGTACATTGCATGAGCAAACCCGCTCTCGTGTTAAGTTTGCCGTTTTTGTTGTTTTTTGGCAGTAAAACTCCACTTGATCTCTTTAGTGATGGAGCACTGCGTGTACTGTTGTGAACTGCGCTGATAGTTTGGAGGTTGTTCCCTGCTTAGGGATGCGTGGCGCATTCTCGGTAAAGTTTTGTCATAAACTCGTGTTGCCTCCTTTCTGAATAAGCTCAATATCCATGCGTTGCGAATCCTGAAACAATATCGAAAATATCTCATTATTGCAAAAGCCATCAGTTTATCATTGAGACGTGCAATCATCATCAGTTCCTCTCCAAGTTGCGCCAGTCTGTCTTTTATTTGCTCCATTCATCCCCATTCTGAAGACAAGGTTTGCCACTCAAACCGTCCCACTCCAGCTAATGTCTATATCAGAATCACACTAGAGCGATACCTTTTTTATTTCAAAAGTGACATTTAAATCAGAGGACGCGGCAGCGGCGGCAGGCTGCTTTGTATCTGGCAATCCATCCGCTGTCAGGCAAGAGCGAGCAATGCAGGAGGAAGCCATCAAGTTCATTTCCAGCGCGCCTGTTCTTGCTAACACTCTGTACACCAGGCCTCCTCTTATTCTAATGATATTAAAGTCGGCCATGCTTCTCAACGCTGCCTCTTGTCATTTATCCTAAGCTGCTCAGGGAATTTCATAAATAACTTGTGTCACAAAAAAAAAGAAAGGGGGAGGGGAACAGATGGAGAGGGAGAAGAAAAGACGAATGGAGAAAGTTTAGTAATCAGAAACATTAGCTCTCTCAGAAGTCACCCAAAGGTTTATGCAAAAAGTGGGGAAAAAAGAAGGGGGGGTGGCAACAAGACGTCACTAAATTAGTTACAGAGCATGGATTTCCACTCAGCACACTTCCTCGGCTTTATTCTTAGAGCTGAATAACAGATTTATTATTTCTTTCTTTTTTTTCCTTCAAACTCTAATTTGGACAGGACTAAACCCTCGGCGAAGCACTTCAGTCACAGCTTCTCTTTCAATGAATGTGGAGGGGTAGACCCACTAATGTTGAGGACAATGGAGCTTGAACAGCAGCATCATGACCCAGGTGGAGACTGCTGGCTTGAACTGCCCTCAGAGGGGTGTAAAGAGGAATGAGAGAAGAGAAGAGAAGAGAAGAGAAGAGAAGAGAAGAGAAGAGAAGAGAAGAGAAGCTCAAATCAACAGCTTCTCTAAAAAATAAATAAATAAATAAAAATACAATTCATGTCATCCCTCTGACAAAACTGGACTGAGAATAGCTCATTGAACAAATGCACCTCCACTAGTTCATCCACACTCAATCACAAAAAGGGGAGAGAGAGAGAGAGAGAGAGAGCGAGAGAGCAAGAGAGAATGAAAGAGAATGAGAGTGGGCTGTTAGCATAGCATCATTGAGAGCAAACTTCTGGCCATAAGTCTTGATCAGATGAGAGTGGCTATTCGAGCATGGCTATCCTGAGCAGGTTGTTATAGGCTTCCACTGATCACTGCATACATGGAATGCAATGCTTATATCACAACCATGAGAACCAGCAAAGAAAGAATAAAAGCAATATTCAAAGTTGTGCAACATTTTAGATGAAACACGTTTTCTGTCAGATGCTGTGATGATCTAGGACCAGTGTTGTTACAGTGCATGAGCAAACCCGCTCTCATGTTAAGTTTTGTTATATTTTGGCAGAAGGTTTTCATCCAACAACACACACACATCACTGCTGTCAAAGCAAAAACCCTGTATCTTCAAAATGGTAACTTTACATGAGAAGGAAAAAAACTTGTTTTACTTTTAATGTACAGTGGGTTGCAAAAGTATTCAGCCCCCTTGAACTTTTCAACCTTTTGCCACATTTCAGGCTTCAAACATAAAGATATGAAATTGATATTTTTTGTGAAGAGTCAACAACAAGTGGGACACAATCGTGAAGTGGAACGAAATTTGTTGGATATTTTAAACTTTTTTTAGAAATAAAAAACTGAAAAGTGGGGCATGCAATATTATTCAGCCCCCTTGCTTTAATACTTTGTAGCGCCACCTTTTGCTGTGATTACAGCTGCAAGTGGCTTGGGGTACGTCTCTGTCAGTCTTGCACATCGAGAGACTGAAATTTTTGCCCATTCTTCCTTGCAAAACAGCTCGAGCTCAGTGAAGTTGGATGGAGAGCGTTTGTGAACAGCAGTTTTCAGCTCTTTCCACAGATTCTCGATTGGATTCAGGTCTGGACTTTGACTTGGCCATTCTAACACCTGGATACGTTTATTTGTGAACCATTCCATTGTAGATGTTGCTTTATGTTTTGGATCATTGTCTTGTTGGAAGATAAATCTCCGTCCCAGTCTCAGGTCTTTTGCAGACTCCAACAGGTTTTCTTCCAGAATGGTCCTGTATTTGGCTCCATCCATCTTCCCATCAATATTAACCATCTTCCCTGTCCCTGCTGAAGAAAAGCAGGCCCAAACCATGATGCTGCCACCACCATGTTTGACAGTGGGGATGGTGTGTTCAGGGTGATGAGCTGTATTGCTTTTACGCCAAACATAAGTTCGATTTTGGTTTCATCTGACCAGAGCACCTTCTTCCACATGTTTGGTGTGTCTCCCAGGTGGCTTGTGGCAAACATTAAATGAGACTTTTTATGGATATCTTTGAGAAATGGCTTTTTCTTGCCACTCTTCCATAAAGCCCAGATTTGTGCAGTGTACCACTGATCGTTGTCCTATGGACAAAGTCTCCCACCTCAGCTGTAGATCTCTGCAGTTCATCCAGAGTGATCATGGGCCTCTTGGCTGCATCTATGATCAGTCTTCTCCTTGTTTGAGCTGAAAGTTTAGAGGGACGGCCGGGTCTTGGTAGATTTGCAGTGGTCTGATGCTCCTTCCATTTCAATATGATCGCTTGCACAGTGCTCCTTGAGATGTTTAAAGCTTGGGAAATCTTTTTCTATCCAAATCCGGCTTTAAACCTCTCCACAACAGTATCTCGGACCTGCCTGGTGTGTTCCTTGGTCTTCATGATGCTCTCTGCGCTTTAAACAGAACTCTGAGACTATCACAGAGCAGGTGCATTTATACGGAGACTTGATTACACACAGGTGGATTCTATTTATCATCATCAGTCATTTAGGTCAACATTGGATCATTCAGAGATCCTCACTGAACTTCTGGAGTGAGTTTGCTGCACTGAAAGTAAAGGGGCTGAATAATATTGCACGCCCCACTTTTCAGTTTTTTATTTCTAAAAAAAGTTTAAAATATCCAATAAATTTCGTTCCACTTCACAATTGTGTCCCACTTGTTGTTGATTCTTCACAAAAAATTACAATTTCATATCTTTATGTTTGAAGCCTGAAATGTGGCAAAAGGTTGAAAAGTTCAAGGGGGCTGAATACTTTTGCAACCCACTGTAAATCAATGGAACCAGATGTCTTTCCAAGTCATTTTGGGTCGTCAAATAATAAAAAGGAGATACAAGGTTTTGTTCCGACAGCAGTGATATGCTATACATCTTGAATATCCTTAAAAAGCTACAGGTATTCCTTTTAGCACAAGATACAAAAAACAAAAACAAAAAGGTAAGGACTAAAATATAAGAAATTCTTAGAATCAGTCATCACAACTAGTCGTACGGAGATTCAGGCACTGTTCACTTAGTTTTGAAAATAAAACATTTTCCACCACCAACCTACAAAACACAAACATATGCAGACAAGCCACAGACAAATAAGCAGGAGCTGAAGGCAGCAGTGGCCATGGCATACGGCTAAGAGCCTGTGCCAGCTCCAGAGGCTATGACACGGCTTTAACACTCTGAGTGACCTTGCCACACTCCCCTCTCTCCTCTCAGCTCTGCCAATGGCCCTGAGCCTCTTCATAGCTACACATTCAAACGTGGCCTTTATCCCTCCACAAGTACGCTGGCGCTAGGTCATATCATTTGCAAAGGCAAGAAAAGATCAACTTATATTATTCTTTTTCGAAGTATGAAAAGCACTTTGCAACACTTTGAAATTGACTGGAATTTAAATGGGAGGAAGCAAAAAAATTGAAAAATGTTTTTGTAATTTATATTTTCTATGTTGAAAAATGTTTTTGTATAGATTACAGAAGATGGATTTATAGAAACTTTATTGACACAAGGAAAGGAAAGAAGGAAATTTCAGGGTTATAGCAGCAACAAAAGGGAGCATGCAAGATCTTCATAAACAGAATTTACAAGACTTAAACATGACTTAAATAAGACACTACTCATGTTTATATGCAGCCCAATCATCCATTAATAGTCCAACTAATGGCTCAATCGGAATAGAATATGTCCATGTATACACCTCAATTGGAATAGTCTAGTCCCTTTGAGGCCATTCGGAATACAATTTCTATCTGATTGAACGAGGTGGGTAATCCTATCCATTAAATAGTAAAATAATATCAGTGTAAAAGCCTGTATCCGATTACATTCCCTATCGGAAAGTTTAAGTCTGTTCTGCATGTGCGTCATGTCATAGCAGAAGCTGGTCTGCAGAGGAGATGAAGTTTATGCTCTGATCTTTAAAAAAACGGTGGTGGAACGGACGTCCAGCTTATTTGTGTTTCAGAACACGACACCTTCCTCTCGGCCCTCTTTAATAAGAATATGTGAAGAACATTTTTCTGAGTGTTTAAATATTTTTAAAGCAATTAAAAACACACCCGCGCCAATTGAAAATATGGTAAATAAACTGTAAAAATTCAAATGTTACTGCATTCAAGCCAATAAACATCCATACAGTGATCAATGTTTTTAATTTATTGCTTGGTATCAAGCATTGTGATACTACACTTAGTACTGGTATTGCAGGTAAAGTTCTAGTATAGTTTCAAACTTGTTGCAGATAATTAAGACCAATAAAGAATCAGCATATCAGCAAGTTTTGGATGACACAGAAAAAAGCTCCACTTTTATTCTTTAAATTGGCTATTCATCCATATCTCTGGAGATATTTCTAAGCAGACCAGGCATAAGCCATTCCACTTGCATAAGAAATGGAAAAAAGTGGAAAAAAACCATGAAGTTTCGAAAACTGATGTTCAAAAACTATTAAAATACACTGTTCCTAACAAATGTACCTAACAACAGTTCAAGACTTGGTGGCTCAAAAACCCATAGGTGTTTCTGTCCACCTTCCCACTCTAGGAGACAACTCAGCACTATGGGTCTGAAAGGATGTGTAGCTGTCAAGAAGGCATTACTGTGAAAAGGAAACAGACAAATAACAAGAACCAAGCAAAAAATCTGACATTTTCCCAGTACAACAGATTGACTACCACAAAGTCCAGACCTCAACATCACTCAACATGTTTAGGATTACATGGAATGAAAAGACAGAAAATGCAACCAACTTCTAAGATTAAAATTTGGAGGTGTGGAAAAATTTCCCTGTAGATTTCTTTGAAAAACTGAAAGCATGTCTCCTGAGAGTAATGGAAGCTGCAATAAAGGTAAATGATGGACACAATAAATCCAGAAATGTATCAGATTCTTTAGCAGTTCAAGTGTGTGGTTTTCTGTTAAATATATGTTTCTGCTTTTTTCTGACACTAAAATTTGGCACGAATCAGACAGTAAAATAAATGAAAGGTCTGGCTTTTGTATATTACTGTATATGTATATTGTATTTGAACAGTGGGTCTGTGATCTGCACAGAGACAATTACACAGAAACTGTGTATATCGTTGTGTGTGTGTGGTGGTCTGTCTCTCTATCACATTGCCCCCCACTGTTTCCCTGCACTCCCTGAGTCTGTTATCAGCTGAGATGAGGTAGAGAGATTCCGAGTGTGTGTGTGTGTGTGTGTGTGTGTGTGAGTGTGTGCGTGAGAGAGAGAGAGAGAGAGAGAGAGAGAAAGAGAGAGAGAGAGAGAGACAGATGGAGAGTGCAGTGTTAAGCTGTGGTCTGGATGTGTGTTCTTGGCAGACCGGAGGCGTTTTGAAAGTGATCACAGCTCCCTAACACTGTTTTCCTCTGCTTTTTCTGCCTCTACCCTCGCAGACCTGTGGCTACTCTGTGGGCTGAAGGTGATGAGAGGGGGCAGCCAACTGCCCATCTTCAATACAGTCATACTATGCACACTGGACAATATATCTTATGTTTAGCCCATCACAAAGTAATAACGTGCAAAAATGATTAATGTTTTCTATGACACTGGAAAAAAAAAAACAAATAAAATGAACCAATATTTAACATAAATAAATATGTAAATAAATAATATAAGCCTTTCTGGGCCACTAGTGTATAGGCAGTAAAGATACCAGGGCTAAATTAAGGCATGAGTATAATTCTGGTCTAGTCCAGTGTTAAATAAACATTGTAGGTGTTTATTTAAGTCCAGTTGGACATAACGCAGCACTGATTTTCCTGTGCAGAAGAAAAATAACTATTTGAGGATATCACACACCAAAAAATTATAAAATATATTTACTAATAATAAATAGTAACAAATAATAACAAACAGTAAACAGTAACAAATAATTTCCAAATTCTCCCTTGAATGACAAGTAAAATCTATCAGTGCTGTGCAAATGTCAGATCATCCTTTCATTTATTTGAAATTTCAATCAAAACATTCAATAAGTGCAAATTTGTTTTTTTTGCCCCAGCATCCACTCTTCTTTTTGGAAGACTTGCTTTCAGTTTTTCAAAGAAATCCACAGGGATATTTTTCTACATCTCCAAACTTCAGTCCTAGAAGTTGATTGCATTTTCTGCTTCTCACAATGCAAGTAATCCGAAGCACGTTCAGTAACGTTGAAGTCTGGGCTCTGGGATGGCCAGTCCATTGTTTCTGAGATCACCAGCAGATAATTTCCTTGATTTGTGGATGTTCTTTTCTCAGTATTGGCTTCTTGACATCTACACACCCTTTCAGGCTCATGACATTGATTTGTCTTCTCACATTGGAAGGATTTATCTAATGATGAGTTTGCTGCAACACATACTGACCTCTTAAAGTCTCAAGGACCCTTATGTAGACCCACTCACATCACATAACTTTCACATTCTTTTTCCAAGTTGAATTAAATATGTAGTGCATGCAGAAGTGAAGACAGTGACACTTGGGTTTCTTGTAAGTATTTTAGCAGACATAGTGAAAAGCTATTGGTCTTAAGACTAATTTTGCAATAATATGAAACTAATGTGTTTCATTAGGCAACATGACACCTTCATAAGCTTGCCATGAAAACTGACATAACCCTATATAAATGTTTAAAAATGCTTGTTTCAATAAGCGTTGTTTGCTATAAAGGTTACATTTGCCAATTTTGATCCAAGTCAGCTAAAGTAGCCTTTATGACAGGTGATGGCTATTGTAATAAGTTAAACAGTTATGTAGGGTTATGTCAGTTGTAATGACAACCTTATGTAGGTGTCAAGTAGCATTATGAACTGCACCCTGCATTAAAATGTTACCCATTAGTTTCATATTACTGCAAAATTAGTCTCAAGACCAAGAACTTTTCACTATGTCTGCTAAAACATTTAGAAGGAACCCAAGTGTCATTGTCTTCACTTCTGCATGCACAATATATTTAATTCAACTTGGAAAAAGTATGACTAAGTTTAAAACTGCAAGACACAGATGCTGCACATCATCTTCTATGTCTAATTCACAATGACTGTACTCTTAGTATGCATCTGCCTTCTGGGCTAAAACACAGCTCCAAATTTATCATCATCATCGTCATCATCATCTCCCTAGTCCAGACAGACGGACGAGCTGCGTCCTCACACACAGAAGAGGCCCGGTGCCGCAAGTGGCGTTCAGACGGAGGCATTCATTCACTCAGGGGCCACATTAGAGGGGCGAGAGAGAGAGAGAGACAGAGAGAGGGACTGACACCACTACAGAAGACCCCATCTCTGTGCTCACTGCTGCGGGACCACCACTGAGCTCCACTGGCACGGCTAAGCGCAGAGGTAATTATCATGAAAGCTAACATCCACCTAAAAAGCCCTCACCTCTCTTCCTGGAGCCGGGGCGAGGGGCTCTTTACGCCTCCTCCATTGTGTCAGGGTCTTTTGGGGGGGCGCCGGGGGGTCCCTCCATTTTCATATTTGATAAAAGCGAATGGAAATGAGAGACGTGATGAGGGCCCGTGTGCGAGAGCGCGTGTGTTTGTGTGTTTTGCAGGGGAGAGTGAGCGTAAGCCGGGGTGTGAGAGGCACTAGAGACACGTCGCGTCCCTTTAAGTCAGTGTCCTGCTGGGCGGCTCTGAGGAGGATTCTCTAATTTAAGGAACTCACTTTCTCTTTATTCTTCTTGCTCGTCTTTTGTGTGTGTGAGGGGGGGGTCTCTTATTCGGCCTTTTTCTCTCTCTTTCTCCTCTCATCATGTCATCCCTTGATCTGTCAGACGGTGCTGTTGCTCTCCAAGCGAAGAGGAGGAAAGGGAAAGAATAATAAGAAAACAAAGTCCAGAGCGCTGCTGAGTGGGCAGCAGCCAAGGAGTACGAACATCACTACACTCCAACCTTTAAACACCACTATCACCATTCACAGCACTGCTAAGGATGACCATTCAGCTCGTCCCACCACTCAAACGTCTCCTCTCATATCAGAAAACATATGAGCTAAATATTCACTATCAGCAGTTGAGTAAGCATTTGGCCAATGAGAAGTCACAGTAATGATGGGTACTAAATTAAGCATAGGGTAAATCCATATTCATTCATTATCACAAGCTGCTCATTGAAACAAGTTGCAAAATGCTGGTTCTAAGCTTTTTTTGTTTTTGTAATATTGCATATAGTCTAGTTTTGCAGAAAGAAAAATTTTGCCATTAAGTCATTTCTTGGCATCAAAACAAATACAAAACAGCTGGCGCACAACTTTAGCCTGTCAATACAGAATGCAAATCGAATGCAAATGTTATTTATCACTATGTAACTACACATGCAGATATGAACAGTGCAATAAAACAACAGTGCTAACTATATTTATATTTTGTGCATGTTACACGTGAAATGCAATGCAGTCATTTGTTGTGTGTTTAAGGCAGTTTTTTTTTTCAAGCTCAAAATACATAAAAACTTTATAACTAGTACATTTGCTTCATGGAAATGCAGTTTCTGTCTTAAAGAGTAGTTCAATTCAAAGTTTCTCCACACAATTCAGTTGATAAATATAAATAAAGTCAGAGTGTTTTGATGTGAATATTGTAGAGAAATTTCTTCACTTAGCTTTCTATACAGTGGCGGTGATAGGAACCAGGGGTCACAATGCCTCCAGCACGAATGTGTAGCCATTTCAAACATAACCCGGAATAACCAATGAAGATACACGGGTCTTCCTATTTTTTTATTTTTAATATGTTGATAGTGGTAAATTTGCCTTATATTTGAATGTATTTCTAAAAATAAATTTAAGGCCTGAACTTTGCATAAAAATGACATTAAAAAAGTCACAAAACAATGTCTCGGGCACAAAGCACTGTACTCATACTGTGAATACTATACAATGTACTTACCACAGTGAACAATTCTGGACTTCAAACCACTCTGAATGACTTTGCTGAAATCTTAATGATTAAATTATGCTAAAATTATGAATAAATTCATTAAGTATCCTAATGCAAACTTCCATATATCTGATACTGTGATATTGGGTATCTGGAAAATACTGTGATTTCCTGAATCCAGCACCAGCTTAAGCACACAAAAAGTGCAAATGCGTGTTGAGAGCAGATACGTGTGTTACTCATTACATATATAAGTCTTATATTATGAACATGGACAGACGTACATTGACTGTACGCTAGAAGACGTTCTTGCTCAACTCTGCATTTGGGTGATATCAGCAGTGCTTCTACTCGGATTTCTATCAATCCACATCTTCACAGCTGAGGAAGTTGAGCTATTTCTCTCCTCTCTATTCCTGGACTTCCACCAGATCCACCTTATGTCATTACAGCATGAACAATGTTCCACGATGAAAGTTTCCTCCTAGCGTCAAGAACAATTTCACATTTATTCCAGCGCAAAACTTTTGCCCCTGTGGAAAAAGTGTCTAAATTGAGTATCCATATTCTTTTTTTTCTCCCCCCTCCCCTTTAAGATTGAAATTCACCTATTAACTGTACTTCAAATAATACAGCTGTTTCATAATTCATACGGCAAAATCAAAAAGACAAGGCGTCATTAACACCTTTACCGTGTATAATGGAAAAAAATGATTTGTTAGAGGTCTGAAAATAGGTCCTCTTATTCCTACCTATAATTATATCTTTGAAACATATTAAATTCCAGGTATGGTTTCAAAAATGTCTCCACCGTAGTGCTAACAAGCCCTGCAACGACTCAAAGAGAAGAACCAGAGTGCTTAATTATAGTGGTGCATATATTACTGTGTATCAACCACCCAGTCCTGCCATTAATTACAGTATAGACAATTTTTCTCACCCTCATTTTTTTTCCCTTAGACCTATTACCAACTTCACTTTTCTATCTTCACTTCTGAAGTATGTGCTGCATGTTGATAATTCACCCAATTAGCCAAAAATAAAAAAGTAAAAACTTGGGTACTTGCTCTGAAGGGGGACTGAAATTATCACTGTGCCACAACAAAGTGTGTGGTTTTAGATTGAAACAGTAAAACGGCTTGCTGTGGTACTGTACGTCAAGGCAGGAGAAAACAGGTTGAACATTTTTGTTTTTTTGTGTGTGAAAAGTGTCATTTGGAGCGTTTGGAGTGTAGGAATGAAGCCTTCTTAGGCATGGAAATAAGCACCTGTCACATGTGGACCAGTGTTTGGACTACAGACTTTCAGTCTTATTTCCATTCTGTTTCTGAGTGCTCCTCTCAGTGGCCCATCACTCTCACACAAACATGTACACACACAAACAAACACACACACACACACACACACACACACACACACACAAAACCAGCAAGTGTCATAACTGTACGCCCTGGTGAAACCATTCTGATCTGCCCCTTTCTTTGTCATACACATCTTCCAGTAATGCTGGACTATGATGTACTGATACTAGTGTCACACTGTGATACTGAGTTTTAGTTTTAGTGGTACAGACAGAAACTGAGCATTACATACATGATAACTTTGTATTCCATTAAAACGGTTTCCTTCACATAAAACCAATTTGTATGCAATGACTCTATTCTACTGCTCCACAACTGTATTGGTTTCAATAACCATAACATTATATAACATTGAGGTAACACTCTATTTGGACAGTCCAATTTTGATGCTTTGTAGATACTTCATTTACCTTCAAGTTATATTCAAATTAATATCTACTAAATAGATCACACTTTTCATTAACTCTAAACCTGGCTATAATCCTAGCCCTAACCTTAACCTCACCCCAAAACCTAAAGCCAACCTTCACCCTGGTCTTAATCCTAACTCTGGTCCAAATCCTTACCCCAAACTCACCACTGCTTAGAATCAATGAAGTTTCAACAAATAATTTGTTAACAATTTGAACATCTGTAGATAATCTACAGGGGACTACAGTGGACTATCCGCTATATATATAAAATGCTATATATCCAGAATTATATATATATTTGAATTTGTGTGGTGATCGAATGCAGAGGCAGATATTAAGAAATGATAAACTTCTAAGTCAATTTAAGGCTCAGTACACTCTCAGAAATAAAGGTACGAAACTGTCTCCGGGGCAGTGACCCTCATGTCACTCAAGGGTCCATCTCACTACCTTTGGTCAGGGAACACAGCTGAACTATAATCCACTGAAATTATACATTCTAAGCTGTACTGACTCCACACATCCCGTCTCGCCTCCAGGCTTTTATTCTACTGTTCTGTTTTAAAACATTCGTTATGAAAAGGTACAAATACAATCTTTTCACCTGGAAAACATATTTATGGTTCACAGCCAAACCTTAAAAAAAATCTGTAGAACCTTTGAGGGAACATTTACACTATTTGAACCTTGATGAACCAAAACTTTTCCTGAACTGAACCTTAATTTCTAACTCACTCAAAACGTTACTAGTAGCAAGTATGTCATTATCTTTATACGTCAGCTTCAGTTCAGCATTTACTGGGCACTGCAATGTGGATAAAGTGGCATAGATATTTTATTTTTTGTATACTGCCCACTAAGTATGATTAGCCATGTTATATTGCATATTCATAGACTGTAAAGTCAACTGACTCTCCTACACTTCACATACTCAGCATCGCTCTATTGATTTAGTGTTACAGCTGTACTGGGAGATGGGATGCATGTAAAAATGCTCTATTTTTTGGAGGCAAGAGGGAGACTGGTCTACATTTTGGAGTTAAAGCTATATGAGGTTCAAGTTTGCTTCCTGTTCGCCAGCTTCTTGTTCAAATTCTCCCATTCCACCTTAATCAACAGATACTGCTGCACCATTTAAGGTAGAATGAGAAAAAAAAATTACACTAAGCCTGCGCCATTCTGACTAACTGGGTGGCTACGTTTGGCACAGGCTGTCAATCAATCGCTGGAGTCCACGCCCACTCACCCACAGAATGCGGAAACATAAAGGGCAACAGAGAAAGCTAAAGGTAACTGAAATATATAAAACTTTATAGAAATATTGAACATTCATAGATTTTAAATAACAACTTCAGGGTGAATTAAACTTCTCAATCTTCAAAAAAGCATCTTGAAATATGATTTAAAACTTAGGAAATCTAAAAATATTTCATGATGTTTAATTTTACAGTATTTCAGTCTGCATTTTATAAGTTATTTCTGCATAAATAACAGCAATAACTCAGGACAATTCAAGAAGCGTCGTTTGACTTTATTAATTAATTGACTTTATTAATGCATATAATCTAATATGTACTGCGATACATTTGAGATAGAAAGATATCCTGGTCTTGAATTTTATCCATATCACGTACCAACACTACTGTGCAGGCTAGTGGGAATGACCAATCATATAACATATGCACACATATACACACCCCAGTGGAAAAGTACTGGAACATGAGCGCTACACAGGCCACTACATAGTCATTGCAGGTAAGGATGCAGTGTACTGATCCTACATGAGCTATTGTACTGTGTGTATGCTGCTATGGTGGAGACAGGAGAGTGGACACAGGCAGGAGCAAGGCAAGACGAGGGGTGGGGTAGACTAAGGGGGAAAGATGGTTGGGGGTGCAGAGGGAGAGGGGATGAGGGGCTGCTTTGAAGTCTAGATTCCAATTAAACCCCTGACTGAGTTCTAAGCGCAGAAGAAAAATGACTGAGGTACATGACATGGCCAGGTCCCCACGTCCAGCCAAGCCTTTCCATTTTAGCCCCTTTGTCTCCCCACAGCCTCTAATATTTATGACCGCCCAGCACCCCTAACCACCCCACCACCTACCAGCAACCCCCCACCCCCCGCCCCAACACTTTTCTGTGAAAGAAGAGGGAAAAAAAACTAAAATAAAATAAAAAATAAAATAAAATAAAAAGCACACAACACACTGATAGGACTTTAAACCAGCTCCTCGTACAGACCCTGAGGTACTCTCTCTCTCCCGCTCTCTCAAATCTCATTCAGACAACACAGAGAATCGCTGAGAAACACGTCCATACATGGCAGGCGAAAGGCGAGGGACATGAGAAAGAAGTGGAAAAAGGATGAATTATTAGCCAGGCAAAAGAAAGAAAAAATCCAGAAATAAAAGAAACATTAAAAAGTAAATATGCACATAAATATGTGAGGAGCGGCAGCGTCGCATGTTACATGCAAAGGCGTCCAATTAGGTGACCCCACAGTGTTCACCTGTGTGAAAGCTGTGCTCCCCAAGCCTGTACAACATTTAGATATTTATGTTGTTATTTCCACTTCACAGGCCCTTGTGCTACTTATGGTTTTAATAAGCCTCTGATTAGAGACACAACAGCAGCCACTGTAGAGGATTTCAAAGTCAGAAAAAGATTTGATGTAACACTTTTTCTCTCCTCTGCTTTGCACTCATCTTATTTGTTTGCCTACATATCCTCGCAGATCAGGCCAAGGAACTCAGATATTCCTGAACACAGAAAGCCGCACTGTGGACGCAGAACATGTCGCTTGCTGCGTAAAGCAGTGATTTCCTAATTTCACCACTATTTAAATCACATAAAAGAGGACCCTAACACACATCATGACCAGAATCACAGCTTCTGGATGCTATGGTGTCTATGATCTTGGCTTTAGTGGCTAGCACTGGTTTTGGAAAGGGAGAAGTTAAGGTTTCACAAGCCCCCCGTCCCTCACCACCCCCCTCCAAACAGCCCTGAGCTTGCCTCCGCAGTGCAGCGAACAGCTGCACAACACACGCCGTACGCTCACACACTTGCAGTTTACCTCAGAAAGCAGCGAACACACTTTTACAACCTGCAGTATCTAGGCTAGTGCAGCGCACAGTTTTGTTTTCTCTTGAAATAGTGATGGTGAAAGCGGCGTAGGAGCTCCTTAGCTGGGGGACATGGTTTTTTGTGTTGAAAGGGAATACAGAGAGATGGTGCGTTTCAGAAGCATCAGTCCTGCAAGGCAACCGCAGGCATTTTATACTAGACACACACACAGACACACACACCTCAACCCGGCAAAATGTGCCGCAGACACACACACACACACACACACATATAAACACACACTTCATCTCACAAAAAAGCAAGACGACTTCTCCATCATTCCGAGCCTGGCATCACACATATCTAGCTGTGCTATTCAAAAACACACATAACTACACACACATATATATATATATATATATATATATATATATATATGTGTGTGTAGTTATGTGTGTGTACATATATATATATATATATATATATATATATATATATACACACACACACACACACACATACACACGCACACACATGAATAAGACCAACAATAATGTCACAAAAGCAGAAATACACATCCCACATGCTCTCTGAAACAGAAAAACAGAGAAATGCATTTATTGTTAACTACAACAAACAAAGCAGATATGAAGAAACATTCACTAAAAAGCCCTTTCAATTGCCGCCAGAATAATATATTGAAACTGTCGCCACAAACACCTGGTCAAATGCTTGTGTAATTCCTGCAGGGGATGCGCTCTGCTTGAACATTTCCTTGTGAGGGCAGAAAGAGAGCGTGATAGTGGGCTTTTCCACACAGAGAAAAAGAAAAAGACAGTGTTTTTTTTTTATTATTTATTTATTTTCTGCACCTTCTGTGTCCCCTGTCCTATAGCTAGAGCCGTGGCAGCACCGGAAGGGGTTAAAGCGCAGAGGCGTCCCTTTTATCACGCGGGAGGGAGACAGCGAGCCGGGAGCCGCCGGAGTAGTAAATATTTCATGCTGATAGGTGACATAAACAAAGGTTTACTCTCATTCTCACTTTTTAACTTGCAAAAATTTGGGGATGGCAATTCATTACGGCGGAGCGTCTTGACACGCTAATACAGGACTGAAGAATAGGCTCCTGCATCGCAGCCCCGATAAAACATATCCTGCCTCAGCCTACCTGCCCCCAGTCGTTGCGCATACACGCACACACACACGCACACACACACACACACAGCCGGCTTTACATTTCAGAGAGGAGCCACGATGCTGGCTTTTAAAGGCAGAAATGGCTGGATATCAACTTTTCAGTAGTAAACAAAGCTGATAATTCCTTTTCCCCTATTATTTGAAAATTAAATAAACAAATAAATAAACACGGAGAGACTCACTTAAGTTAGAGTTGCACAATTTGGACATAAAATGTGATGAAGTTGCTGAATGTTGTGAATGATACTTTTTCGATAACTCCTTTTAAATTGCAAACTGAAAATAGTTGTGGCTTAAAGCAGAAATGAGTATAAGGTGCTGGAACTGGGTATATTTACTGAACACAGTAGACTGCACAGTAATCAAGAAGCATCAGTAATAAGATACATGTGGATTGTAATTCAGACGATTCTTGGAAAAAGAATGCTCACTGGTTCACAGATGCTTATAAGACTGAATACACAAGTATTAAAGTAATTCGGTCAGTAATAAAAGTATTGAATTTCAATAATTCATTAAATTACATCTCAATATGTCTCTGAATGGATTTGCAGCAAGTACAGTCCCTAAAAAAATTTATTTTGCTGCGTAATCAAATTTGACTATTTTTTCAAGTTAAACAGAAGATATTCTAATTACACCTATGCACTGGATTCGCTTTGTTCAGGTTTTAACTCATATTGCAATGATGATAAATATAAGATTGATATTAAAGTATATGAAAAGCAAGTTTGAGCAATGTATGTGTATTTATATGATGGAAGAGTTACAGTATCAGCCCAGGAGATGAAAGTGTCAAAGTTAAAGTGGATACATCAAAAAGTTTAACGCAAACCCCCCCCATCTGGATAATACACTGCGGCCCGTGGAGCGACTCGCGGTAGTAGCAGTAGCACCTCCTTGGTCTTGCACACCCTCTGTAGCCCCTTCTATCCGGCCCGCCTGTCAGAGCGCCTGGGGAAGCCAGATAACCCTTTGATAGAGTGGCAGCTGGATGCTCTTGTCTGTAAGCCTGCACCTTTACTGGAGCAGATATGAGGCGCTGTGTTCCCCCAGACCAGCAGGGGCCTGCGCTAACATGCTAGCCTCCACCGGCAGCAGGAAGGGAAGCAGCAGGGGCAGAAGAGAGCAGGGGGGAGAGACAGGAACTAAGAGAGCTGTGGAGAAAGAGAGAGAGACAGAGAGAGAGAGAGAGAGAGAGAGAGAGAGAGAGAGAGAGAGAGAGAGCGCACAATTGGACCCAGGAAGCCATTGTTTGTCTGTGTGCATGTGTGTGTGGGGTGGGGGGGTGGGGGTGCAGTAATCACTGCACTGCTTTCATTCTATTTCCTTTTTTCTGTGTATATGTGTGTCAGGGGGTAGCATACTCTTTGAGAAGGCAGAAAATAGGGCCTTGGAGATTAAAAGAAGAAAAAAAGAAAGACAAGACAGAAAACATGACCACTATTTTTAAAAAGGCAAATCTGCCATCTCTGAAGATCAGAAAGAGATGAGCGAATGAGGCGACCTGGCAAAGCGGCACCGTATTAAAGCTCTCTCAGGGTTTACGTAAACACGACATGAGATGGAACGTCCCTGCGGACGGCGGTTCACTTCATTTAAGCGCGTGCTGTCGTTGTACCCGCTTTCAAACGTCGCCGCCATGGCCCTCGTATTCAGAAACAATATCAGCACAAATGGAGATTTGCCAATCGTTCTGACCCATGAATTGAAAAGAAGTTTCCTTTGGAGTGTTAGCAGACCCAATGGTCTACAGGAAGAGGCATCTCCTACAGGTCAATGGAAAAAAGATAACTCCAGAGGAGTCCCAACATCAACACAGGCAGATCATGCTCTTCTTTCTATACTGCTGAAGTAAAAGCAGCATGTAAATGAGTTTGGAAACTCAGGCACAAGATGAAGATGTATGGTATGGATTTGTGTGGCTAAATAAAACACCACTAGTAATTAAATACTTTTGTCACCAAAAAAATTAAACATATACAGCTTCTTATATATATATATATATATATATATATATATATATATATATTGCTGCTGTTTGAACAAAACCTCTTGTGTCCAAAATGGTAACTTTACAGGAAAAGGGGAAAAAAAGTACTTTACTTTGAATGTAAGTCAATGGAACCAGACTTTTTTTCAAGTCATTTCTGGATCTATTTCTGTTTATCCATTCATCATGAAATGAAATGTATACACAATGTAAAGGGCAACAGGCATTTTCATATTATGTCAAAAACTGTAAAACGACAAAACCAGCTGCGTGTGTGTGTCTGTATATAAATATATATATATATATATATATATATATATAAATATATATATATATATATATATATATATATATATATATATATATATATATATATAAACACACAAACACATACATATGCTCGTTTTGCTAGTGGTTTTTAGCCATGCAATACCATATGACTGAAGCATCAACACAGCACCTGGTGTATTTCTCTGCATATGTATTTTCAAAGAGATGTATGTGGCAGTTGAGGGGGGGCTGAAGAGACGAGAGAGAGAGAGAGAGAGAGAGAGAGAGAGAGAAAGAGAGAAATACTCCACCAGACCGACAGAGAGTGCCCTCTTCTGCACACTGGATGTATTGGAGCACTTCTTCAGCCTCCATCTTGTAATGAACATCATCGAAAAAATGAGACCACCTAAAATCCATGTACTCCATTCTAATTTAAACTCAAGTGCTTAATAAAATTACTAGGCATTTTAATAAGTCATAATAAGGCATATTATTAAGGTGAATCATTCAGAAGTACGCATGCTGATGTTGCTTACAGATTTTTTTCTTTTCATTTAAAACCACCTTAAAGCCACCCAGTTTGATTGAAATCATAAAAAAAATCCAGGAGAAAATAGTGCAATGAATATGTACAGGGAGCACATGTGGCTTCACCAACAACAGAAGCGGGTCGAGGGGGCCACGTGATAAAGGTTATTTAGAGGGGGACTGAATGGGGACTGATAGGCCAGCTCTGGTCCCATTTTCTGACATACTCCCTGCATGCATGTGATATACAGCCGACTGAGTTTTAACCAATCATCCGTGCTCGAAACCAACAGACGGATGGTCAGCACCACGGCCTGGGAACCGAGGCATCTGCGGCCAAAATGAGCACAGAAAACCCTCCAAACATGGAGCGTGCGTTACCCTGTGCTCCAGCGAACCTTTTACAGAAGTGGGTTCAGCTAAAATCTATAAACACAGTATAACATACTAAAAAAAATGCTAGTAAATCTGCCAATTAGTACATTTACAGCTTTCCTTGATACAAATATACCACAGCTGTTTATTTAATCAAATATTTTTTATTTATAAACTGCAAAATAAATGTGAGCTAATTTTAGAGAATATGTACATTTGTTATTTTATTAATATAATTTAATTTCCTAGTATTAAAAATATATTTTAAAATATATTCCATAGAAAGCACTTCTTAATAAGCTTAGTATCTATTGCTTCCAACTATAATAATACATAGTAATTAACATTAATGACTTTATGCTATTCTAAAAAATTTTGTCAAATTCATTTTTGGCAAACATGCATTTTTTTTGCAAGATATAAAGTTAATGTAAAATTATTCAGTTTATTGTTTTCCACACAGATTTCTTTGTGTATATTTTGTTTATATGTCTTTGTTAATGTGTGTGTACTACCAGCATGTATGTGTGCACAAAGTGCTGCATCACTGAGTGTACGTGTGTGCTTGAGAGAGGGAGGTCGACCCTGTGAAGATCCGGCATACACAACAGTGTACACAGCGGACATCTCGAAGGCTGTGAAATGATGACCTATTTTTTTCCCGAGCCGTATTTGATTACCTGGTTTTATTAAAATTGAATCCGAAGAGGCCAGTTTCCCATTTGATTTTAATGAAGGCAGTGTAGCTGACAGGAGCCTCTTGATTTATAAACTGTTATTAAGGGCAGTGAGGCTGAGCAGGACCAAGCAGTGGCCAGTCACATCTCCTCACACACACACACACGCACTTATACACACCCAAACAGACACACTTGCACAAACACAAACACACACACACACACACACCTCCACTTCTCTGCTCCATGAGCTCTTCCATTATTCATAGTCAAATATGGAGGGCCAGAGATACACACTGATGCAAGAATGAATAATAAATACATTCACCTGAAAACAAAAAAAAGAGAGAGAAAGAGAGAAAGAGAGAGAGAGAGAGAGAGACACACGAGTTGCCATTTACTATTGACTGGACTGGGTTTATAATGGCAACTTTGGAATGGATGCATTTATTTTCTGGCTGCTTTAATCACAACATAACATCTAATGTGTTATTTTAAGTCAGTTTAATGTAAATATTTGTAGCCAACGAAAATGTTTATTGTTCATACAGCTTTTCATTGAATTTCATGAAACTAGGCCAGTGCTCGCTGCTAGTGGACTCTAAAATGCAGACTCAAGAGGCAGCTAGACAGTGGGCTAAATTCCCAATCCATCTCGTCCCAAACAGACCAACAAAAAGCCTCAGAGCTGACTAACTGACCACGCCCCTGCCCGGCTTGGGGTCACCGGCTGGGGCATGGACCAGACGACGACCAGACGGGGCATCGTCCAGTCAGGTTGAAAAACACAAGAAAGAGGACGCTCTTAATTTGAAAGACTAATTCAATTTAGCACAACACAAAAAGTCCTATTTACAACTTAATAATCTGTACTATGAATTACCAGCAGTTTAGTGAGTAAAACTCTAATTGACAATTAACAGGAGCTTGACTAACAGCAAATGACTTGGCCTAATGACTTCTAATTATTACCCTGATAATTGTTTTCTCTACATGAGTGCTGTTGATTTGTGCTCATTCAAATTAAATAATGCTGTTGTATCTAAAAACTGCAAACAGATTTTTTTAATGTATTACACAAGAAGTTAAAATGCAGCCGAGCAAACATCAAGCGCAATCTGCTGGAAGTACTAATACGAATGAGAAAGAGGGGGTAAAAATTGCATTTTTCTTTTTCTAATGTTTTGCTCAAACAGAGCACTGCTGTCATGCCATTTTTTGTACATGGAGTGTCAGACAAAAAAAAGAGGGGAGAGAAAGAGGGATCCTGAGGGAGGAGAGAAAAGAGAGAAGGAGGAATCCTGAGGGGAAAGAGAGAGAGAGAGAGAGAGAGAGAGAGGGTGGTGGTGGTGGAGTAGAGGGGCTAGAGATGGAGGGGGTGCTGACATGCACTTGTCTCCAATCTCTTCGAATACATTTCACAATTCATCTGCTTTGTCTCTACTGCCACGGCTGAGGACAATCAGTCCAGACGCCCATTAGATTCCTCCTAGTGCCCCCCCAACACCTTTTTTTTTTCTTTCCTTTCCTATGACATGCTGGCTGAAGGAGAGAGTGGAGGCAATTCACAATCTTCCCCAAATGGAGAAATGTCAGGAAAAGAAACCCACATCAAAAAGCATGTTGTCATGGAGATACAGTACAGACCAGATATTACGCGCACAAACACACACCCATACACACACGTGCAAGGCCATGCACGAATACACACCCTGAACGTGAACGTGAAATCATAAGCGAGCGCAAACAGATTTAGGGAAAAAATGTGAAATTTTTCAAGTCGTGGAAAAGAAGAAATGTCTTACATCTTATTTGCTTTTTACAATCCTGTTATTTTCTTGATTTGGTGGAATTTATTAATACAAACTGAGCATCAAATATTGAGGCATTCGTGCTGCCCTCTGTTTCAGAATTTACTGACTAATCTACTAGCTCAAAAGATTAAATCATGAAAAACAAATTCACAATTTAAATATTTGAATATTCGTGTGACAAAATGATACTGCAACACAAAACAGAATTAATGCCTTAATATAAACACTACCAAGCAAACGGAATCTACTCAAGTTCAGGCACATTTCTGCAAAATATGACTTCCACAATTCCTTTCAGTCATCTTTTCGCAGTTCTTTTTCTCTGAAAGAAAAAAAAATCTAAATCATCTTTGGCCCAAAAATACTGTACGCCAGAAAATGTCAAATCCTCCAGCATGTCTATATGTGGAATCTTTAGAGGAGTCTCTTTCAGCCAGGCTCTGGGGTGAGGTCATGTGACCAGCGTGCCTGTCCACAGAAGCCATTTTCAGCCAATAGTGTTGTCAGAGACACTATGCAGCCGGAACGCTTGGCATTTCGATGATCTACTCCACAGAAGGGAAAGGAGAGGGGAAAAAAACGGGGAGAAAAAGGAAAGAGCGAGAAAGAGCAGCAGGGGAAGGGAAATAGAAAGTGCTGCTTCACCCTGCTTCTTTAGTACAGGCTGCGGCGATGAATCGGGAGCTTTTCTGCTGCCGGGCCAGGGCTGAGGAGAACGTGCCTCCGCTCCTTATGGGCCTCAGTTCAGCCCATGCCTCTAATAACCATATTCTCATGCAGCACAGTCTGGCGTCTGGGTCAGTTTAAAGGGGGTTAGTGCGCTCTGCGCTCCAGAAAAAAAAGGAAGAAAAGGAGAGATTGGGGGGATATTAATGGTAAACGTGGCATAGTTAAGGCTGTAAAAACCCCAGCCTAGCCCGTCCCTTTTTTCTTTGTTTGGCCAGAGGAGCTAAGGGCTTAGGGATAAAGGTAGAAGCTCAAATCATGAGACAGGGGGCTAAAGCCAGCGAGAGATAGCAAACGCCCAGCTAACGCCACACAGCCCGTATAATTAAAACACCCACAGCCCCACGACGGCCCTCATCCATCTCTCCTCTTTTTTGTCTACCCTCGCTCTGTCCTCACCTCCATCTGATGAAACAGACACACAGCACACAGACACCAATGCGCTCTTTATATGACAATGATCTGCCATATTATGGCAGCCTATAGATCCTTTGGGTAAGAACACAGCTCTCGATGGCTTTCTTGTACATCTATATATGTTTTCATCACTGTTTTTCAGGCTTGCGAGCAATCTCGGTTTTTATCTGATTGCACCAAGACCACCTGCCTCCGCTGCCTCCACAAAAGCCAAAAACGCAACAGATCAAGTCTCCTTTAAGAGCCATCCTTCAGGTTGAATTTCACATTCATTCTTCTCCAGCTCACTGTAGGAAACATCATGTCTATGCGTGAATGCCACTGAATGGAGATGCATTGTACAGTGCATAAGCACCCTAAAGGCCTGGAAATACTACATGCAAACTTATACTTCATAATAACTCTGTAAGAATGCATACAATCCATTTAAGGTAATGATTTGTTTCTATTAAATTGAGAGAGGAAATGAAAACAACTGACTCATGGATATTTCCCTTCCAAATTCAGCACTGAAATATACAATACCAGCACAAAGGACAACAGGCCATCATCTCTGTGTGTGTAATAACAAAGAATCAGCAAGAGAGACAAGAGAGTGAGGTTTTTTTTATTTATGCACTGCTCAGACAATGCACTGAAGCCTTGCTGATGGCCATGCTACTGGGCAGTGCACACTGCCCTCTGTTGGACAATGGATATTCAAGCACAGAATGAAAAGAGGATTACAGAACAAAATGAATGGCTCCACAGCCACATGTACATTTCCAACATTTTCTACCCAGCAGACAACACCAAAGCCCTTCTTCCATGGGCCGTGGGCATACAACTGATATGTGCGTGCAAGCGGCCCCACATTTCGCCTCCCTTTTTGCGGCTTCGAAGCGGGCGCCGTTTGATTAGGTGAAAGAAAATGGCCGTCTTGAAGTGACTCTCTCGGGAGTGTGTTATGTTGGCGCAGAAAGCAATGGCTCATCGTGGCCGGCTTGTGTGACAGGGCTGTTGCTGGACTTGGATATTACTTTTCACTCAGACAGAATAAGCTCCAGTGGTTGAGTCTATATGATAACATGGGTCAAACGCATGGGTCCACATTGTTCTAATTACATGGAGGGCTCTGATTTCAGAGACTCTACCATTAAACAGGAAGAGTAAAATTGTGGCATCACCTAATATGTTCGTCCCTCTGGGGAACATTAATACATGTGACTATTCTGACACTACAAAAGTGTCAGCAATAGGTGTGTTTTCTTATGCACTTTAAAGTGTGACAAAACCATTGTTGATTTCACGGTCCTGAAATTTCAGGGTCCTGAAATCAACTGATATGGCAATTTTGTCACATATAGCAATACCAATTTTAAAGAGCTAAAAATTCTGATAGTCAATATCACTGACTAATAGACTCCTGTAGTTTTCAATACTGGTGAATTGGATACACTGACTGATATGATTGTCAGGTGCCATTTTTCAAAAACAAAATGTTGAAAAGTAAACAAAAGTTTGGGCGCCCCTGGTCAAAGTACACGTTTCATGTTATTGAATATATTGGGGAAAACACAACAGCATAAAGTGTGTCTTGTGCATAAGTTCTGGATCAAATAAGCATTTGATATATTAATATTTTCTTTTAAAATTATATTTACATTTATTCCCTGAAGAAGATATGTTACCTTATTTACATTTACAAAAATGACAAATCATGGAATTTGACTGACACTCTGCACACAACTGCTATCTACTGCACAACACCATCTACTTATGGTGTTTATATGGTGTTACAAACCATAAAAAGACAGAACAAATTTTTACATAAACATTTCCAACCCCTCTGCATACTTTAGCATTAAGCAGGCTGTTTTTGCTATCCTACCTTTCGGACGGCGACATCACAAAAGCACTGACTTCAAAACATTTTTGCAGTTTGGTAACCACATTGACATGGATATGGAACGATTAGTGAATCTTACATTTTAAAACACTGTTGACATCATTCTTAATTCAAAATAGTGAGGAAAATAAACATTTCAATTATGTTGAATAATATGTAAATAGTCTGTTAGTATTATGGGTATAAGTATTATATCAGCAGGGTTTTTATTGATGCTGTTAAATCTGTGGAACATTAATTTTAGCTAAGCAATACATCAGCCTGGTCCTAGTTTATAATGGTCATTTTAACGTTGGTGTTAGAGCGGTATGTAAGACAGAGAATGCAGAGCAGTCAGTCTGCGTCACAGTGGCCACAATGGGGTCAGGAGTTGTGAGAAAAGCAGACATCTGGGTAAATGCACGTCAGAAAGAGGGACAGGATGTATGCACATGTATGTGCAAGCCCCTTACCAGCATCTTTTCAGGCCAGTCGATAAACTCATAAAATTCTTCACACCAAAAATCTACAATTCCTCTCAAACACCTCAAAGGCTTCCTGCCATCGCATCGTATCAACATTCTCTGGATACAAGGGATAAATCTATCGGCATGGATTTTTCACCATCACCTTTTCAGATGCTATTGAGTCGGAAGGCCAAACACTCTTTGATTGCCTTAAGAGCCATTCTGAGAAGTGGAGGCAGGAGTGTATGTGTTTCTTTGAGCCTCCGCGCTCTGTTAACACAGTAGTAAATGGACTGGGTTAAGCAGACCTCTGCAGCACTGCCTGCACTACTACTGAACGTGGATGACACTTTGGCACACAGGCAATGCCTAATCTGCAAATGTTACAGAAACAGGAAAAATACACAGAAAATGAGGTGAAGGTAGTCTGCGCTGAATTTCATACTGCAGATAAGAAAGGACCTATTTGCTCCATCACGGCATACACAGTCAGAGCAGCAGGGTGGCTTGTGTCATAGCCCAATAAACAAAAAAAGAGACCGGTTAGAAGCTCTGAGTCAACAGGCTTTTCTCTAGAAGACAGCAGATAACAAAAAGAAAAGGTGTGTGTGAAATGACTAAGGTCTTTTACGAAACTCTGTACACGCATATACCGTATAAAACTGTATATTGTCCATGAAATCACTGTAATTGTCCATGAAATCACTGTAATATTACTTATTTTTATATATGTCTATACATGTTACATTCTCCTTGTCTTCAGTTCTCTGTAGGGAACTCTGCAGGGATACTTTTCCACACCTCTAAATTTCAGTCTTAAAAGGCTTCAAAAAAGGATTCCATTTTCTGCCTCTCACGATCCAAGTAATCCTGAATATTCAATGACGTTGATGCCTGGACTCTGCAATGGCCAGCCCAGTGTTCTAAGGGCTTTAGCAGCTTCTTTGATTGATTTGACATCATTTTTTTTTGTCTACTCCCTTTTCTCAGTAAGTGCTTCTTGGCAGCTACATATCCTTTCAGATCCACAGCACAGAGTTGTCTTCTCACAGTGGAGGAATGGCTGGAAACACATGTGGATTTTTACAGATTTGAAGCAAGAGTGGAGTTTGACGTTCTTGTATTTTTTAATGATGAAAGCTTTAAGTACTATTATTCACTGACTGTTTTGGTGGGCTACCAGGTCCTGCATGATTGTTCCACTTTCTCTGGATCTTTAAATCATTTCTTAACTCCAGTTTAAAAAATTTCTGCTTTTTTTTACTGCTTTACTTTTGATTTGATGATGCATCTTCCCTATGCAAGTGAATTATCCTTTACAGTCGAATGCACAGGTTTGAACACCTCTTGTCAAATTACATGCTTTCCTGATTTTCTGAGTGAAAATGAGTTAACATCCTGTACAGGTAATAAACTTAAACATGCAAAATTTAGTATACAATTTCTTTTTATTTGCTTAGTGTAACATATTGGGAAAAACAACTACAATAACATAAAATGTGCCAGATCTTTTCATAGGTTTAACTGTGCATTAAAATGTACTTGGATCACATGCTTTAAGACCTCCAATACATTTCTAAAACTAATTTACTATATTTAAACACATTTAAACATAATTAATGATAACTATTCTGACTGCATTAGTGCTGACAACATTATCAAAAATGATTATTATACACATTTCTGCCTCGTCATCTAAATAAGTGAGATTTTACTGCACTACAAGGGCATACATACTCTTCCTGTAAAAATGGCATCAGTGTACCTTATACTGCCACCGTACCAATGAGGAGGTGACCAGAATACTCTCAGGTCAGAAGCAGCCAGTTTGACTGTACTGGGCCGCAGGCCGGCTCTATCAGAGCAGACACCCTGAGACTGGGCTCTCTAATAGGGACAAATTGGCAATGTCTGTGGCGGCCGGTACTGTGCAGCTCGGAGCTGTGGATTGATAGTGATGCCTAATGATCCCCCTGGGTAGATCAATACCAATAATGCCCTTTCCTGCCCATCCTTGTTATTGGCAATGGAGAACCATAAGAGGAGCCAGGGAAAACTGCAGAGAAAGAGTGACAGCAGCCGGAAGTTCAGCCCGGACCCCGTTAAAACGCAGACATACAGATAAACAGGAACACAATATTTAGCAACACACAGCGACTTTCATTCTCGCACAACCCCACAGGCCCTGCAAAAGTGTGGAAATCAAATCAAACACACACACTGTCCACATACACCCAAGAAATCGATATTTATTCTACCGTTATGTATTTATTAGTATGTGCAATTTCACTAGCCCAATAAGTCCTACTTTATATTAATTATTTCTGAGGCAGCGCGGCCACCGGCTCCAAAACTTAAATTGAGATGTGGTCTGAAGCAAAGCAAATCTTATGTCCCAGTAATGCAATTAAAGCCACGTCTGCAGAACCACTAAAAGAAATAAATGATACCACATTATTCATTCTCTTCTGCGATATTGGAAAAGCATTTGTTTGGTGTACCATTTGCTCGATATATTTTTTTTACAGGACAAATAACACCGCAGAACAATAGCCCAAATACACATGATGGAGTTTGTTAACTCCATGCATCATTACAAATATCAGCCATGTAATCAATTCATTTCTTTCATATATCAGTAAGTAGAAATGTGTTATTTTAATCCTGATTGTGGTTCATGGAAGCACTAATGGGAGAACTGGTGACCGTGCGGATTAGGCAGAGTGTGTGCGCGCCCCTAAGTTGGAGATATATTTTAATAAAGAGGATGATATGAATGGTCATGCGTTGGGGTCTGTGTGTTCAGCAGTGGAAGAGGGAAGTGAAGTGTGCAATCCCAGAGGATTCCGCTCTGAAAGAGAGTGAGGATGTGTGTCCTACTGTGCATGCGTGTGTATCTGAGCTTGTGCATCACAGCCATAAAGCATAACACACACATACACACTCCGATGGGCACACAGGGCTCATGCAGCTGATTACTCCAACCAAACACATCCATACACTCCAGGCCAGCTGCCAGAGCACATCCTCATTACCCCGGACCCCAGCGCTACACTACACTGCCTCCACCACCCAACACACACTAGCCCGCATCCATGAGCTCCACAAAACACGAGCACAAAGCATTGTCCATCAGGTCAGGCTATTTAAATACTCCTCTTTACTCAGATGTCCATATTCTGAGCAGACGACAGCAACATAGCAGTGTATTGGAGATACAATTATAGAGCGATCAATAAGGCAATAAAATCAATGAAATCCTGGTGAAAAACCTGCACACGCATTGATTATTCAATTATCACTTCATTCACCTGTCTAGAAGAGTGAAGGATGACATGCTAATAGATCAATTTAAAGAAGATGGAGGATTCTCCAGAACTGAAACACATAAACACACACAAACTTCAAATACATAAACAAAATGCTGCTCAAAAACAGTAATTTTGAACACAATGAACATGAGTCCACAGACACCATGCTGGATATTTGACCTCTGTGCTTTACAGTATACTGTACAGTGCTGTCTGTTTGGAGTTCTTCTCCAAGCTTTCTCTAGACTCTACCATCAGTTTGATGTGTTAAACGTGCCTTTCTGTGAAATATCATTTTGTTAATTGTACCTAAAAGACTTTATTAAAACACATTGATAGTTCAATTTTAAAAGCGTACAAATACTCTGCAATGCCCATGTGTGAACTTTTCTAATTTTAGCCCATTAAAAAAAATTGACAAATACAGAAATTGCAAGATGTTTCTTTTTTTTTTGTGAATGAACAGCAATAAACACAATATAGTTATTTATTTATTTATATTTACTGCTGTCAGAACAAAACCTTGTATCTTCAAAATGGTAACTTTACAGAAGAAGGAAAAAACACACTTTACTTTTAATGAAAATCAGACATTTTTGTAATTTTGGGTCATTTCATTGGTCCAACTAACATAAAATTTACATACAATATATAGGATGACAGGCATTTTTAAATGATGTCAAAAACTGAAAAATGGCAGAAATATGTGTGTATATATATATATATATATATATATATATATATATATATATATATATATATATATGTATACACATACACACACATAGAGAGAGAGAGAGAGAGAGAGAGAAAAATAAATGAAGACATTACACACACACACAAATATGTTATGTCTAATTTGATAACATATGCGTCAAAAGTTCCAGACTTCTTTGCATCAATATCACTGACTGCAAATGAAAGATCAAGAAATATCATGTCTACTCAAGAAAGGAGAGGAGCTCTATTGATCTTACGATCAAAAAGTATCACAGAATAAGGTAAATGAATAAGTTTTATGAGGCAGTTCAGGCAAGAGAGGTGGTCAATAGCAGTGAATGAACTCTGCAATATGGTGGCGGCCACTCCAGCGTGTCAGGGGCTTATGGGTGATATGTGTGACACGCCAGTTAATGTTAGCCGAGACACCCACCAGAAAGAGACCACCGTGCCTCTGCTTCTTATAGCTTCATACAACCACTGGCTTGTCTCACACACACCAATCAAAGGGGGGAGCTCAATAGTACAAAGCCATGAACAAACACACAAATAACACACAGACAAAGGAGTAGATTTTTACTAAACATTTCCACTGCATTTACAAGTGTGATATGCTTAACAGAGGCAACTGATAATATTTAGGTTAGCCTAAGCCTAATGTAAGCCTAATGCAAGTCTAGAGCATCTTGTAGGATAACGTGGTAGATCCTGATATGGAATATAGATACTGACATATTATACTGTAACAGAAAAGTGTTGTATGTGATATACTTCGTCCAGGGTTTACACTGCAAATTCACCCTTTCTTCCAGCCATTATGAAAGCGAGGGCCAGATTAGTGTGGTAAAAAAAAAAAAAAAAAAAAGTGGCAATGTCGCAAAAAGTGGAAACGCAGCAAAAGACAGGCGAAGAAGAGCAGAGCAATTGGACGAAATGGAGCAAGAGTGACAGAAAGGGGTGAAAAATAGGGAACGATGGTGAGAGAAAGAGAGACGGAAGGGGATAACAGAGAGATGAGAGTGAGAGTGACATGCCCAGAAAAAAAAAGAAAGAGAGAGAGGGAGAAAAGAAGAGAAGCTGAGCTGCTGCTCCTCCTAACCCCTCTTCCTCAGCCTAGGCAGATTTACAGAGGATTGGGTTTCTTTCTGATGGTCTTAGTGCAGCTCTTCAAATAGACACCATCCTAAATACACTCCTACTCCTATGAGGACCAGCTAAGAAGGCTTTTATTAATTTTTTTATTATTATTATTATTGAAATTGAAACATAGCTTACCTAAGGTATTTCTTTTTTATGAGCCTGTAGTGAGCAGCAGCGAGCGCCAGCTTAGACGAATCCCAACAGTGAATTATCTATTAGGGGAACGATCCTCTTCTTGATTTTAACCTTCAGTACAGACGAACCCCCTGATGTTACAGGAGAGGATGGGAAGACTTAGTTAGACTAAAACCTTCTCGTCTCTGAGAAATGGGTGGATGAGGTGTGCGACTAAAGCAGTGAGAGAACTTCATAAGGGGCTATTGTTAGGAGGCGTGCAAGATGGACCCATCTGCCCTTAAGCTGGGCACTCAAACTGGACACAGGGTTTTTCAAATATAAACTAAGGTGTCATATCCTATATAGCATTATACTGATAGCAGTTTCACACCACAATATGATTTTTTACTTTTACCTGTATTGACTGGTAACTGCAATGCATCTCATCTACTGGGCACTGCAAATTGTTTTAAAACAGCAGTTAAATACATAAACACTAAATAAATAAAATTTCCTTCATGGAAATGTGATTTCTGGCAGGTTAACGTTTACAATACCGGGTAAGATCCCCTTTGATCTTTTTAAAAGAAAGGAAACAATGGAAAACAGCTCAATCAAAACAAGCTAAAGTTTAATGCAGAAGTCTAGGTACCCCTTGTCAAATTAAATGCTTAGTTCATTTTCAAATGAAAATAAGTTAACATGCCCTATGGTGAACAATTTCAGTTCACCTGCTGGATTTAACATTTTCAGTGGAAAAATTAAATATTCAAATATTTGGACACATTTTTTTGTTGTATCACCCCCCCATATATATCTTCCCCAAAAAATGTGCAGAAATATTGTCATATTTAAGTGTGCTTTCAATGTAGAGGGTGTGTACTTATTTTCACTTAGAAAATCAAACATCATTTGACGAGGGGTGTCCAAAGTTTTGCATAAGACTGTATGTCTTTCATTTGACACAGTGATTCTGTAATATATACATTTTAAAATACTGTATCAGACATTTATTTATACCTTCTAGAACTATGGAGTTGAGGTTGTTTTAAAATAAAAGTCAACCTCATTTGACCCTAACATAGCAGACAAACGGTTCTAAAAAATAAAAACAGAAAAAGGTGTGGCACAATATGGTAAAATGTACATTTCGGTGAAAGTGTGAGTGCACAGACGAGTGTATTTCCCATGGTCATGTTCCCCCGTCCCTGAGCGCGCGGCCCTGCACGAAGAGCAGCAGCTAAACGCTAGCGTTTAATTCATTACATCATTATGTCATCTCATACTAATCTGTGCAGCCTTCCACCGCTTTGACATGCAAATGAGGGAGAAAAAAAGCTTGCGTGCACTTTGGTTAGGGGTGCATTCTGAGGAGATGGTGGGGCAGAAAGGGGTGGGGGGGCGGAAAAGGGTTGGGGGGGCGGAAAGGGGTGGGGGGGCGGATGGAGGGGGGGGTGGGCAGCAATCATCATGTCTTGTCAACGGCGTGAAAATACGCCCTGAAGCTTCAGTCGCCACCCCCCCCCCCTTCTTTTTTTCTTCTGACTGTATCTCTCTATCTATTATTCCCACCTCTCCTCCTCTCTCTGCTCCTGGCATCCCTCGCTCCCCTCCTCCTCCTGCCACAGCGGCGCACGGCAACAACAGAGCAGGGGTGATCATACCAAACCCCAGCAATCTGCTGAGTATCAGGCTCCCTATAGAGAGAGTGCAAACACAGCAACGCGTGGCGCTCTCACACTAAACCCCCAGCCCTCCCACACCCCCCCACCCACAGCACGCGCTGCTCATCTGCATATTCACAAAAAAGGCCAGCAGCCGCAAAGCTCGCGAGGCAGCTGTCCCGAGTCATCAGATTAAACCCCTCCCTAACACCTCATCAGCACACGCCCGCTACGCTAACGCCCGCTAATTAAGGGCGGGTGGCGCCGGGACCACACACATAACATCACTACCAAACACAGGAGCAAACAAACATAATAATACAACATAATAAAGTGATGGTGACATAAAAATGTAATATATATATATATATATATATATATATATATATATATATATATATATATATATATATTTTATATTTATATTTTATAAATATATATATATATATATATATATATATATATATATATATATATATATATATATATATACACACACACGTACACACACATACACGTTTAATTCATTACATGATTATGTCATCATGTACTACCACACTAATCAACTGCACAGACTTCCACTACTTTGATAAGCAAATAAATATAATGCCATCTCACTTTAAGAGATATGGTGATGCCTGGTATGGTGATGTCGCATTCATCATTTTTTTTCTCTCTACACTCTCTCTCTCCCTCTCTCTCTCATTCTCCCGCTCTCCATTCTCTCATCAGCAAGGCACCTGGTGACGAGCGGCCCATGATAATCCGGAGCCGCTAACCAATCAATCAGCAGCATCGTAATCAGCAGCGCAGAGACAGGGGAGGAAAAAAAAAAAAGCCCACCACTTACCCGGAGTTCTCTCTCAGTCTCTCTCCTCCGCTCAGAGGGAAGGATCGGGCTAGGCTCTCAATCTATACTCTTCTACCAAAATATATAACCAAAAAAAAAAAGTGAAAGCTTTTACCTCATGCCCTACTCCACTCTATCTGAATGCTTTTTTTCCACTTAACATGTCAAAACTGAAAAGCTCCTGTTCTCTATTTATATTTCTCTCTCACTCTTTCTGTCTGCCTTTCTTTCAGCCTCTCTCTCTCCCTCTCTCTCTCTCTCTCTCTCTCTTTGTCCCTCTGTCCCTTGCTCTGCCTGTTGCGACCGCATGGACACAACACACTATGGAGGGAAGATATGTATTAAAAAAAGCACACATCTACTGTAGTGGACATAAAATGCTAGCGACTACGATATCCTGCAGATCAGTTGGCCTGACTGTGTGTGTGTGTGTGTGTGTGTGTGTGTGTGTGTGTGTGTGTGTGTGTGTGTGTGTGTGTGTGTGTTGGGGGGGGTGTTGGGGTGGGAGGGAGTAGAGAAAGCAAGGGAGGGTCAAACCTAAATGTTCTACAAAGAACAGGGGGGACTGTGTGGACTTTTTTTCTCCCTCTCTCCCTCTCTCTCTCTCGCCTTCTCTGAATCAAACAACCGAACACTCCCTCCCTCTTAGTCTCTTTCTTTCCTATCTCTTTTTCTCCCTCCCCTCGCTCTCTCTCTTGCCATTTTTCCAGCTCATAGGCATTCCCTCTCCAGTCTCCAGCATCCTTTGAGGGGGTTAGCTTGTCTCCGAAAGCGGAAGAGGTACCAGCGCCTCAGCAGCCATGTACATTTTTGCCTTGGGGCTCAGATAGCTGGGGAAGCCGTGCGCTATCATCACTTTTTAAAAGCGAGTCGAGAGAGGAGAAGAGAAAAGGGGGTGAACAACAGCACAGACAAGAAAAAAAACACACCAGACTTACTCAGGTCTGAATGCCAAATTTAGCATTAGGATTATACAAAGGGATACGACCCCGCGACGCCTGGCCCACATCCGCTCAGGAGCATTAATTCATCCTCTACACCTATCACAGCCTCAGCACTGAGGAGCTAGCCTGCCTCCTTACACAGAACAAGAAGGAACGCACAGTGTGGCTTTCAAATTGAAAAAGGACTCAAAAAGGATATAAAAAGGTAGAGAGAGAGAGAGAGAGAGCGAAAGAGAGAGAGAGAGAGAGAGAGAGAGAGAGAGAGAGAGACAGGAGGGACAGAAAGAAAAACGAAAGAGACAGAACAGGGGACAGACAGAGACTAAAAGAGAAAATGTGAGAGAGGCAAAGGAGACAAAAAAGAGAAATAGAGTAAGAAAGACAGAGAGAGAGAAAGAGAAAGCAAGAGAAATACAGAAAGAGAGGGGGATACAAAGCATGTCAGGGAGAGAGACAGACAGACAGACAGACAGACAGACAGAAAGAAAAACATATAGACAGAAGGCCTGCTGCACCTCATCTACCTCATCCACACATGATCTTTGTCCTGGTTAAGTAGGAGAAAGCAAGAGAAATACAGAAAGAGAGGGGGATACAAAGCATGTCAGGGAGAGAGACAGACAGACAGACAGACAGACAGAAAGAAAAACATATAGACAGAAGGCCTGCTGCACCTCATCTACCTCATCCACACATGATCTTTGTCCTGGTTAAGTAGGAGAAAGCAAGAGAAATACAGAAAGAGAGGAGGATACAAAGCATGTCAGGGAGAGAGACAGACAGACAGACAGAAAGAAAAACATATAGACAGAAGGCCTGCTGCACCTCATCTACCTCATCCACACATGATCTTTGTCCTGGTTAAGTAGGAGTGCGCTACGAGGGGGAAAACACAGGCAAAAATCAAACAGCACTGGCTCTCCAAGGCCCATGGGGCTACATCTCCTGCTGATATTAGGGAGCAGTTGGGGGGGGGGGGGGGGGGTTTGGTGGGGGGGGGGGGCGAGCGAGAGGGAGCTAGGGGTCTATTGGCTCCTTTGAGTTCTGTCCTGCTCTCTCCCTCTCTCTCTCCCTCTCTTGTTTTATTAATCTAGTTTATTTCAGCTGCTGCCTACCAGCCTCACCCAGGAGTCTCTCCTGGCCTTCTGACCTGGCAAACACGCACACACACACACACACACACACACACACACACACACACACACACACACACACACCTACCTCCCTTTACACATAAACGCATCTCCACACACCCACAGCTGCTGAACATTCTCTAGACACCACCTGGTCACGATACAGAGCAGCGATTCTCAGGCCAAATAAAGTCAAGCTTCACCTGCAAAGCACATGTTCTCCCAGTAGTGCCCAAAGGAGAAGAACACAAACCAAAACACACAGTACAGGCAAAGCATCACTGCGGAGTTACTGCAGTAGCAGCCCCCAAGACTCATTTACCGCCAGGTTTAAATGCAAAGGTTCATTTATTACTTTACTTCACTATTACACTAGTATTCCCAAACATGAACAAAAATAAACTGTTAAACATGTTGCATAATGTAATTTCCCACCTTAATACTACATTTATTGTACTTGTTTGTTTTAGAATACATAATATAGTATATCATGCTCTAGGATATCCTGCCTGTGCAACAGTCACCTACACTGTTAGAAATGAAGGTTCAGTGCAGGTACACTTTTCGCTATCAAGGTACAAACAATGTAAATGTTCCCTCAAAGGTACAGCGTTGCTTTTAAGGTCCAGTTGTGGACCGTAAATACGTTTTTCCAGGTGAAAAGTCCATCGCACCTTTTCATAACCGAATGTTCTAAAACAGAATAGTAGAATAAAAGCCTGGAGGCAAGACGGGTGTGTGGAGTCAGTACATCTTAAAAAATATCATTTCATTGGATTATGGTTCTGTTAAGTTCCCTGACTTAAGGTACTGAGACGGAGCATTGAGGGGACAGTGACAGTTTAGTACCTTTATTTCTGAGAGTGTACATTAGAGAATACATTTTAAGAGATCCTGGACCACAGCATCAGGTTTCAGACATCAGGCAAAACAAGTTTCAGGTGTCGGGAAAAAACAAGTAAAATCATGTCTCAGCTCTTATACGACTCATCAGGATATCAGACAGAACAGGTTGTTTCAAAACTTTTCAGGTAAAATGGCTTCAGAGACAAAAGCAAAGGGCAAAGCTAAGACAGTCATTTGTGCAACATTGGCAATTACATGCTTTTTTTCTAGAGGTTTTCTTACAGGTTCATGTGCTACAACAACTTCTACTAAAATGTGCTTTTATTTCACAAAAAAGTTCCACTCATAAGTGATCACAGTGTTTGCTCCTGTATCTGCTTCATTGCCAGGGACCATCTCAAAACTACCTCTGTTTCTGGCACAGGCTCACAGTATGGTTTGTTTGAACTGTTGGTGTGACTTTGCTCCTAATTAATTATCCGATTAATCAGACGAAGATATAAAACATTTTATATACTTGACCAAAAAAAAACTTTTTTTTTTTAAAAAGGCAGAAAGCAAAGGCAGAATTAAAAAAGGGGGGTTAGTGTTATGTTGCAATACATCATGGTCCAAAAAGCAAAACCGCCATTTTAGTTGAGCGTCATCAGTAAAGAAAATACCAGTGATATGTCTTTAGGGCATGGACAGCGTGTGCTTTGGTATGTGTGTGGAAGGGGTGCGGTAGTCAGTGTATATGTGTGTGTTTGTGATGGAAAGGTAATGCTCAATGTCTCCACATAAATGGTGGTGTGGAGGGTGGTGAGGGGGGGGTGGCGTTGGGGGTGACCATGCTTTCCGTGTGTGTCATGAATATAAGGAAAAGGATCCATCTTCCCGAAACACAATTTCACAGGTTGTGACAGAGACCGAGAGAGAGAGATGGGAGGACACATAGAAAAAGAGACAGAGAGAGAGAGATGGGTGAGCTAGTGAGCTAACAAAGCCTTAAGCTATATTATGTGCCAGATAGTGCTGGATTTTTAACTGCCTTACAAATGTAACTTGTCCTATTGTAATGTGATACAGTTCCACTAAACCGTAAGTGTGTTGATTGGTTCAGTCCTATTCCGTGCATGGCGAGTGCAGAGCCCACAGTTCTTAAGGTACAGTCCCTTCCAGGACTTCATCAGAGTAATAAAGACATGAGGTCATTGCTGTTCTTAAAGGAATTCTCCCCACATTCATTTTATATATATATATATATATATATATATATATATATATATATATATATATATATATATACACACATTTAAGATACTGTGTCTGCCTAATAAATGTGTTTTTGACACATTTCAAAATCATAAAAAGGCAATATATTATGAAATATTTCAGCCACAGTAACACACATGCATTACCTAGGTGTACTTTTTAATCAACTGATTTCCATACTACTCAGAATTTGGCACTACAGACCATTTAAATATTTTCACTCAAGAATCTATTTAAAGACAAACTCTGAGAACAGCGTTACTGAAACGTGAACTGTTGGTGTGACTTTGCCTCTTAATTATCCGATTAATCAGATGAAGACATAACACGTTTTATATACTTGTATTTCCCTTCGCCATATGAATCTCATTAAATATGAGAAAGTGCTAATTACAGGTGGGAATTTTCACAATTATATCTGTTACTTAACTAATCATAATTAATATCATTAACAAATCAAGGGTGACTCCCCCCCCCCCACTTGCTTAACTTATGGCAAGTCAAAGTATTTAACACTGAGTAAATGATCTTAATCGTTCTAAGAGAGACGTTAATTTGAGTAATTAAAGGATAATTAACACTCTGGGGAAGGGAAAGTGATTCTATAAAAGGGGTTTAAGTACTGTATCAAGAATGTTCAAGTGCGTGAATGCCTCACAGTCCTGGTGTTTTCGGAGCAACATTAAACACATCACTGAGAGTCTTTTGAACAGAAATAGGAAATCAAATTATTTCCAGCGAACGGCACATGGCTAATGGTAAATGACAGCTGTCTGCGGGGCAGCGACTCTTTCTCTGAAGATGGGGGAAAAAATGCCCATTGTCAAAGTAAATCATTCCAGCCTTCTGTACAGCCAAGGATGGAAAAAACAACAACAACAATGTCAAGTTCAGGATGAAGGAGCAAAGTATCCAGGTGGCTGTACAATTACAACAAAAGGAACGTGAAGCACATGCAGAAGAGTTAAAGAAGGAGAAACCTGACAACCTGCAGGAGCTGGATGGAGAAGAAGACATGGCTGGAATACAACAAAACACACTTTGTGCAAGGCAGCGGGGGCATCGCTATGGAACCTAAAGCATGTTTTTAAAGTCTAACATTGTTCATCGCCGATAAATCCCTGTTTAATGCACAGCTTGTCTTTTCACTTCACTTGACTTTGCTTGTACGCACCCCCCGTCCCCTTTTTATTTTTCACTCATTTTGTTGATTCATGCCAGGAGTGTGATCATATTTGTAAGGCCAAATTGGTTTTGAAGAGTGTCTGGTTGGCAGCAGGATGGACAGTGATGTGGGCTTTGCTGTCTCTGTGTGTGTGTGTGTGTGTGAGATCTGGGCTCAGCGGTCATTTCCAGGCCCCTCTCAGCACGTGCTCACACACCCCTGCCACACACACCCTGATGAAAAACATGAGTGACAAGATTCATGGCTATCAAGAGCAGCTGACGGGACGAAAAGGCGAGAGGATGATAAAAAAAACAGGGCCCTCGCTTTTTTGATTATTATTCAAAGGAGTGGAAGAAGATGGAGGGAGCTGATACGTCACTAGACAACAGTGAAAATAAAAAATAAATAAGGTTGACTGGCCAAATGCGTCCCTCTCCCCAGCAAGCTCTCCCAACTTCCCACACCATCAGCATCACCGCCAGGTATGGAAAACAACAACTGCAACAACAACAAAGACGACGACGATGGCAACAAGAGCTTGTCTAAATGACAGAATTTCAGTAGGAAAATACTGAAGTTAAATTTAAATAATTATTATAGCAAATTGTATTGACTTATATGAGGCTTTATTTCTTATATATTTTCTGTTAATACTACTCAATTATTTCCATTAAATTGTATTTCTGAAAGGTATTCATATATATATATACTTTTAAAGAATTAAATTTAAATATACATTTTCTTAAAAAATGAGAGGCCATTTGTGTTGAGTTTATTCAGAAAAACTCAGGGAGGTGTTTGGATCGTGGCATCGGGCCTGGCTGCATGTTAAGGACACATGAGTAGATTTTATTCCCGTTCGAGCGGATTCAGTTTTGGCAGGTCAGCCAATGCATTTCCAAGTGTAAGAACAGTAAGATCTTTTTCTCCCAGCCTGAGACAGCAGGGCAGGCAGTATGCCATCATTTCCCTCCCTCCGGGAGTCAGAACAAGATAAATCATCTCTAAAACAAAACAGTAAAATCAGTCTTTATCGATTAAAACATAAGTGTTATATTTCTATTTTGTAAAATATGTTAAATTAAAATATATACTTAAATATATTCTATAATTAACCATTTTATTTTTTATAACCTTTATGCTTATAGACTTAGAAGTAATAAACAATTTTGTTCAATGAACATGTGAATGTGTGCAATAAAATTTAATTATTTTAATTTAAAAATTGTACTTTATTTATAATATCTTTTTTATATTTTTTAAGATAATCAACAATTGGTTGAAAAGTTAAATCTAAACTGAGAAGCAATGAATAATTTTTGTTTTCAAATAATATGAAGCGCTTTAAAAAGCAAGAATTTCTACAACCAATTAGGAAATAAAATGTGTCATTTGCTAAATTCCTTTTCACCTAATTTTCACATTAGCCAGCCCGCAAAAAGCAGATGCAAGCCTCTTTCTGAGGGAAGGGATGCGGATTAGGGGAGAGGTGGCAGACATCTCGTCACCTGCATCTCAGCTGGGCAGGTTAGAGAGAGGAAACAGTCCCTGCTAACACAGTTAAGAGGAGGGTTACTGCAGGGGCAGGTTGGATTGTGAATCGCCCCAGATTTAGAGCCCCCCCACCCCCCCCCCCCCTCCCCGCCCCCACCCAAACCCCCAGAGTTTTCTGTCCATTTGCAGCGTTTGGGAACGGCTTTCTGACTAGATTGCTTCCATTGTGGCCAGGCAGAAAAACCAAAGCCTAAAAAAATAAATAAATATAATAAAAAAAGAAAAAAAAGAAAAAAAAACACCTCCAGCTCTCCAGCAAGACAGCACGGCTCACAAAAGCATTTAGAAATGACTTACAGTCCAGCTCCGGTGCGCCGCCACAATGCTCCCCTTTTGTCGGCTATTCTAAATTCAACCCTACACATAATAAGCACCTGAGCACACACTGTCTGAGGAAGAAAAAAATTGAAGAAGCCCCCTCTGCATGTTGTGCCCAACTTTTCAAAGTCTGAATGAGAATGATGACGAAAGTATTCAAGCCCCAGTCAAGAGGAAGACAGTGCTAACACCCAACTGCGTGACCAGACAATATAGTGAAATAAAGCCATTCAAACAGGGACAAAGAGCTCTTCATATATTTAAAAAACCCTGTTTCTCCAGAGCAGAGGGCCAGAAAGACAGCTAGAGCACCAGAAGTGACAATGACTGCTGCATGCTGTTTTACCTTCTCCTCGGTCTGCCCTTGAGTGCAGTCTTACTGGAGGTCAGAGGCAGTCTGCTGCTCAAATGCACCATTCTGGTTAGCTGATCAGGACTGAAAGTCACAGTTTGAGGTAGCGATGGCCAATAATGTCTCTACTAGTGCAATGGTGACAAACTGTGATACTGATTTTAGCATTTGCAGTATTAATAAATAATGAATATTATATCAGTGATAACCTTCTATTCCATAAGGGTTTTGTTGTTGTTTGTTGTTATTCTTGTGCACAAGCTTTTCAAGACCTCTACATAAAAGCAAAATTAATAGATGAAACAGACAATTAAAATAAACTATGACTTGTCATTTTACTTTTTTTTTTAAGATTAAGTATATTTCAGTCTTAGCTTTGCAGAGTAAATAGTATTGATAGATAATAGAGACTTGACTAAAATGTAAGTCTTTTCTATGTGCTTCAGATGAGTTAGAAGAACATTTTAAAACAGATGTAAAATGTAATAATTAGTTAGATCCTGTGCATGAATTTATAATTCCGTGTAAGGCTCTCTTTAAAGTGATTTTAGGAAAACAAAACAGTGAAAACTAAACAAGCTATGTCCGGTTTGTAGGACACTCTTTTAGCACATAGTATCATCACTAAAAATCATGAGTTCATTAACTGGATTAACAGCATCACCTGGTATTGTGACACTGATACGCAGCTGTAAAATACTGATATTGAATTTTAAGAGTACCTCTAGTTTGAGGCAGTTCAAAAAGACCCAAACATCCAGATCTGCATGTGAGGTGCAGGTGGAACTCCTGTGCAGCTCCTGTTTCCCATTACCTTTAGTTAGGAATGCAGAGGTCTTCCCAGTTGATGCTGAAAGAGCATCTCAGAGAATAGGCTGAGGGCCCTGGGGTGAGGCCATGTTCGCTCTGCAATTCTTTAAGCTCGCTCATGCTGAAAAATAAAAAAACACACAGAAGACAGAGGAAGACGGGTGAAAAAGGGCACTTTTTCACGTTTGCCATTTTTACACAGTGTTACAAAAGTTGTCAAAACTGTGAAGATGGCTGTTAAATTGGACTTTGGTGCAGTGAAATGGTGCAGACAGGGACAAAAAACAGCTGCATTACCATATACATTATAGACAATATTTTGTGTTCACTCTCTTGGATAAGCAATCCGAATGGGCCCTCACCACACCAGGAGCATTTGTGGCTATAGATGATAACCCTGCTTTTATTTTCCCTAATGTAAAACCCTGCTCCCTGGATTTAGGAATAGCATAAAGCTCTGAATCTCAATGTGTGTGTGTGTTTGTGATGTGATTGTGCATTGAGAAGGTGACAGACTAAAGCTGCCAGATATGGCAAGAAGGCTGTATGTGTGTGTGCTCTGTGTGTGTGTGGGTGTGTGTGTGCTCTGTGTGTGTTTTTCTGGGGTGACCTGGGCCCAGAGGGACAGGCATAGAGGGACCACAACACAGAAACGAGATGAGGAGTCACAAACGGACAGAGGGGAAATTGAGGGATGAGGGCGGGTGAGGAATAGAAAGACAGAGAGCAACAGCAATGATTCTCTCTGCTCAATCCAGTAAATGCCCAGTCAAGAAGAGATCTACATCTAAGGCCTCCAGACCAGCCCTCATCAGAAATAAAGCATGCTCACACAACACACACATACACACCTCAGACAGAGAGAAAGAGCACAAAATCTTCATATGAGCCTGTAAAGAGGCGACCCGCATGTCATACCCCCTCCATCTTTTGCCTCAAAAACAACAAATAAACCAAAACCCTGAATACAGAGTGCACTGGATTATAAAATACAGACTTTGTGTTAATGCAGTTTGTTTTAGATTATCTTGGCTGCATTTGGGCGGACGCTGGTGTGACCGTTGTTTCTTGACCAGCCTTGCTTTTGTTGTGTGTCTGGATTGGTCGTGGGGGGGTATGAATGTGCAGACTGCTCAGAGGGTTATCCTTGGGCTTATCATGTCAGGCCATACGAATTCATTTCATATTCTGCCGAATGGCTGTTCACTGCGGGGGGCTCATGGCGCTACCTATCCCCCCTACCCCCCTTTCTCTTTGATTTGGCTCATTTGAGCGGCGCGGTCCCCGGCAGCTTGTTAGAACTGCCACCTCACTGACTTGGCCCCCTGGATGGAGGGGTGGGGGAGAAGGAGGTGGGGACAGACAGACAGACAGAAAGACAGACAGAGACAGAACGATGCATTGGGAAGGCCTCACCAAGAGCGCTGTCGCAAGTCATTGGTGAACGAGTACAGATCCCAGCAGGAAGAGGAAAAGTAAAAGCTGGCCAGGGCACGCCATCTTCTGACAAAACACAGGAACTGCACTGCTCTGAACAAGAGGAGACAGAAAGGGCAATAAGAAAAACATAAAAGTCTGCTTCCTGTTTGAAAATGACTATTATTTACCTCCAAAATCCTTTTGGTTTTGTGTATTACTTGGTTAACACAGTCATAAATCAAAATTTTCAATAATATTCCAACTGCATCTTAAAAAGAACAGCAATGCCATACAAGAACCGCTGCTGGCTAACCAAAATAACCTTCCAGTAGATGGTTATTAAAGTTTAAAGATGCTCCAAATAGCTTAAAGGTTCTATACCAATTTAATGTTTTCCTTTGTCAAAGATCACTGCAGCTTGTTTCAGTACCCACTGTAGTCGCACTCCATATTACACAGTTGTAATACCCAGACAGTCATTCCTTCCCATTGAGTATTACTTGTGTCTTCATGGCTGAGAGAAACGTATACAGAGTAATAGCACTTCGTTCAAGACTCTTAGACATAACCTCAAAGTAAAAAAAAACAAAACAAAAAAAACAAAAAAAAAAACCAACACTCTCTTCATAGAGCAAACACAGAGACAGAATTCCTCAACTACCTGCTCCTTTTTTATTGCTACTGACAAGGTGCGAGAAATGATCTGCTCAGGTCAAAGGTAGAAGAGACTTAACTGCCTCAATTACCCATAATGGCTCACATATGCAGCGGACACCTCCATTTTGCACGAATCAATCTAAAAGCGGTAAAAAATGTACGCCTACATTATAGACGCAGAGGTGAACACACACAACCCTTAGTGATTTCCGTACAGGTCACAAACCAAGAGAAGAGAATGAAATTGTCAAAAAAAAAAAAAACCTCTCTGAAATGATCATATTTCGGTCTCTCTATTTGACAAGGTCAGACTCATTCATCACAGTGGGGTGTGCGGACGAGACTGGACCGAAGCTTGAACGTGTAATGGCGGCAGACAGACAACGTGCATGTGGGAATGAAGGTGCACAACAAATTTAGCCCCAAAAAATACGTCCCCCCCCCTGGAACCCGGCCTGTATGATTAGACATACAGATGTGGGATAACCTTGTGGTGCTGCGAATAAGTGGGGGCCGGGGAGGGGTGGAAGGAGACTGGGGTCGAATCGGACAGACAGACAGACAGACCCAGTCAGACAGACAAACCGACACGGGACAGACCCTATTTACAAATTATTTTTATTTCCCTCTGTCTCCACAGATATAAGAAAACAGCGAGGTACCATTACTGACCCCCCAAACCCCTCAAAACCACCCCATCCCCCATCTCTCTATACCCCATGAAAAAAATAAATCTAATTTTCCCATCTCCGCCACTGAGCGCCATTCCCCCTCCTGCAGGCTCCCCCCGGCCCCTCCCCTCCATCTCCCCTCCTCATACTGACGCACTCCTCTCTCTCTCTTTTTATTCCTCCTCCAAGCAAGGCTCCATTTTGTAATAAGTTCTGATCAGTGTTTCTACCAATTTGCATTCTACTCTGAGAAAATGGAGGAACAGTCTTGATGGTGGAGAAAATGGAAAGAGATAGTGAAGCGAAAAAAAAGAAGAGAGAAAGAAGGGGAGAGAGAGAGAGAGAGAGAGAGAGAGAGAGCGAGAGAGCGAGAGAGACACACAGAAATAGTATGAGAGAAACAATCAAATATCCGATTGGATGAGTGCGTGTGGAATAGGGAGCATGGTGAATGAGCGTGCTGGGGGTGTGCTTCTTTTATGCGTTTGTGTGCATGTGAGAGAGACATGGGTTTATCTGTGTATGTGTTTACGTGTGTGTGTGTCTATACTCCTGCGCATGTGTGTTTGACCACTTCCCAAAAAGGGTAGTGGAACGTCAGATAAAAGCTCATTGTACCATTTGCTTATTCAAATTCAATCAGGCGAGCTTGCAGAGCAGGCAGGGGAGACAGGTGGCTGTGTGAATTTGTGATCACCTGGCTGATCGGCTAAGAGTTAGATGTGAAATCCTGCTCTAGATGTCTGTCTGTCTGTCTGTCTGCCCGTCTATCTGCTTACTAGCAGCAAAAAGAACACAAAAAGCTCCACTAACAAGCACTCATGCTAAGTGACAGCATTATATATTATGTCTACACAACATGGTTAGGAAGCACTGTGCTATTATGAGAGATGTATATACACTATATATGTATATAAAATATATGTCCCAAAATATCCAAACAGCACTTTCCCACTGCTGACATAGGCTTTCAATCATGCACTCACAACTTTATATCTTTAATCTCCACAGATGAGTACTGCTAATAAAATGGGATGTTCTGAAGAAGCCACACAGGAGCCTAAGGTCACCATGCCCAGTACCAAGCCTAAACCTGGCCTCACTAATGCTCTCAAACCACAATCAAATCCTCACAGCAATGTTCCAAGATCTTTGCTCCAAAAAGCAGATGACAAGCTTCCTGTTAAAACCCTTGATTTTGGAAGAAATGTTGGCTGACCGTGTGTCTACAAACTTTTGGACATTATATTGATGCAGATTCTGGATATCAATCAAAAACATCCGTCTCATTATCCAAATTCAGTTGCAATAATAATAATAAGTCCCCACAATAAGCCCAGAGGTCCAATCCAACCACTACCTCACTTCACTGACTCAGGTGCAAACTGGTACTGTCATATCAAAAACTCTTAAATAATTTTTTTTCAGTTGTAAAATTATTTACAACCTTTACACTGTGTTTGATCTGTTTCACTGCCATTTCACAACATAGGATTAATAAACATTGTCCAAAATTACTGTCGATTCTTTAACCTAAACCAAAAAATCTGCTCCATTTTGGATACAAGGTTGATGAAAAATGAAAATAGAGCTCATCGCCACAGAAAATAGAGCTTATCATCACTTCCACATCAAAATATTTTTTCTTTATTTTTTCATTGTTTAAATGCACCAGCTCCATTAACATGTCCTGACAAATGGACTATATGAATATAAATATTACAAGACTGCTTGGAATAAAACCTTTTTACATTAACACACATTAAAGTTAAGAACACTCTCCATCCTCCTCTAATGTTTTCATGTTTGAGATACTAGGTTTTGAAATTTCTCACCAACAGCACTCCAAGTAAAAGAAAATGGTGTCTTGGAACATGCAAGACAGACGTAATCCACTTTTAGGTAAGAAGCAAAGGTGCAACTTAAGTAAGACATCCATGAGAGACTATAAGACCTAACTGTATATATTGACAGGGAAATGCTTTGTACTTGACCACAGAGAGCAAACACTGCAACTGCCCTGGCTCTGACTTTGGAGTCATATCTAAAAGAAGTCACATCTACAAAGATTGAACTCTAAAAGGACAAGCAAAGGCAGTGTAAGGCTGCAGGTAAGACTGGGTCAGGCACTGTGGTCCAGCACACGTTTTCGAGCAAGTGTTAATGGGAGGCTGAGCCGGCGTTCAGGATTGGGGGGCAAGATAGCAAAGTTAATTACCGCTTGGCTGGATCGGCCTTTTCTCAGTATGTGTACAGAATAAGTTTTTCATTAATAGCGTGGAGGAGATCGGCAGTTATCTGTACCTCCGGAGGGACAGTGAGCGGGGGTGGGGGTAGTGGGGGGGGGGGTTGACAATCGCAGATTCTTTCACACAGTTTCTCCATCTAATTTCCGACTGTGCATTTTGGAACGAAATTAATTTCCTCAGCTATCTAATAAATCAGAAACAAGTGACTGCTGTTGCTGCCAATCTGGGAAGGCACAATGAGATCGCCCCGTCTCGTACTGGTGTCTCCTCTCTGCTCTGTGCCAGAGACTTACTGTATCACACCCTACCGATCCACTTCTATCCGCTGGCTGCCTCAACCACGCCTACATCAATAAGCAACTTCTGACACATTCAAATACAGAGCTACAAGACAGGTAACTGCTATGGCATTCAAAACCTCTGTACTGTTCTTCAGGATTACGGCGGAGGGTCGGCCATATGGCAAAACATCACAATACTTTTCACACATAAACAATACATGATATGCATCATGGCATTTCGTTTTCTAAGGTTTGGGAACAAGCTGGAACTGACACATTTGGCAAAAAAAAGGAACAAAATATCAGCGCCACATTTAAAATTTGACCTTTTTAAATGTAACTTTTGCAAAAATTTCAGAAGAATCAGGAGGAAAAATAAAACCAAGAAAAAATGAATTAATAAGACATAGTGGCATAGTGTGCTGATATGCCATTAGCAACTTTTTGCTATGGAGATTATGCAGTTACTATACAGTACAGTGTGCTTGTTGTTGGTTACAGGCTCTCTATAATTGGTCTTTTTTAATGGCACATGTAATTGTTCAGTGTTCTACAATATCTATGATATATATTCAAATATTTATTCCAAAGGGTATTAGGGATGAGGTGAAGTACTCAAGCACTTGATTACCGTTTGAGGTGTCAGCTATAGAATACTGAAAGTCACTGTTTGTTGTTGTTTAATCACAGGCAGACAGAGAAAATATACAGACTAACAATTCAGTGAAATGGAATTTTAATCTTTTGACTGAACTGTGTGATGTGTTTTGAAAGTAAGTATGCATGTTACACCCCGAAAAGATCGGATCCTGCACAAGCTGTAAATAAAAACAGAATGCATTGATGTGTAAACATTTAAACCCAATATTGAAATGGTACAATCGTACACAGATAACATATAAATGCTGAAATTAAGAAATTTTATTGTTTTTTGACAAATATATGCACATCTTGAATCAGCAACACATTTAAAAAAAGCTGGGGCAACAAAAGACCAGCAAAGTTGCATAATACTAAAAAAAAAAAAAAAAACCTCTCGTGGAACATCTCACAGCTATTAATTAGGTTAACTGGCAACCGGTCAGTAACATGTTATGCGTATAAAAAGAGCATCGCAGAGTGTCTATCAGACATAAAGACAAGGAGGGGTTCACCACTCTGTGAAAGAAAGCACAGGCAAGTAGTGCAACAATTAAAGAATAATGTTTCTCAGTGTAAAATAGCAAAGCACTCAAAGATTTCATCATCTACAACACATAATAACATTAAAAGATTTCAGAGAATCTGGAGAAATCTCTGTAAGCAGGGGACAAGGCCAAAAGCCCATATTGGTTGGCTAGGATCTTTTGGTCCTCAGGTGGCACTGCTTTAAAAACAGACGTGATTCTGTAGATGTACTCACTTCATGGGCTCAGAAACACTTCCTAAAATCACTGCCTGCGAGCACAGTTTGTTGCTGACACCTATTCTGGGCCAGAGCTCATTGAAAATGGATCGAGGTGAAGTGGAAAAGTGTCCTGTGGTCCAACAAATCAACATTCACCACGTCATGTCCTCTGGGCTATAGAGAAAAAAGGTTACCATCAGACTTATCACCACAGAGTTCAAAAGCCAGCGTCTGCAATTGGATCGTTTGCATTAGTCAATGTGGCATTGGTGACTTGGTGATCTGTAAAGGTGTCATTAATGCTGAATGATATTTACAGGTTTTGGAGCAACATTATGCTGCCATTGAGACGTCTTTTGCAGAGAAGGCCTTGATTATTTCAGCAAGACAAGATCAAACCACATTCTGCATGTATTACAGCAACATTGCTCCATATTTAAAAAGTCCAGGTGCTAAACTGGCCTGCCTGCAGTCCAGACCTATCACAGATCGAAAACATTTCATGCATTATAAAACAAACAAATACGACAAAGGAGACCCCGAACTGTGGAGCATCTGAAATCCTATATCAAACAAGAATGGAAAACATTTCATTTTCAGAACTACAGCAGTGTCTCCTGAGTTCCGAAACACTTAGAGTGCTGTTAAAAGAACAGGTGGTGAAACACCGTGGTAAACATCCCCTTGTTCCAACTTTTTTAGAACGTGTTGTTGGCATCAAATTCAAAACGGATATACATTTTTCAAGTTTCAATATCTGATGTCGTCTTTGTAAATATAGGATTTTAATGATTAGCACATCATTGCATTCTGTTTTCATTTACATTTTGCACACCGTTCCAACTTTTTCAGAAACGGGGTTGTATTTTACACTTTGCTACTCTGAAACATGTGCACCTTAACATGTGAACTTTATTAACGTCGGCTGAAATCTGCTTTATTCTCTTCTTTCTGTGTTTTGTTTGTTGACCCTTACAGATATTCAAATACCAAAATTAGTCAGAATGCACATCATTAAAGCATGCTGTGATGTAATTGATTGTAGTAATAAAAATATATTGTCACACTGCCCATCCCTAATTACATTTACATGGATCTTCTTCAGCTCTACCTCATGCTTAGTCATCTCCGTACAGCTACCACTAATTGTAGTGAGCTATAATCAAACTAGAGATAATTTTTTACATTTCTGTAAGTAAACACTGAAGTTTCCATTGAAATCTGATGGGAAACACATTCAAAAGCTTTTCGCTCATCAGTGACGTGTGAAAGAGTGGATTCCGCAAATATCTTGTCACATGGCAGATTTGCATGATAGAATTAGTTGATTTGTTGAGGCTCTGAGGAGCGTTGTGTTCATTTTATTATTCATGGGCTGTATTAGATGTCATGTGATACATTATACATGCAGTGCCTTGTAAGATCCAATGCATGTTTTCTGCATGGTTTCCCACTGAAACAAGGGGGTTTGCAACACAGTGTGTGCCCCAGGCTACTTCCAGCAAGGCTAGCAGGCAATAGGAGAGTGTGTGCAGATGTACGGAGGTGAGGGGTGTTCTCCTCCAGCCTTTGGACTAGCATGTTGGGACTATAGCTGTGGGTCAGGTCTCTCCTCCAAGCCTCAGTGTAGAAATGCACCAGGATTGTAATAGCGGCCTCGAGGGGGGTGTCAGTGAAAACACAGGGCTTGGGGGCTACTGTGGAAGGGTTAAACGATGCTGTTGTATAACATTGATCCGTCTCAGATAGAGAGGCAGATATCCCCCCTTTTTCGCACCGCCATCACAGAATTAGCCTAACTGCTGCCTCGGTGGCGTGGAGCCGAAAGGCCACGCCAAATCCCTCTTCACCATCCTATTGATTTTCACGCCCAGAGACGCCATGCTCCCAAAGGCCAGTAAATTACAGGCCATTTTACAGGGAATTACACCTGCATGGGAAACTTTACGGGGACAAGCATGTCAGGGATCAGTCAGTTGCACAACGGAGGAGCAATGAAGAGAGCTAGTGCCTCAACCTGACGCTATGGACACTGTGTCTGACCTGCAGCTAACACACACACACACAAGAGAGAAAGAGAGGCATCCAAAAGCCATAAACACAACAGTTCTCCACCATTAAACTGACAGTGAGTGAGTAAAACTACAAGTGAACTGGATGCCATCCCTCTCCAATTCTGACTGCTTCCAATAAGCATTGGAGGCCCCTCTCTCTCTTCTCTCAAGGAGCCAGCTGTTAAGCAACAGAAGCACATCTAATGGAGACCATACACAAAAAAGGATGGCGCACAAAACCACAAATGTGGGCCCCATAAGCTTGGTGAAGGCTTTATGGAGAGAAGCGAGCATCATAAGGAGCAGATTAAGTCCTACAGGAATGAAGCCGTCCCTCCGCTGATCCTGCTCCTCACCCAAGTACACCGCCACATTTCTCATGCAGATGAAAACCCACCCTACACCCCAATATGCATATAAGGAATTCTTCTTTTTTTTGATCCCTTGACATCCAGTGACACGTGCCACATTCTATCACGGCACTGCTAATGTTTGTGCGCTTCAGTGCAGCAACAAGCGTTTCTGATTTTATTTAGCGTCTGCAGTGTGTTTGATCCCGGCTCGGAAACTATCGTTTACAATAGCGTGTGTCATGTCAAAGACCGAGAGAGGCAAAAGCCCTGAGGATAGAGGTTAATGCAGGGAGGAGACAGCTTCCTGAAGAGCCTACTGCATCTCTTTAACATGCGATAAACGAGGAGAAGCTGGAAGGGCCTTGACACATGTAGATTTTACATACGTACTCTTAATAAACAAAATGACATGTTAGACATTGACGTGAATTGTTTCTGCTTTGCGAGTAAACATGGCAACTGGCAAAAAAAGGCTTGTAAGATGTGTAGAGTGCAAGACACTAAAGTTGGCTGACTCATAAAAATAAAAAAATTATAATAACCATAAAACAATAATAAAATAAAATAAATAAAAACTCCCCTGCTTCCTCTGTGGCACCTGGCAATCTCGGGCAGGATCCAGTTACATTTCATTTCTTCAATAGCTTTTGCTCTCGCCTTGTAAAACTCTCTCTGTACACTGGCCTGCACTGACCTCAGGAGAGCCCCACCAACATGAAAGGATCTTTATCTGTTCCAGGTGTTTGAGAGCTCATGCTGTGTGTGGGTGTGAGTGAGTGAGCAAGTGAGTGAGTTAGTGAGTGAGTGAGTATTAAAGAGTGAAAGAGAAAAAAGAGGGTAAGAAGGAATGAATATACAGTACACAGGACATAGCAGAGCTTTGAACAACATGCAAAGTTCTGTTAAGGCACTGTGCTTATGGATACATGTAAAAACCCTTTTACACATTCTTTTATTTAATTTGGGTAGCAACAAATACACAGAAGTTGTAGAAGAATAAAAAAAAATACACCATTCAAAAGTTTGGTATCACCGTTCAAATGTTTGCAGAAATCTAAAATCAATTCTGCTGCAGATACATGTAAAATATTAGAATGTGCTGTCCTGTTCAATTTCACACGTCACATAACTAATACAAACCCAAAAGAAAAAAAATCAGCTTAATCTAGAGGACTCTAGAGGATTTTCTGAATGCCTTGTATTTCAAAAGTTGAGTATTACTCATCATTTAATCAGCTTCTTGTTCTCAAATTGATCTACTGAATAAAATATCTAAAAATATGTTTAGTTATCTAGACTTAGAGTTAAATCTACATTGTATAAGTCAAAATTGCATATAAAATAAAGATAATAAACCCTTTAAGGCAGAAGTAAAAACTTGCAAATTTCTGTTATTTTATCTTTGCATCTCTGTTTGTCAACTACCATTCTGAACAAGAAAACACATGAAAGGAAATATAATTCATGATCCAGTTACACTTCATTGTTACTTTGATCAAACAAATCAATAAAATACAACAAGTGTTTTCAAACATCTGAAAGGTACCATATGAACAAAAGGTATAATAAGAAAAACAATACCGGGTAATGTTCTTCTATAGCTGGATAAAGAAGCATACAAAGCCCAAGGCACAGCATGACTTTTCCTTATATATGTGCAATAACTTGCTAAAAACATTCCTTTAAAATTCTCATATAAAGTGAGATTCAAAAAGATTCATCCGATTTCAAAGCACCATATTTTTCAATCACGAGGCACCTAGGAACCAATCACAATCCAATTGTTCGTCGTTGGTCCCTCAACTCTGGAGGATCTCCGAAATCGTGCTGAAAAAGCCATGAGAACGGTGACGCCCGGCATGCTCAATCCAGTACAGGATGACTTTGACTGGAGGAGGTTCATATTGAGCACTTGTAAAATTACGTAAACTTTATGCTCATTTAAACCATTTACAGTTCACTGCATTTTTCTGTAATGATTTACAAGTGATACCACTTTGAAATCGGATGAATCTTTTTGAATTACCCTGTATATCTGAAACCTGCTTCTCCCCATGCATCCTTAATACCTCTTGGATCTCCTGTACACATACAGACACAGACAGATCTCCTCTGGTTTAAACTCCATCACTGAAAAAGACGTGCACTAAATGTACGTCATTTCCAATAAAATCATGTAACTTAATTATTGGCAAAAGTAACTAAGAAGAACGAAAAAACTGCATTTATGTTATATACACTGGAATCAGGTTGATTCAATACATTACTCTTTTTTCAGTTATCTGTCAAGTTATTTGTGTACCTTCCTCCATCACAGAGCATGGTGACACTGGCCAGTGAATCTGACCCTTCACACTTTACCTCTCTGGCCTAATTCACAACAGGGCTAACCATTCAAAGCTGTAGCAGACCATGACCTTGATCTTAGCTTCTGGACCACCATTTTGATATTATTCACTCCTATCCATAACCACATTTGTTTTGGGTCTGGCTTGCATGAATTACAGTACAGTAGTTGGTAGCAGGGATGGGCTAATGAGTAGGGAGTAGTTGCTGACTGAGCCCAGGTTAAACACCTCCTGGGATAAAGAAACAGATGGACACAGAGAAAGACAGACAGAAAGGGATCAAACTTACTTCTCCAAAAAGATGTCTAGGACTTGCAGTCCATGCATCATTCTAAGGTTGTCATGATTCAGGAACTTTGACTTCCAAATGCAGTATCACTATCAGTGGTGGACGAAGTACACAAACCATGTACTTGTGTTAAAGTAGAGACACCCAAGGTAAAATATTACTCCAGTAAAAGTACTAAAGTTTTTACCTTCAAATGTACTTAAGTACCAAAATAAAAGTACTAAAAGATTCATTATGGCTCTAATGTCCTGTTATCATTTTTATAACAAGACTGGCTTCATGAACTCATTTTAGGTGAAAATTTGTGACGCTGATGTTTATTAAAATGATCATAAGCACAAAACCCTGAAGGCAAACAGTTTCCATTAGGTAGAACCGAGTGGCTCTGAAATCACTTTTTACAAACCAAGCAAAGTTTCAGTTTAAGACTTATTTCCAACTTAGTTTTAAACAAATTTACAAATTTAAGTTTAATAAAAACTGGCTTTACTATATTGATCAGTAGGTCTCTGTTCATGAACATAAACCAGCCCAAACTAATTTACTATAAAATGAAATGGTGTTTGTATAAATTCAGAAAAAAGACGCGTCAGTCACGACTGCATATGTGGACATATTTCTATATTGTGCTCTATTTACACAAAGTTAGGTTAGTTCATCATTTATGTTGAACAGACTCTCCCAAAATTTTACGCTGCTGTGCTGATGTTGAACCGTGTGCTGCAGTGGGTCGGTATGACCAACAGGTCAAAACAAGTTCAAAACAAAGTGACCGCTGTGCCCTGGATGGTGCTCTTGCTTTGTCGCCCAAAATGGAAAAACTTCAGTACAGATACACAAAACACTTCAAGTACAGTAACAGATTACATTTACTTAGTTACTGTCCACCACTGATCACTATGTTTCTATAAACAGTGGCAAAAAATTATGTTTATTTGACTGAATATAGAAAAATGTTCAAACGGCTTAAGCAACATTTCTTATTTGATTTCTGATTTTAATAATTTGTCAATCCAAAACTCTTAAAATGTTAAATAAACAAGTAACTAAATTATTTAAATGAAATGGGGATATTAAGATAGTAAGATAAGGACATTTGTCTTGTATTTTATTTGTCTGTGCCTATTTGAGTGATATATGTAAATTATCTTTGTTCTAATTGGCTGCCTAGTATTCTGCCAACACAAGAACAGCCCAATTATAAGTATTTCAGTACGAATGGGCTGGGTCAAACTACTGGAAGCTAAACAGGTAGATATATGTAAATGAGTTGGCAGTATAGGACTGTGGCATCACAGCAACAACTAAGTCTGGTTTTCCAGCTTAATTTCTATATACAAACAATATGGAATGAGAGGTAAATGCTATATTTTGAAACTTTAACAATATTTACAAAATAACAAGGGAAATTTTGGTTTTCCATGGCGTAGGCCCTTTAAAAAGGGACATAAGGTCACATACATTACCAAATAAAAGTCTTCATCTGTATGTTTTAGAGATGTATGGGCATGTCTCAGCCCATTCAATAGTATGCGCACTTTGAATGCACACCTATGGGCAGAACACATCGACATAGCGTTAGCCTATTTAATAGAACAGAATGTTATGAATATTGAATCAAGAGTATTGAACTATTCACTACACTGAATTAAAAAAAAACACTGATTGTTCCAACATCGCTGTTGTTGGAACAAAACCTCGTATTTCCAAAATGTTAACTTTACAGAAGTAAAAAAAAAAATTTTTGGGTCATGTCTGTTGTTCCATTCATCATAAAATTGACACACAATGTAAAAGACAACAGGCATTTTCAAATTATGACAGAAACTGAAAAATGGTTTTGAGTCGACAACAGCGATATATACATATACACATAGCAGCAAACAAACTAGGCCACACACAAGTTTTTAAAGTCGCAGGACAGGCCATTAAAAAGTTATGATAAGCTGGAGAAGGTTGAAGCCACCTTCTCCATTTTTCAGCTTTGTTACATTTTGCTGGACTCATTATTCCGGGCGTTCGGGGCCCGCTGTGTCAGCCGCCGTGACCACTTGATATATGAAGAGTGGTCCATCACTTAGATCCCCTCCTGCCACAGCCAATGAGTGGCGCGGGGGTGCAGGCCTGTTCCCTGCCGCCCGTGGACAGAGACAGATGGTGGGGCCTGACTCTGGCGATGGGGAGCAGGGGACTCTGGCACTGGACAGGTTACAAATAGGTCTGAGAGTGAGGAGCTGAACCTGAATAAATGCTGATCTTCCAGTGAGCCACTCATCCACTAACTGTCATAGCAGAGCGCTAGCACGGAAAACAGGACAGCGTGGAGAAAAGGCCTCAAACAAAGAGCAAGAGGACGGTTGCCATCCACTGATGTAAGACACTCTAATCTATTAGCAGCTATGAGGCGAATTAAAACATGGTAGAAGTAGGAGAAAAAAAATAAAAAAAGATTCTTAATGAAATTGGCTGAAGCTCAAGCTTTTTTTGCCTGCCTTGTTCTTTGGCTGCCACCTCCAATGTCTCTTTTCTCCACAATCAGTGTCAGAAGAAGGAGGCGCAGAGCAGTTTGCGAGAAACACTTATCTAACGCAGCGGCAGAACCCTGCTCCTACTCTCTTTATCTCTCCAGGAGATGGAATTCAATATACAAAAAAATGCCACCATGCAGAGGCAAACGCGCCTGCGCCACAAAGAGGGCAGGGTTGCCAGGTAATTGGTTGCTGGTGGACAAACACAAGGTTTGAGACTACCCTTGGAGGAGTGGAAGAATGGGGTGGGGGGGTTGGGGTTGGGGGTGGGGCCTGGGGTTTATGGGGTGTCTTGTCAAAAACCCACCACTCCCCAACCCCCCACCACCCAGTCCCACCCGCTCCCTCAGTAATCTGCAGCCCCGCTGTACTCTGGAAGTGTCTATGCCTCATGCTGCAATAACAATGCATGTCACCTTAACTAACACAAGAAATGGGGAAGAAGGGCAAACAAAAAAAGAAAGAAAATACAATGTTTTGTTTCTTTTCTTCCTGTTAGACCTTTTTCTTATCCCCCTCCTGTGCTTTAATTAGGAAAATCACTCACATCCATGACATTTAAATTAAAATTACACAAGATAATGTCATAACAAGAAGCGGAATACGATTAAAAATGGAAAATAATTTCTTCTTTCAGAGATAAATGTAAATTCAGGACTGGGGGTGTGTGGGGGTGTTGTGCTGTGGTAATAAGAGCTCTGAGGGGGGTGGAGCAAACAGGAATCCAGCCTGTTTCACCATTTACATCTCTCCTCTCATTCTGGCCTAGGTAAAGGCAGACAGCAGGGGAGAGAAGAGGAGGAAAGAAAGAGAAAGAGAACGAGGAGGGGAAAAAAGTTATTCCTCTGATTTATTTATGATGCAATGAAGGTATGCTGAACACATCAGAACCAGGAGCAGTGGTCAGACTGTCAGAGATGATGAAGTGCCTTCATAGTCGAGTGAGCGAGTGAACGAAGAGAGGAAAGGAGGAGTGCAGGCAGTGGTGCGGCAGCATAGAGTTATCCATATCGTGTCTCCCATGCCACCATAGTTAGTTACACCTTTGTCTCCAACAAAACTATCACTTTTCTATATCATAATCAGTTAACATACACATAGAATCAATTATAGGGCTGGACATCAAAATTCAATACCTTTATGGTATCAGCCAAATCACTTCAATAATACCAAGTATTGAGAAATTCCCAATGCCATTCACAATCAAATTTCAAAGTATTTTGCCTTATTAGCACCTGTGAGCCGATAAGCATGACCATTCCAAAATTTGGACAGGTGACTGGCTTGATAAACTAAATTCTTTGATATTATTTACATTATTAATCAATGCACATTATTAACATCAGAGATCCTCGACTAGTCAAGAAGTCACTTACAGGACTTCACACTCCTTTCTGGTTTAAGCCACACTCACTTTTACACTGTAATTAATAATAAGGTATCAAAAAAATTATAGGAATATCAGGATTTAAGTTTCCTTTTTTGTTGTTTTTTTTGTTTTTTTTACCCAGTGCTAACCAATTACATGCCATACTCCCACAAAACCTCTGAATTTAAGGGCTGTAATAGAGGACACTGGTAAACTAACCCAGTCATTTGTAATTGAGACAAAGTCTAAATATTATGATCACATATATTGACTGTATTGATAAATTATCAGATTATATTAATAAAGTTGATCATATGATCATATTTTTCCTGTGTGCAGCCACTATATTTTAAAATAATATCTTACAAACCTGGGCTTGTTTTGATTGGACAAAAAGGAAACTCTATACAGTAATATAAACTTTAACTAATCAGAAGTTAAACAAAACCAACTGAAGCAATGTTTTTGTTATATAACAAATTTTTTGTTATATATGTTATGTCCATACAGACAGTATATCACCTAATAAGCACGTAATAAGACAGTAACTGACAGTAACAGTAACTGAAAGCAAATTGTTGAATTCCAAATAATCCTTTTGATTCTAAAAAGCTGAGCTTAGACAAGGATCAGCACTTATGGCATAAGATTGTACTCTTTTACCTTAAGCACAAGAGGTCTACTACTTTCATTTGAAAACCACAGATTGTAAAAGCCCTTTTAAATGAGTTCAAAATGACCTACTTCTCCAGCAAAGTTCAGCAAGTCTTAATGAGAGCAGAGAGCAATGGTAGAGCACAGCCAAGCACACAACTAAACTTGTGCAGTGGTTAGGAAAAAAATAAATACATGGGGTACTATTAATCTTTTAATGGTGGTCTGCATGCTGAGGGGATGCAAAGAAAGTGTCTTTAAACAGCTTTGAGCATATTAAAGACAACACCGCCCTCTGCAGGTCGAGGGTGGAACACATATTATACGAACCATCTGCACTAGCAGGGTCCCAGATCAGAGGCAGTCCAAAGAGCTGTGTCTTTGTAAAACAGGCATATACAGCACTACTTTGTTTCGTGTTTTTGTTGTTGTTGATATGTTCACTGAGAAGATCAGTGTTTTTTAACTAGGTTGTGTTTAAACTGCTACTGAATATAGAAGATATATAAATAAAATGCCACAAGAAAGTGACTCAAGTAAAAGTAAATAAATAAAATACACAAGTTAAAGTGCAAGCATTTTTTTTTCTTAAAAGAAGCAAAATCTGTCAAACGATTCAGGTAGTACCACTGGATTAAATGTCTTAAGTAAAGGCATCTAGAAACAGTCTTATGCTTATAACAATCTAATAATAAGAAATTTACTACATTTATTTGCTAGATATAAGATAATATTATGTTCTGCAATGTAGAACAGCTGGAGATAGAACCTGTGGTTTGAGCATTACAGTATAGCTAGAAATGAGGAGGAGGTTGTCATGTTTGCTTGGATTGCATTAAGCTGAGATCCAACTGTGTTTAAAAAAAAAAAAAAAACTCAGCAGATGAAGGTAAATGTCCCCTGGCTTCTCTAATTCAGCCCTAATTCTTCCAATTTTACCTCATCATTATGGGACCAGAGCAATTTCCACTGACGGGGCGAAATCACCTTGACGAAACACTCATATTTATGTAACCATTGCTCTTCCCTCGCTGCTGTGCCCATCCAAAGATTTATTAACAGTTTTCGGCCCAGCATGTATTTGAAAAATACCAGTGATTTCATATAATTTAATGGGCCGCAGATGGGCCGGATTCAAACCGCTCGGTCAGAAAATACGGCCCAAAATTGCCGCACTTTCTAATATCGCAGGCATTCCGGGCAGATGGGAATAAACCGTAATGGAGCACAAATGTACTTTTCATATTTGCAGGTCTGCTCTGAATCTCCACCTCGTAGGTGATAAAAATTGGACTGCGGCTCAGATTCAAATAAGCTGGAGAATCGTCGCACACATCCATCTTAATGCTGCAGAGGGGGGGGGTGTAGACCCCCTCCTCGGCTACAGAAGAGGAGCAAGTCCTCATAGATTGAAGCTCCAGCACTGCTACTCCACATTGCAGCCATTTTAAGTCAAAATTCACATCCATCTGGCCATAAAGTGTTGCTGCACTTTATCTATGAAAAGCTCAGTGCAGGATGCATGAAATGGCAGATCAGAGCGTGTATCTCCAAGCACACAATCTGTGTAATCATCCTGTGGCCACCACAAAAATAAATGTCTCCCCTATAGACAGCAGAGCAACCAAGTGACCCTGCAAAAAAAAAGGGGGGGGGGTACTGAAAGATCTTACCCTCCTCTGTTCTATGTGCTGCATTATAGAAAATTCCAGAAATCAGCTTGACTAGATTGGGTCTGAAGTGAGCCCTTTGATACCTCTGCATGTCCTTTCATCTCCAGGAACGGTTGCCTTCACTTTAGTTTAGCAGAACAACACTTTGCACGCTGGAGAGAATACCCTTGAAACACGACAGCGGAGATGCCTTTCTTGTGCGTGGGCACAGGGAATATTCTAGGCTTCTTTTTTGATGTTATTTTCCTTCCCAGCAAGTTTTCAAGATGCACTGATACCTCATACACAGATCTAATTCTGTTTATTTTTTTTTCTCTTTTTTTTTTTTGAAAGACAGAAATAAGGATCTATGCACTTGAAATCAGGTTTGATAGATTCACACTCAATTTTCAGAAAGACTAAGGGGAGCTTTTTCATCTTGCACTCCGCCTCTCTATGCATTTAAATCATTTCTAACAAGCTATCTGAAAGTTCATCTATCGATCACTATCGCCACATCTTACTATGCAGCTCTGTGGAAAAAAAAAGATAATATTGATAACATCTCCTTTGCTTACGCTAGCTTTCATTTTTTTTTACACAGGATTTATCCCGAGATTGACCTGGCGCTTTTCGCTGCCGTGTTATTGAAGACCAGGTGGTGAAGCCCTTTGAATCGACTGATGCCTAAGCAACGACGCTCAAAGTCCAAGGTTATTTCAGCAGGATTTCCTTTAAAATACTTTAAAGGCAGCAGCGGACGGCGCGCATATACACTATACATAAAAAATGCGGGCAAATAAACTAACAGAAGTTACCGGATGGGCCGGCATCAAAGGGGTCGTGGCGGCAGGCCAGAGCTGGAGTTGAGCCGGGTCTTTGTGTGCTGGAGCCGGGGAGATGTTCTGCATGTTTCAGAGCACCTCTCCGCTTCTCTCACTGGATTACCAGCAGGGCTTTGAAGCCCAGAAACCCACCTGCTCTGATCCCTGCACTGCCTGCACTTCCGCTCTTCCAGAATGGGTTCCCGTTGGGAAATGGCAGCATGGAGAGATGAGCCTTACTCCACTGGAGGGTGGGGGGGGTCCTTAGTCCTGCAAAAGAGGAGAAGCCGGAATTTTCAACCTTTTCACAAGAAGAAAACTGCATCACAAAGTTGCCATTGTAATTCTAGTATAATGCTTAGATAGCTACTCATTCTTTTGTAAGGCTACACTTTACTTGACCTCAATTGATGCTGCGCTACAAGCTGGGCCATTTCTTGATATCCCTACTGTCAGAAAAAAAACGCGTTTCTCAAAATCTGTTTTTGTTATTTTTCAGTTTTTGACACAACTTGAAAGTACCCATGGTCCTATACTGCAAAAAGTGGCTCATCAGATCTACTTAAAAAAAGTCTGGTTCCACTGACATACATGAAAAGTAGAGTATGTTTTTACCTTCTCTTGTAAAGTTACCATTTTGGAGATATGAGGTTTTGATCCGACAACAGTGATAGTCACTTAGGGCCTCCAAGCAAATTTCAGGTCCAGAAAATGTCATTTTTACAATTTATTTAGTATAATTTGTAGAAAAGCATACTTCAAAGGTTTTTTTTTTCCTTATTTCTTCCAGATAACAACAGGCAAAAAGTAATAATTGGTTTTATATTTTTGCATCCAAAAGAATATTACAGGGTTGGGTTGTAGACCCCCAAAGTTGGATGATGCTTAGGGTCCCCAAATGTTTATAAACAATTACAGTCACTATAAATAATCCATTCAGTAATATTTCAAACTACATTACCTTTCAGAATCACAGCTCCTCAGCATTTTCTGCTGATAACAGCTTGATACCAATACTAGGTACTAGTGCTGGTTATAATGTACATAATAAATTACTATCTAGGAACTAATTTATCCTTTTCAGCATGAGAAAGAGATTAAAATACGTGCCTTTACAAAGTCTGAACAATGTTTAACTACCTAAACTCCACTTAATTGCCAGCAGATCCAGACTCGTAGAATCTGCATTCCTCATTCCTTCATAACTTGAACACAACAGTTTGCACAGTTTGCTTTCCATGCAATTACTAAATTATCCTCAGAACACAATAAAACTGTTTAAAAGGTTAATAAATCCAATGCATAAACATATAGTGTAATGTTATGATTTTAAATCCTCTGTTTCCTTTTGTGAAAATCTTACAGGACAGACAGCATAAGGAAAGTGACAGTGGCCTGGAAATAATGAAAATGACACGAGACGACATCTGGTGTGCATCTATTAACAATATTTCTGTTCCGGAGTGTCAGGAAACCAAGAGGCCCAGTCCATTTTCGTGGTATCAAATACACAGGTGCACACAGATAGAGTGCATGCTCTTTCACTCACCCACCCACTCTTTCTAATACATATGCGTCTGGTTTGACTGTTGACTTTTTCCTAAGGATTGAAAAATATGTAAAATAAAAATAGAAATAGCCTGTGTGCGAATTACCAAAAGCTAGAGTGAAGCCAAATGTCAGCAGAGGCACACAGAACCTCTACCCGTGAGAAAAGATCCAATACACAAGTGGACAGGGGCCTGCATGAAAAGGGGGCCATCTTGCATGCTACCTTCAAGGTAGGATGAATAATGAATGGCTTAGCGGTGGACACAGAGAGAGATCCATCAATATTTCACGACCACCCCCCTTCTAATTTTACCGTACTCTCCTAGACTGCCACCGCTGTCCCAACACAAATCCTCAACTGTTGCTGCTGAACAATAAGCCCAGTGTACATACACCACCCGGGTCGAAACAGCATTGCAGGCCATTTAGGCTCTGCATTGACTCCTGCAGACATACACACACTCTGCTGACATCCAATGAACACACATTAAAATAACACTTCAGAAAGGACAAAATGAAGCTGTGACGAAGAAAGAAAACAAAGAAGGAAAGGGGGGAAAGAAGGAGGAAGTGCTGACAGATCTTAGCAAACTACTTAAAAAGAGAAGGAGAGATAGAGAGAGAGAGTTTGGAAAGATGTCAAATTAGAAGTCATGTCATTTGAAGGTAATGTGCAATGTAGCACAGGCGAAACCCTCAGCCCCCATTCAAGGGCCTGTCACTATTGGCATAATCGTATGTAAATGAATGCATGCAATCAAGCTAAATTGGATGCACTCAAACTTAATTCCTTCACTTTCTTTCTTATGTATTCATGTCCTCACTAATGACCGCATTAGATATTCTTACGCCACGCTTTGTGTGTAAATCCAATTGTCATTTCCTTTTCATACAATGTCACTGTTCTGATTAGGCTACCGCCAGTGGGGAGAGCACGAGCATGACGGGTGCGCCATGTTCACTGACCCCAACCGCCAACACACACACACATACACACAGCGCAGTCTGATCTCATCACTCTCCTGTGTGACTGAGCGGGTGAGGTGGATGCTTCGGCTCCTTCACCGCTCCAGCACTTTCTCCAGTCAACAGCAACAGAGAGCTCTGTGAGAAAAGCAAAGACTGCCAGTTTACAGAGCAGTGTTGAGGAACTCAATTCACTTTTACCAAACTGACTCTTTCAAACTGATCTATCCAGGCTCTGACTAGATACATTCTTTTGTAGCAAGTGTTTATAGGTAGGACAAGCTTTATAAAACACCGGCACAATGGTTTCTGTCACATTATCTATTAGGAGTGCCTTATTATTTTAAAATACATTAAAATAGAACCTAATTCTTTTTTAAAAGTTGGGACACTGTGCAAAATGTAAATAAAAACAAAATTCAATGAGGTGCAAATGTTGTAACTGAGACATTTAATTTATTTAGTTATTTTTATATATATGAATATTTTGAATTTGATGCCAGCAACATATTCCAAAAAAGTTGGGACGGGGGCATGTTTACCACTGTGTTTCATCACCTCTTGTTTTAACAGCACTCTAAGTTTTTGGCAACTGAGAAGACACTGCTGTAGTTTTGAAAGTGAAATGTTTTCCATTTTTGTTTAATACATGATTTTAGCTGCTCAACAGATTGGGGGTTCCTTCATCATATTTTTCATTTCATAATGTGCCACATGTTTTCAGTGGGTGACAGGTCTGGACTGCAGGCAGGTCAGTTAAGCACCCAGACTCTTGATACGGAGCAGTGCTGCTGTAATACATGCAGAATGTGGTTTGTCATTGTCTTGCTGAAATAATCAAGGCCTTCACTGAAAAAGACGTTGTCTGGACGGCAGCATATGTTGCCAAAACATGTATATATCATTCAGCATTAATGGTGCCTTCACAGATAGTCACGTCCCCCATGCCATGTGCACTAATGCCCCCCTAACCCATCATGAACACTGGCTTTTGAACTGTGCGCTGATAATAAGCTGAGTGGTCTTTAGCCCAGAGGGGACAGTGTCCATAATTTCCAAAAACAATTTAAAATTTTGATTCGTCGGACCACAGGATACTTTTCCACTTCACCTCAGTCCATTTTAAATGAGCTCCGGCCCAGAGAAGGTGGCAGCATTTCTGGATCCTGTTTATATTTGTTTTCTTCTTTGCGTTTAAGAGCTTTATCTTGCAATTATGGATGCAGAGACGAACTGTTTTCATAGACAGTGTTTTTCAGAAGTGCTTCTGAGCCCATGCAGTGATTTCCACTAAAGAATCATGTCTGTTTTTAATGCAATGCCGTCTGTGGGCCCAAAGATCACAGCCAGCAAATACTGGTTTTTGGTCTTGTCCCTTACATACAGAGATTACTCCAGATTCTCTGAATCTTTTAATGTTAGACGGTGAAAAGCAAAAGTTCTTTGCTATTTTATGTTGAGAAATGTGCAGTCTTTCAGAGTGGTGAAACCCTCCTCCTATTTACTTCTGAATCACGTAACTAACCAGCCTTTTGTTACCGCTGTCCCAACTTTTTTGGAACGTGTTGCTGGCATCAAATTCTCAATTTCAACATGTGTTGTCTTTAAAGCATTTTCAATTAAATATGGAATTTAAATGATGACATCATCGCATTGTTTTTATTTACATTTTTCACAGCATCCAAACTTTTTTGGAAATGGCGTTGTATTTATTTTGTATGCATAAGAATAGTACCACTGTTGAGACAGATCATATGCAGGTTTTTTGCTGTGTTTCAGCTGTAGAATTTGGTAGTTGTTTCCATCCAGTCTTTTTTTTCATCAATATTTTGAGATGTCTGTCAAAACTGACACCAGTTGCTATGAAATAACACTTTTGTGTTCCAAGTGAAGCTTGGAGAGAACAATTTATCATTTGCAAAATTCTGAGTACTTCTACTTTCAACTAACAGACTAAAAATTCAGTAGCACAAAGGAAAATTCAGAAAAACTTTGTGTCCAAAGTTTGCTTCTTGAGTTGTGCTGGAGCTACAAGGCAAATACTGCTAACAAACACAACTTTCCCAAAACTTTTATAACCCCCCCCCCCCCCCTTTTGATTTGAAGTTTGATTCGTTCATGAAAAGACATTTTAAGCAAAGAAGCATTTGCCACATTCTTAAACAACAGGACACAACTACACCCCCCCCCCCCCCCCTCCCTCTCTCTCTCTCTCTCTCTCTCAACATTCTCCAAATCTTCATTAACTACTCATCACAAGTATGTACATGCTGTGAAACTGTGCAAAATGCTAGGAAACATCCGGATAATTTTGCCATTTGTTGTCACTAACAGCACTCTGCCTTCACCCTAGGAGCCCTGATGTCAGGATACTGAGAGTTATGACTTTAGGGAGGGGGGGTTCTCGTGTACATCTGATTGTTTATCTGCACGGTCACATCTAATATAACAACTCTCATCCCTCCAGCACGCATGTGAACGAGGCTGTCAGGTGGATTAGCACTGGCACTCAGCTTCCTACTGAAGTGCCGCAGCTTCAATGTTCATCGACAGATGAGCTTAATTTTTAGAGGCAAGGCATCTCATGAGCTTCACCCATAACTCACTCAGGATAGCTGCTCATTTATGTAGATACTTCTTTGCCATCTCTCCAAAAACATAATTCCTGATTAATAACTCCCACTTCATAATGTCACTACATTTTATTGTTTTATATGCCATTTTTTAAACCCTTGTTTCACAACAGCTTTGCAGAAATCTAGGTTCAAGACCATTCAGAGAAATCTGAGGATGACACCAACACTTAAAACCCCCAAAGAGTATGAGGAACAAACACTGAGGAAAAACCAGAACCAAAGGGGAACCCAACTTCCTTCGGTCTGCACCAGATAATGAGTGATGATATAAGTACAAGTTTACAATGAACATTAGGAAGGATTTGTAATGATCACTCAAACAACAGACTCCAACCTTAAAATTGCACAAACTCTCTTTTATATAAAGTGGTGTTAGTTCTAAAAGGCTCTGCTGATTATTTAAAATTATAATTATCAGTCATACAGAAATTGGCCATGTGCACATTTTCTGTAGGAATTAAAAGTGTTAAACGTTAGCTGTTAAGTGTTTGTCAGCTTGTTTTTTGGGACTGTTCTTGGTTAACAAAACAAAACACAATTAAGCAGTTTAATGCTGCAAGCTGGTAATAGATGTACTTTGCTTGCCAAAGCCATTAAAACTGTTTAAGTTAATTTGCTTTGTTTACAGTGGCTCTACACAACTCTAGCTACCACCATTTCACCAACACACTGCTTGGGTGCCTTACTACCACAATAAAGTCAAAAGGGGTGGAGCAGGTCTTTAATACATACTTTACTATTTCTATTATGAAAAAAAGAATACCCCTTAGGCTAACTTAGGCTACATTTACACAGCAGGTAAAAGTGGCCCAAATCCCGATTTTTTCTCCTGATACGTGACAGAGCTGTGCTCTCTGTGTGTCAGCATGAACAGCAAAAACACATTTAATCTGACATTTTCAATTTCGATTTGAGACACTTTCATACATGGTACTGAAATCTGATCCGTATCTGATCTACAGCAATGCAACTCCGTCTGAACAGCCAGATTGGAATTCATGTGGCTTTTACGTCAATCCAACACGACACTTATCATTATTTCGAGCTGCTGAGACTCAAACATTTGCGCTGATGTTTCTGTACTAAAAAATTCGAAGAGACTAATCCAAAACCCTCCATGTTCAAAGAGATTTTGAAAGAAAAAGCAGCCACAGGGGAATGAGGCTGCAGCGTCAAGAAAAAGTCTGAAAGCAAAGTTTAAAGAATCTGAGGACGCAAACAAAATAAGTAACCGCGCCCAAATAACACTCCCTTTTTTACAGTGAGCTCGAACACATTCTGGGTGATGAGCCCAGCTGTCAGTCAGTGAAGCTTCAGGATGGCTCCTGTGATGCTGGCGAAGATGACACTGAACCAGTCAGAGCAACGAGTGTTGGGTGGAAGTCATGATTGTTTACATCTAGATAGACGCGCAGTGTGAAGCAACGTGAAGCATTGTTCTTTTGCAAATGCGGGTCAGTTTAGGACTGAGATCACATTCAGATCACATTTAAAAGATATGGTGAAACAGCCAAAAAAAAAAAAAACAGATTTGGTGAGAAAATCAGATTTGGACCACTTTTACCTGCTGTGTGAACACTTAGAGAGACATTGGTTAGCCTAACTGTAAGCTGTGTATCATTAAATATAAGTCAACAGCAGCAAGTTGCTTTAGTGGAAGGAATGCTGAAAAATGGCAGAGTGTGGAATATTTCAACAGCGCTTTCATTTTCTACAGCACTCTTGAGAATATTCAGGTGTGTCACTCACAGTAAGTGGCAGAAAATAGACTCGAAGCTTAGAACTGCGCATGTGGCTGGTACTGCAACAGTGTGGCCATTAAAACACACTGATTAATACCCTCATTAAAACACCAGAGCTAGTGACCCTATGCGCTATATTTTTGTGCTTCCACACCTGACCCAATCCAGGAGAAGCTTGTTAGTTAATGAGTTGCTAATTGAGAAAAAGCACAAATTGTGCACAGTGTAGGATCGCCAGCAATGGGACTGGGAAAGCCTGGATTACTACAAAAACACACTCCAAGGGTCAGCACTGTCAACGTTAAGAAAATAATAAGATCATGTGTAAACATATAAAGGTAGATATTGGATTGTAAATGTGCACTAAGTTGGTTGAGTCTAGGCACCAGGAAAGAACCTCACATCTATTAAACTGTGGCCTGGTTTAATTCAGCACTGCTTAAGAAAAGTTTGTTCATCCTTGTTCATCCCCAGCAAGTGACGTGTTTGAGCGGGTGACTGGCCAAACCAGGGACTCGAGATGAGGCAGCAGAAAGCGGAGGGAGGCCTGGCTCGTCCGATTAGATTACCCCACCAGCTGATGACGCTAATTAGCCGGGGCAAATTTGCATTAGTGGGTTACGTAAGGGGGCGGTAAAGCGAGCGGAGTGGTGGGGCAAATGGGGCTAACTAAGCGTGGCACCAGCTAGAGTCACAGCTTTAGAGGCAGTGCCGCCCTGCCACTTCATACCAATGTGGACGTGGCCGATCATGCAGAGAAGCCAGCAATGCCAATTAGACACAAGCGGGGGTAATTGTGTCGGAGGAGGGCCTGGTGGTGCAGGGGGACCCTGTTAAATGTCCTTAGGCAGCCCAGTGTCTCTGCTCATTTTAATACTCATCAAACCACACGCCTGTACTTGCTAATGCACACAGACAGACAGTTAAGACGACGCACACATACACACACACAATGAGACAATGATCAAATAGGTCCTTTAGCAAAGGAGGGAGTTGAAGGAGTAAAAGCGGACAAGGGCTTTTATATGACTTCTGGATCACTTTTCCTTTGCTGATGAATGAGGAGCAGCATGTACAATTATTCTTCATTCACACTGCCAAAATTGAGGCCAAACTCAAATAACACTGGGGCAACCTGTTGACCTGTCTACATCAAAATGGGGCCAGATGTAAAGTACACCGTAAATGTTGATAACACCAATACTAAGACATATTCCAGCTTGTGCTACTACGGAAAGTATATTTCATTAAAGTCACAAATGATGCAAAGCATAAAGCTGAATTCAGTATACAAAATATTTATTTTTAAAAAATTATTTGATAGCTTAATATATTAACTGGCAAAATCACTAAAAAGCTAAAATTTAGCACTACTTTACACTCAGTCAATTCCAGCATTATGGGTGTGACATTTGGACTCTTATTGACTTACAAAATGTCTCAAGTCTAGCACCAATGAAACAATTTGCATATGTTATCGCATAACCTTTAGGGAGAATACAGACACAGCTTCAAAACTCTGATATTCATTTACATATTACAGATGCATAGCAATTTATCAGTGTTATGGATGTGACATGAAATGGAAAGACTTCTATAGGAGACGCATTTTCTATAACCTGAGAATTTCAGAGATATTGCAGACACACAACAGGAAAGACACTCAATGGAACAAGATGTATGTTTTGCGTTAGGAGTACAATACTGACAAAAATTGTATTCTCTTAAGTCTATAAAAATATGGTTAAATTTTTTATAAAAGTAAAATAATAAAAAATATTACCCAAAACTCCTTACACCCTTAGATCTGCACCCACCCCAAAACACTTCCCCCACCTAATAATCCAACACCCAAAAGTACATTAATTTCTGAGCAACATAATTTATGCAAAATTCCATATGAGCATTTAAAAGCAGACCTTGCCGAACAATTTGATAGTGGATTTGTTGCTCACAGTGTTTCCATGGCAAGGTTAACATCTGCATGGAATTCCCGACTCTAAGGTTTTAGTTTGCCTATAAGGTTTCAGTAGCAACTGCTCAAATTCAAAAATGCTGTGACACAAGGAAAAGGCACCCTTGCATTCATTACCTTGCCAATATTTCCTTGTCAGTTTCATATTTTTTCACTGTGCTACCAGATACTACCAGATACTACCAGATGCTACCTGATGCTACCAGATGCTACCAGTTAGCACAGATGACCAATCATGGATGGTGTGAAATCACACTTAAGATAGGAAACATATTTGGCCTTGGGCTTCTTTACTGCATAATGAAACAGAAAGCACTGATTAACCCTGTCATAACCAGCATCTCGTCAGCGATATGATTCAGAGACTTTGGTCATGTCACCTTTAACGCAACATCTGCGCCTATAGCAGCTGTAATACACAAATGCCCGTGCTGGACGGAAATGGAATTCAGATCGTTATGGGTTTATTACTTATCAGTTCAATCAACAAAAGGCAAAATGATATGTTCAGTACATACATTCAGGTTTGTTAGATCAGTTGTGAAGGTAAATGCCTCAACAGCATTGAGGATTGATTTGGTAGCTTCTTAAACTCCTTGGGACCACCAGTGGTTCCAAAACACTCTTCGTCATATTCTTCATAACTTTCATATTTCATAAGCATCAGTAGCTGGGCGTCGTATGAGGCTGTAACGTATTCTTTCCAGCAATATAGTTGTTGATGTCATTTTAAACCCTTATAATAAAAGAAGCTGAACTCACAGTTTGGTTTTCTACTGAAAGTCGACCCATTTTTCCACAAATCTGGGCTATAAACTATAAACAGACGGCGTCTCTTCAGTGATCTGCTCTGTAAACATTACTTTTATAAAATAATACAAAGAGCATCTAAAATTTTTCAGCAGTAAATTGTAAGTATATATCGATATGTGTAGTTCATAAAACACATTTTCTGTTCATTTGAGAGCAGCTTTCACAAAATTTCATGCAGTTACTGAATAATTTGCCTTACCATTTGGGCATGTAAATTCAGATGGACAAACCAAAATATACCCTGGAAAATAAGAGGTTAATGGAGATGTGTAGATAAAAAGGCAGAAATAGGATTAAAGGGTCAAAAAGGCTCTTTATTTTTCTTCTTTTTAACATTCGAGTGATAAGATCCGACCTACAAACGCACTTAAAACTCACTGTAACATTGATTAACTCATTATGTTTGCCCTTGTAATTAACTTCAGTGATTGTTCAGAGTCCAGAGTCAAGTTTGCTCTATTTCTTCTTTTATTATATTTTATTAGTTTCACTTTTATTGTTAGTTGGCATGCTGCCTTCGTAGCCAAAATTCACCTGAGTAAGATATCCCAGTTACATAAAAAAAAGAATAAATTCTCTAAATCTCTCCTCCGCAAACTCCAAATTCCATTACGAAGAGAAAGCAGAACAGCCGCTGTTCTGTCTAGACCACTCTTACTTCTCTAGTCTGTTTGAAGATCAGCTCGAGACCGTCTCTAATGAACAAGAGAGAGAGAGCAGGCAGAGGAGTACACCTTGGAGATTTGAAGTCAGAGCAGCATCTCCCCAAGAGTGGGCCAACGTCTGTAGTTTCGCTCTTGTAATTATTGTCAGGTGAGGCGCTCAGAAGAACCTTGGTCAGCACAAAGTCACACAGCAGTAATCTATTAGTGGACTCCCCACGATCATGCCTGTTAGAATGCTAAGCAGGGCAAGAAAAAAAGAAAAAAAAATTTTGTGTAGAATGAAAAAGCGGACCTTTAAAGTGAACACCACGCTGGGGCCTGCACTGGACTTCTTCGAACCCTCTTCAGAAGTCAACGGGGAAGAGAAAACACAAGTATGGAAGAGGGAAAGGGGCGTACAGAGCCTTTGCCCTTCCTCCAAGCTCAGGTAGTGGTGGATGCAGTTCTTCAGCCTAGAACCCCTTTCCTTTCACCTTTCTATCCCTCTGTCTCTTCATCTCTCCATCCCATTTCGACGCCTCACCAGGACAAAGCAGAGCAGGACCTCATGTTGCCCGATTGTCCACTTCCTGGCTCTAACTAGTCGAGGCTTGCATATGTGTTTGTATGTTAATGCTCCTGGGGTAACACTCTCCCGCCTAATGGCCGCCCAGTGAGAGGCATTTTCAAGCACATTACCTCTTATCGAGTTACAGAGCCCCACCGTTCCAAATAAGACAAATTTAATTGATCCAGTCTATAAAAATCCTGCGCTGCTGTGAACAGCCCGGTTCCAGGCCTCTCCTGCTTTATTTATTCTCTCTGTTTTCCCCAGCTCGGGTCGAGCAGGCCCGGCATGTGGCACGGGGAAATTAGGTTTATTCAACTCCTTTACAAAGAAGAGGGACAGTGGAGAGAAAATTCAAAAGGCTTCAAAATTAGATCAATGGTCTCAACAATCAATCAAAGGCTGGGCTCCTAGGCCGTTGGGCTCGGGAGGAGATGTGAAATGAACCTTTAAAACAGCAGGCTCCTGGTCCACACCTCTGTCTGCCACGCAGGGGGGAGATACTAAACTGCGGTGCTATTCGATGACTAACAATGTTCAACACTCTTTCCACAGTGTTGCAAAAACATTCTGAAAGTTAAAAAGCACACACACACACACACACACACACACACACACACACACACACACACACACACACACACACACATACAGAAAAAGAGCCTGGCAAACATCAAAGCAAAGCAACAAACTGCAAATACTGCAGAGAAAAAAGCAAGTCCAGAATAAGAATATGTTTGCCATAACACTTCGCAAAGAGGCCATACTGTATTACGACCAAGGAGAGTTTTGAGAGACACAACTTTTTGGTAAGTAGCTGTGGTGGAAAACGTGCATGCATGGCCCTAATTTCACCCACAGTCCTGGTTAATCCTGTTACTGTCTGTTGGATTACTGAGCTCACTGCAGCACTGCATGGTGTATCAGAAATAAATACATTAGATCCACTATGGGAGCAGAGCGATGAAAGCACGTCAAAACACTGGCCTTAAAGTTTTCAGCATGAAAAAAAAACAGAAATAAGGGGATGAAAGAGGGAAAAACTGGACTAGAACAAATGCTGAGCTAATCCTAGATGAAGAGTACTCTTCCAGAATGCTATTCCCAGGCCCTACATCACACATGCAAGACAGTAAGGCAGAGATGGAAAGGAATAGCTGCTGACCTTGTCATTTATAGCAACAATGTTTTACTGGCCTCACTTATGACTAAAACAGAGCTTGTCTAAGAAACACTAATGTGCGCTGTATTGGCCATCAGGAGAAGAGAAGAGAAGAGAAGAGAAGAGAAGAGAAGAGAAGAGAAGAGAAGAGAAGAGAAGAGAAGAGAAGTCAATGCTGGTGTGAGAAGAGAAGAGAAGAGAAGAGAAGAGAAGAGAAGAGAAGAGAAGAGAAGGCTGATGTGAGAAGAGAAGAGAAGTCAAGGCTGATGTGAGAAGAGAAGAGAAGTCAAGGCTGGTGTGAGAAGAGAAGAGAAGAGAAGAGAAGAGAAGAGAAGAGAAGAGAAGAGAAGAGAAGAGAAGGCTGGTGTGGGGCTGCCCATATGAGCAGGGCTTCATGTGCCTGGGGAGATTTTTGCAGCTTCTGGCTGTTGTGGAGAAGCAGCCAAATTAAAATCCGGTCCATTAAATCCTGTGTCCGCTCAGAAAATTCCCTTTCCCTGACCTTTTAGATAAATTTCCATCAATCTCATTTTACGCACGATTAGGGTTTTAATGAGAGATGGGTAGTATTATTGCTGGGGCTAATTTGCACCTTCTCTTCTTCACTGCTGCAAGCTAGCATAAATAGACCTGATAAAGGCCTAAAGATGAAAAAAATACTTTTTTCAGTTAGAAAAAAACAATTTACCTCAAGGTCAAAAGCAATTTTCCTTTTATTAACTTGTTTGGCAACACTGTCCCATAAGCAAGCACAGTCTAAAAGTTAATTGCTCATTATATAGACTGGGATTTATCAAAGTAATCAAAACTCCCCCTTGAATTTCATTAAATGTTTAATCAATTCGTGATTGATCTGAAAACCTCTCATAATTCACTGTGTTATTCAAACCAGTCAGCTAATGAAGTGCCATAATTTGAATGATCCAGTTTCTAATCTGAGTGTTTTTGTTCTTGAGCAAAAGCAGGTGTTATTTCATGCAACTTGAAGCACATGGCAGCTGTGGTGTTCTGGTCCCCCCCCCCCCTTTGTACATCTTCCCTATAATAGACACAAATTCTGTTAAATAATAAAACTAAATGTAGGGCTGCTGCTATCAATTATATAAGTAATCAAGCTATAACAAACTATGCACTGCCCTTCAGTAAATTCAAAATGATCACTGTCAAATATTCACTGCTGAATTATTATGAAAGTTTCCATGCTTATTTCAATCAAATAAGTAATCTAGTAATTAGCAGAGCCATGAAAACATCCAGGCACAATCAACAGCACCACAACAAATCTCGCAGTTGCTCTCAATTCCATCTTAAATTAAAAACCAAGACTTGCCATCAGCCAACGGATGTATTTCGATTGATTACAACTCCAGCAAAAACACCCTTGTGTATTGCTGTATGTTAATATACTGATCAGGTCGCTTATGTGGACATTTCCTTGTATGCCTTAACCGAGTCGTCATGTTACTATCTCAAGCTTCCAGCAGGTACCGATAAAAACCATCCACCTTTGCTATCAGCCTCTCTGGAGCAGTGGGTGAAATCCCCGGTAAAGTCCTCCTCTTTGTGTGTAAGCTGGGCACAGGGCGGGGCTGATCCCCACAGCGGCAGCTCTTTTGAATACATATTGGAATGGCTGAGCCCCTAAGACACAGCAGGAGACCCTCAGGCCACTTCCTGTTTATTACACACATGCTCTTTTCTCCTTCCCTGGGGTCTAGAGCTCCTCTGTGCCTCAGGAGAGAGCATGAGCACAGAACACTTTATCTCATGCTGTGCCAGGCTTCGCCAACGTGCTAGGCCACATGTGGCAAGCACTTCACTGTCCATACTCGCGTGAACCTGCATGAATAGAAAAAAATGTTTCAGTTTACACCAACATGTAGTGGCTGGTAAATTTAGGTCAGTCAGAAAAAGATAACAAAGTGGCTAGCGAGTGCCTGTTAACATACTTTCAACCTCTTATTGACCAGGGAATATTTTGTTTTTTCCATCTGAATTCACATGACCAAATCATAAGGCAAATAATTCAGTAACTGCATGAAATAAATGGAAATTAATTTTTTATTTATTTATTTTAAAAGCTCCCCTCAAATGAACAGAACATGTGCTTTATGATCTACACATATCGATATATGCTTACAATTTACTGCTGAAAGTCAAAAATCTCAGATGCTCTTTGTATTATTTTATAAAAATAATTTTACAGAGCAGATCACTGAAGAGATGCCGTCTGTTCATAGTTTATAGCCCAGATTTGTGGAAAAATGGGTAGACTTTCAGTAGAAAAACAAACTGAGTTCAGCTTCTTTTATTATAAGGATTTAAAATGACATCATCTATTTGACTGGAAAGAAGAGTTATGGCATCATACAATGCCCAGCTTCTGAATGTAGCTTATGAAACATGAAAGTTATGAAAAATATGACGAAGTGCATTTTGGAACCACCGGTGGTCTCAAGGAGTTGAAAAGGTTAACAAACATTTGTCTTAACTACACAGTTGTGTTGTGTGTGTGAACATGTGAAAGAGAAGAAATAGGAGAGCAGTTGATTGACAGGGCAAATGTGTACATGTTTAAGTGTGCATGAGAATGAATTAGAGACATCGCTGAACACAGAGGCCCTCCTTTGGAATAAATGCTAATGAACCTAAGAGACACTGAGGGGAGTTAGGTGGGGTGGGGTGGAGTGGGGGGGTTTGGGCAATTAAAGAACGCCCGCAGCAACGATATCGAGGACAAAGCGTGCTGTCTCTCTAATTAAATTCTGTGGCAGACATCTGCCCTTTCACCCCTCCTTCTCCATCTCCCTGGTGCTTGTGGAAAGCAGTCAAATGCTCTTTCTCAACTGTCACCTACTGAAGCTCTCTGTATTATAGAGAGAGCTAAACCTGAATTAAATCTTCATTCCAGTACAATGGAGCTTCAGGTCACCAAAACTGTGCCCCGATCTTCTCAAATAACACAAAAAAGTCTTCTAGAGGAACAACGAAGATCTGATGAAGTCATACAACTGAGATTTTAATTCTGCATATTGTCACATGGGTTCAAGTGGGTTCTAGTGCACATAGCTGTGCAAATCTCACCTGCATGAACTGACCCTCCTGATGCTGCTGCTGCATAAACTCAAACTATCTAATTAACCATCGCTCTACCTGTTTTTTGTTTTTGTATTCTAATATTTCATACTAATGCTGTCTGCTATCCGGTGTGGACCAGAGGACGATGGGTTCCCCTTTTGAGTCTTCTCAAGGTTTCTTCCTCTTGCTCTTATAGAGTTTTGCTTTGCCACTGTCAACACTTATGGGGGCTCGGACCTGGATTTCTCTGTAAAGCTGCTTTGTGAGAACACCTGTTATAAAAAATTGCCATATAAATAAACTCTGACTTGACAAAGGATTGAGCTGATGAATTCCCAAATCACGTTCCAGCATTAGAACATTATTGTTTAGCCCAACCATTGCTTAAATCAGTACACACACACACACACACACACAAGTCGCTTCTCCCTCAGAGTCACAGGGGGTGCTGGAGCCTATCCCAGCTGTCATTGCTATACATTCTCCCTAAAAGTAGTTACATCTGGAGAAAACTGAATACTGTACATTCTTACCATATTTTGGCACTGAAACTTTCCCACACCTGGTGAAAAAATTCTGTCTAAATTTATTTAAAGCTGTGAATCCATTATTTCAATCAAATTACCAATATTACCAATGTAGCGGGGGGCAGGGAACTGTGCAGCATAGTCATTAAAAATATAACCTAAAAATCCATACTGGGGGGCACCTGGACATTAACACTTTTTAAGTCTACCTGTATTACAGTCAATACAATAAAAATAACATTTATCAGGCCCCTTTCTTCAAGCAGTGACAAATGATAATACTTCAAAGACACATTAAATGCACTGTGTTGTCTTTACAGCAACACAGACCATGAGTGACTGTAATAAATGTCTTCAAATCAAAGCAGATCGAAGAGCTGACTGTGACAACCAATATTCGGTGTCTGATGGTTGACCCACAGTACAGTGCTGTGCAAAAGTCAGACACTACCCTTTCATTTATGTAATTTCCCATCTGTGTCTGATCCACTCAGAAATGGAAATAAACAAAAAAGAAGACAATTTGCACAAGAACACTGAAAATGGACATATGAGATGTCAATTAAGGTTTAATGGAATGATTAATCTAAATCTGTAATTGAGACTATTTAGATAGTGAGACGCAGAAAATGCAACCAATTTGTAAGTCATTAGACTTTGGAGTTTGAGACATCTATTGGAAAAACTGAAAGGAAGTTTCTTTAAAAAATGGGAGCTGCAATAAAGTCTAAGGGTGGACATACTAAATACTGAAAAACATAATGATATTTAGTTTTGAGGCCTCATTGTAATTTTCTGTTAAATACAAAATTTAATTTTTTTTCCCCCTGAGGCTGAAAAACAAAACACCTGTATTTAATGGTCTTACTACTTGATTACCTGTTACTTGATATGTTACTATATTCTAACTGATTTAACGGTGTATTGGTACCTTCATATTATTAAATTTTACTATTATGATTTTTATTATTTTATTAAAACATGATTTAGTTTTTACATTTCAATCCCTGATTCTTGCATTGCTCAGCCACACTGTAAATGAGGGTCTCCCTCAATGTATTCCGAGTTTAAATAAAGGTTGACTCATTGATTTTGAAAATATCTAATCGAAAGGGCGATCTCGGACTTCTGCACAGTACTTTACAAAAGTTACATGCTACAGAGTCCAGGTCCAGAGCTCCATCAGCTGCTGAAAGGTCTCCGTGCTGTTCTCCCACTCTCACTCTGCGGACCTCTTAAAAGGTGAGACATCATCAAGAACGAGTGTGTGAAGTAATGGCACCGAAGTTAATAAAAAGGAGGCCAGGTAATGGAGATTGGTTTTAAATCACTGACCAAGTTTCTATCTGCAGACAAGGACACAAGTTTAGCTAATGAAGCCTGACAGCCCATTCCAGAGTGGCTCCATGCTTACAGCAGCTTCAGCCCAGCCTGCGCCGCCGGCTCGTCCTCTCCACCACAGCGGGCCGTGGCGAACGGGGAAAGTTTAGAGAGACTAACTACCACCCATTTCCTGCTTATTTAACACCCAATCTCACTTCAAAGTCGTAATGGCAACAGGCCTCGCTTAACATCAAACACTCCCGTTCCTCTGTGCTGCACTCGCTCTCTCTTCCTCTCTCTCCTTCCCTTTTGCTCTCCGGTGGCACAATTAACTCCTACCATCAATGCTTTGAGCTCCAGTCCCACACCGAAAACTCACTACTAAATGCGAGGTCTTGTAGAAAGGGAAACGAACTTCTCAAAAAAAAGGCACACTTATCCTTACAATGAAGACAACTATACGAGCGTGCTCTACAATATCACTTTCTCATTAATCAGACCTTCAGAAACCTTTATGAAGCAGCAATTTGTAGATAATTAACACTTCATACTAGTTTTCTTTGAAATTAATTTAAATCAGGCATTTAAGGTTAATTGTGTGGATCCCATTCTGTGACGCCTATGATGTTACATAAAACAACCAAACCTCCTGAGAGAGGAAAAAAGTAAGGCTAAAAAAGATTTACTGTATACCCTCTTCACAACCTCTCCAAGACCCATATTATCCTGAATATTCTCTAGGTAGAGAAAGTGAGACAAAGCCGAAAATGCTCATGAACCTGGCTCTCGGACATATTTTACTCTGCCTTAGTAAAATGAAGAGAGAAAGTGCTGGACTGGGGCTAGAACAAGAGGTGCTGTTAATTTATAACACATGGCAAAACCAGAAGAGTTAAGATGGATGGAGAGAGAAAGAGAAGGGGGAGAGAAAGAGAGAAAGAGAGAAGTATATGAGTCCCTGCTCTCTAATAATCCTCAGGCCCCCCCCTGGTGTGGACTTCCCCTAACCTCTCCACCATTTTCCGCTGTCTCATACGCTTCCAAGATGACCTGGAACTAATGCGCTGTTTATTTCCCCCAGAAGATAGAAGAGTCTGGGCCGCTCTGCTCACGCAACCTGTCCTCATCCACACACAGGTGCAGAGACAAAAGGGGAGGGGGGCAGGTTGAGTGGACATTTGTGTTCCTTTTAAAAAAGAGTTTTTCCATTTTCTTTTAATGGCTCACTCAAGCTCAGTACAATCAAACCCATAAGCTCAGGCCTTACATGTACAACCCTTACGAAAAAAGAGAACTGTAACAAGACAATATAAAAACTTCTATAGTTCCGCATTGCTATTTATTTATCACTTCTATAATAATCTATAGTACTTCAAAGGCAAATGAAATATTATTATTATTAAAACAATATCATTAAATACCACTTTCAAACTGACGATAGGAACCAATAGGATGTTTTATCTACTATCCAAAATGAACAGTGAACATACAAGTCTTCTGAGCGTTAAAATGTGATGTTGATCATCTAAAATAGGTACTGACTTGCTTCACAACAACCCGAATGTACCACTCTACATAAACCTATAAATGTGTTTTATACACTGATCAGGCATAACATTCTGACCACCTCCTTGTTTCTACGCTCATTGTTCATTTTATCAGCTCCATTTACTATATAGGTGCACTTTGTAGTTCTACAGTTACAGACTGTAGTCCATCTGTTTCTCTGATACTTTGTTAGCCCCCTTTTACCCTGTTCTTCATTGGTCAGGACCCCATGGACCCTCACAGAGCAGGTACTATTTGGGTGGTGGATTATTCTCAGTACACTGATGTGGTGTTAGTGTGTGTTGTGCTGTCTGAGCGGATCAGACACAGCAGTGCTGCTTTAGTTTTTAAACATTGTGTCCACTCACTGTCCACTCTATTAGACACTCCTACCTTGTCGGTCCACCTTGTAGACATAAAGTCAGAGACGAGAGCTCATCTGCTGCTGCAGTTTGTGTTGGTCATCCTCTAGTCCTTCATCAGTGGTCACAGAATGCTGCCCACAGGACACTTTGGGCTAAATATTTTTGGTTGGTGGACTATTCTCAGTCCAGCAGCGACACTGAGGTGTTTAAAAACTCCAGCAGCACTGCTGTGTCTGAACCATTAAGACCAGCACAACACACACTAACACACCACCATGTCAGTGTTATTTCCCATTCTAGAGAAGCTGATCATTAAACACTCTGAATGAATTTGTTTAAATATTAGTATTTATTATGCATAAATTTAGTAAAAAGAAATCACTGGAATTCCCTTTTAACCTCTATACAATGTTTCTGTGGCACTGCAATCTATACACTAGTAATCTATGACACGTGTTATTGTGCCAATTTACTGTAAGATTCCCATAGAAATATCTGTGGTAATATTATAGCCCTTTTTCCATAGAGCAACAAAGCATTCATTAACAGATCTTACTGACACATGACACTGTTATTAACATTAGTATTTTACTACTGCAATTGTTTTGTTCCACATGGGTGTTTCTCAGGAAAAGGAAGCCGATATAAGGTGTCTGTCAACTGGCTGGGAGCTGTAATAAACCCCTGTGAAATGTCCCTGCCTCCGAGCTCAGGCAAAACAACAGGAGACAGCAGAGACAGAACTGAAGTCGTCTATGTCACCCAGGCCCAGGCATGTCACTTCCTGTCTCTCAGAAAGTGTACAGCTGATGGGCGCATAGAGTGATTTAAGCTTTTTTTCTCCCCATTATTGTTGGTCGAAGGAAAAGACAAGCCAAGATGATTTCCAACAGACTGGCCAAGTCAGTTGCAATAAAGCCTGACAGGAGCTGTCAAAGAACCTAATGCATGCTCTTTCAACACTGCACCAGTGATCGCCTCAGATTGTGTACCCTGATAAAAGTTCCCCCTGCACACCCTGTAGGAACACAGAGGGGACCTTTGATGTAGAGGCACCGGGGATGCAGTACTATGGGTGTCTGAGGGTCTGGCTTACTCTCTCCCTGAAGATTTGTAAATAAAATATCAAGGCGGCGAGAATCCTGAGACAATCCTTCTCCAGTAGCAGAAGCACAAGACACCCAGAGAGCACGATGCGGGCCTCAAGAGGGAGGTGGGTGGTGCTGCACCCGATTGAACTCTGCCAGCGTTGGGCATGGGTGTTAATGAGAAGGGAACAAGGCCGTTTTCATCAAGCTCCCCCTGCGCACCAGCTCTCACGCCGGCCCCCACCGGACCCCTCGCGCACCCTGCGAAAAGGTGCTCAGTCTAATCTGACTTCATTTTCTGCCTCTTTAACCGGGACCAATGTATTTAAACGGCTGCTCCTTTGACAGATGCTCAGTTCAAATTATTCCTAACTGGAAATTTGCTGGAGCGATATTAAATATCCTTCAGGCCAGGCTGCCTAAAGAGAACGGGCAACATCAAAAGACCGAACACTTCAAAAAACTAAAACTAATGACCCCGGCCCACCTCCAGAGTGGGGGAGGGAGATGAGGGAGGGTGGATGGCAGAAGGGCCAACAGGGTGCCTCTGTCATCAGATCCCAACCAGCCCAGATTTCTGTCCTTTAAACATAGATTTCTGACCACTCCCCTTGACTCCGTTTCCTAATGCAGAATACAGAATGAGAAACAGACAGCGCAGCGTGTTTTGCCATGAACTGCCAGTGTCACGGATCCAAACAGCACCAGAAACTGAGTAGGGAGTTTTAATCTAACACATCTATTCACAAGTCATTTTCACCTTGTCAGGCTCAACATTATCACGTCCCCATGTCCAGAGTGTTCAATCCTATTGTTGGGACAATGGGACGGGTGTGCCCAGTGGGTTACTGGCAAACCCAACCCCATCCAAACACAGAGACCACAACTAGTTCCAGCAACATCTTTGCCAAAGCTCTAAAAATGAAGCTCCATCCCCACCATGAGGCCAGCATGAGTGGGGCACCGTGACTGTGCATGTGAAGAAGTATAACAGCTGGCAACGTTCAGCCTGGGTCCCTGATCAGAGCCGACAGGAGTCATTAAGTCATAAAACCACACAAACTCCCACACTCCAGATGAGCAGGGCTAGCGGGCAGCACAGCTGGTCAGGGAGAACAGAGTTGCGAAGGCCCTCGCCCTCCACCTTCTGCCCAGGGAGGGCGATGAAAGGGGACTGGACACGAGGCACAGCGTCCTAAATTAAGTGAATGGAGACTGCAGAAGATGGGCTTAGGACCACAGACATAAAACATTGTCCCTGTCCTTTACAATCAGAAGGAAAAGTTTGTTAAAAAAAAGAAACCAAGCCCTTGTTCAGCCATTAGAAATCATGTCAGATGGGCAACATGAGAAATAGAAAATACTTAACTGTATACTAAAAAGAAAACACTAAACACTGTAACTGTAAATTGACCTTCCACTCACTTTTGAAAATCAGACATAAGACACAGTCAAAAAAACACAACCATGATGATGGAGCATTTTTGTGGAGTTTACCACACATAAATATTGCAAAATACAGCCCCAAAAAAGACCCTTCGTATGGTAAACCTAATGCACACAGCACAATAGCCTAACAGTCCAACAAACCTGCCATAAAGAATCTGAAGCAGAAACATCAAGCATGACTTAAAAGGACAGCCCACGCACATTAGTGACACTTTGAAATATTAGGAGTGAAATGAATGGGCACAGTATGGTGTGCCATAGTTTTTTTCCTTCTCTCCTCACTTCAACGAGGTGATTCAGCCTCCAGTTAAAGGCAGTATTTTGTTTCTTCAAGCAGTAGGGTTAAACAAAAAGCAAATGTTAAGCCTGGTTTCTCTGAACTTGTGCCGGGCTTTGAAAACTAAAACCCAAGTCCTCTCGCCCAGCCTAGCCTGCCATTTTACAAGTAAAATTGAATTCCTTTGCATATCGGCGCTCACAATTGACTACTGCGTTTTTATTCCTATTGTCACATCACTGTTAGAGACAGCCTAAAAGGGTCAAAGAGACTGCCCATTTGATGATCGAATTCCATGGCTGCCTTTTTTGAATAAGTTAGGGGAGAAAGCAAGGGGTTGAAAGGGAGGCTGTTAAAGAAAAGGGTCATAGACATGCTGTCCAACCACATCGCTAATATTTGGATAGGGGACACTGCTATCCAGTGTTGCATTCCAGACATCATGACAAAAACTCACCATCATTCCATCTCTCATTGTGGTGTTTTCACGCTTGCGCTGCATTCCTATCTGGTAGGACCTAAATCGAAGGGACAACAGAGGCATGCAAAAGAACGTCTGTGTTCCAGACACATTCAAACATATTACACTGAGGCATCAAGACCTTGAAAAGCTATTCTATTTGTGTTAGAAGGCTGGAGTTCTCACATCTCTCGCTGCTCTTTTTAAGGATCCAGCTAATGTCTGCAGGGCTGGGAAAAGAATGGGTTCTACTGTGAAATATTACAATGCTATTAATTATGGAGGGGCAGCTCGCCTCGGTAATAAATGTTCCTGCCGCATGATACATTCCTCCAGGCCGGCCTCTTAAAGACTGCTACCAGGTCCATTAGACCTTAAAAAAGGCATTCGGGTACTTAAGTTCAGTGGGATTAAAAAGTTATCAGAGACAAGGTGGAGACCTCCAAAGGCCATATGGTATCATTTCCCTGTCAATCAGCTTGAACTGAATAAATCTTTGCCATTTGTACTGTCAGTGAGAGTTGCAAGGCTACATTATGTAGTTGGTTTCGTGAAGTTATTCCCCAAAGCAGCCTGGCTTAAATGTAAAATGTCTGAAGGAAACAGATATAGTGCAGATTTGCAAGCTATCAAACACGAATTGTGATGATTGAAACTGCATTAAAAGACTAATTCCGCCATATTTCCATGTATTTCCCTGTACATTTGGCATGCCTGCATAAGAGAGGAGGAAGGCCATGAGAGGCAAAAGGTGCTGGAATGCAGAGAAAACAGCAGGGCATTGAGGAGGATAGATGTAAACCTGTGAGCACTGACCCAGTACAGTCACCCCCCTGGCCCAGGAGCACTGCGGGGTCCACTGTCAGAAGAATAAACCCACAGTCCTGTTAGCCGCTCTGCTGTATGGCTTTAATTTTCGCCATCTGCTGCCTTCATGCTTCCACGCTTTCCATCCCTGCTGCACATTCTTCACAAATTCAGTAGCTTCCTTCTTCTACATTTGTAAATGTTGTTGACTGTGGAAAGGCTCCATGTTTACTTTGAATCCCTGGCCATCCCAAGGCCTCCTCTAATCACCTACAGCTGTTCACTTCTCCCATGCTTTCCTTGGCCAGTCCCTTCAAACACACAGGCTCTATTCTCAATGTAAATTATAGATTTGTAACAGACTAAATAAAAAGTCAGATTGTTATTGGAAGCAACATGGCTCATGGTAATAATGATATTTCAGAGTTTATTCTTTAACGACAATTATAATTTTTCCCGGCACTGCTCCAGGCCAGTGCTAGATGGCAGTTTTTAAACCATCATACCGTATCATACTTTGAAAGGTGTCAGTTTTGTGAACTGCAAGGACAGACTGTGCTATTGCACCTTATTTAAAAATCCTGAGAAGAGTGTAATGAAAGGCTAGGAGTTAACCTAACAGACAGAGGCACATGGCTTGACATGTCAGTCGAACTCTACACATTCTCTCTTATCGCTTGCCAACACAATTGGCCTCTGAGTGCATGCACCCACTGCACCTGTAATATAAACTATTTCAGGCTCGCCACCAGTAAGGAAATCCACCCTCCTTCTGCGTTTCCCTGATTACATTTGTACTTAAAGACACTTTAACAACATGTTTATCCTCTTGTGAAGAGAACAGGCCTCTGAATAAAGAATGAAGAGAGCACAAGAGAAAGAGGGAGAAAGAGAGAGAGACAGAGAGAGAGAGAGCAAGAGAGAAATAAATATAAAAAGTAGTCACTTTTGCCTGCCTGAGGACTTTGTCTGCTCTCACCTGCTCTGTTTGGCAGCAAGTGGAACAGCAAATTTTACACAGTCTGGGACACAAATTGGCATTCTGAACCACGGTGATTCCTTGAGTGTAATCTAATTAAAGCACACTGCCAGTGGGGTAAAGGTGGGGGGGTGGGATCAGTGCATTAAAAAGTTCAATAGACAGAGAGACATGAAAGTGTCTGGCACTCTTCTCCAGCAGCATCGAGTTTGCTTGCCCTGTCTCCAAGTTTGCAACCCTTACCAGGAATTACAAAAAGTGGGCCATTATAGGCATGATAAAAAACAACAACAACAACAGGCCGAAATCCAGGAGCACAAACACCGCCACGTTTGTTGCATGGGCAATAATTCTGAGCTATTGCCACAGCACTCTGCCAAACTGGAACTTCCAATCATTTAACGTCCTTTAAAAGTCACATAATAGTTAAACTAGCAGAAAGTGCTTAAATTTCCGGATCTGTGATGAAAAAAATGGCATTAAATCCCTCAAGAAGTCCTCCTTCAAGCCTTTAAAAGCCACTGCAACTCTGAAGACTGATGCAACATCCTGAGCTCAGGACGGATCAGTTCAGTTTACTGTAATCCCTGACCTTATCCTCTGAGATCTGAAATATGAGCGAGGAATGACTTTGCGTGAGTGGGTATGTGAAGATGGTGTCAGCTGGGCTAAGGATTGATGCTATGATATGTAAAACATTCCTTGTCAACCAACAATGTTTATCACAAAAACAACTGTACAGTGCAGTAGACCAACCTTCAATTAGCCTTAATGCATCCTGGGACAGCTGAGCTTTACAAGAAATACAAGAAAGCTGACCGTGAAACTGAGGGCTACTGTAAAGGCAGAATTACACTTCTATGTACGTGTGAGTATGTGTGGGTATAGTGCACAGATGTTCACATAACAAACATAAATAATAAAACATCAGCTCTACGTTTCCCCTAGTGTAAAATAAACTCAAGCAAAGTAGGAAACTTGACCATGTCCTTGTTTCTACACTCATTGTCCATTTTATCAGCTCCACCTACTATATAGGAGCACTTTGTAGTTCTAGTTACAGCCTGTAGTCCATCTGTTTCTCTGATACTTTATTAGCCCCTTTTACCGTGTTCTTCAGCGGTCAGAACCCCCACAGACCCTCACAGAGCAGGTACTATTTGGGTGGTGGTGTGTTGGTGTATGTTGTGCTGGTACAAGTAGATCAGACACAGCAGTGCAGTTGGAGTTTTTAAACACTGTGTCCACTCACTGTCCACTCTATTAGACACTCCTACCTTGTCGTTCCACGTTGTAGATGTAAAGTCAGAGACGATAGATGATCTGCTGCTGCACAGTTTGTGTTGGTCATTCTCTAGTCCTTCATCAGTGGTCACAGAATGCTGCCAAAAGGACGCTGCCCACAGGACGTTGTTGGCTGAATATTCTCAGGACTATTCTCAGTCCAGCAGTGACAACAAGGTGTTTAAAAACTCCAGCAGCACTGCTGTGTCTGATCCACTCAGACCAGCACAGCACACACCACCACCACCACCACCACATCAGTGTTAATACAATGCCTGATCAGTGTATAATATACACACACACACTCTCTCTCTCTCACACACACACACACACACAAATACCTAATGGAATAGCACACAACTAATCAAGTTAATTGCCAACATGTCAGTAACATGATCGGGAATGAAAAGAGCATGTCAGAGAGGCTCAGAAGTAAAGACGCAAGACATTTACCTCTCTGTCGAAGACTGCGCGTGGGCAAATAGTGCAACAATCCAAGACTAACGTTTCTCAATGTGAAACATCAAGGAACGTCTAAGGTGTACATCATTAAAAGTCTCAGAGAATCCAGAGAAATCTCTGCAGGTAGGGGACAAGGCCAGAAACTGGACGGTTGTGATCTTTGGGCCCTCAGACAGCACTACACTTCCTAAAACCACCGTCTGTGAACACAATTCATTGCTGCATCCACAAATGCAAGTCAAAATTTACCATGCAATTAGAGCATATATAAAAAGGATCAAGAAACACAGCCGCCTTCTCTGGGCCTGAGCTCAATTAAGATTTATCTATTTTCTATCAATTAAGACTACCAGTGGTCTGCAAAGCACCCTTTAGTGTACCACGGACCCATACTCAAATGGAGACAGCAGTTCATAGTCGGCTATTAACATCACTTTAAATAATAAAAACATAAGTGGGGGGAAAAGGTTAACTTAATAATTAATATCTAAGAATCTCACACATTTCTATTCTTTTTTTTGCCCATTTTTAAGAGGGGTGGGGGTTTAAGCACCTACAAATTTTGCAAATCTACTGACAACCAGAATGGACAATTTGATCTTTTTCAGGCCTTAATTCTTAGGTTTTCAGTCATAGCATAATTAAAAAATAAAGCTGTATTTTAAGAAGTTGATTTTAGTTTTCCTGTGGGCTGCTATGCTTTGTAGTTATAAACATGTGGCCTTGAGGTCAAAAAGGCTGAGAACTACTGGTACGGAAGACATTCTTGGTATCATGCATATTAAAGCCTGAAATCTAAATGCATTCAACGCGTGGCATCTCCAAAAAAAAAAAACATGCTTATCATGACTCCCCTACTATCTAAAACTGGGGTTACTTCATGACTTTTTATACCAATTTTAACCCTGATTCTCTGGCTAAATCTGTGCTGGTGGCTCCACTCTGCAGATTTTGAGACACTACAAGTCAAAGAGTCAGGCTTCTCAAAGAATATAGAGTGACATGCAAGAAGAACAGACTCAAAGTTTTTGCCTCACACTTGCATTTCAGACCAGTGGGAATATGTCAAATGTTTGATCTCTTTCAACCTGACCTATAACCTCTTATACTGGTCATCCACTCAGACTAAATAAGATGCCTGCAACATCCAATGAAAACTGAGTGTACATACAAATAATACACAGAAAGCAATGCTTTTTAATTAAGTAAGTTTAAGGCACAAGCACAATCAAGTGCAGGTACATCTAAAACTCTAAAAACTACCACACTAATCACATCTCTATCATTATCCATGACCCTCACTTCCATGTTTACCTGTTGTTTCTTTATATATTAAAGTGTATGTATATATATATATATATATATATATATATATATATATATATATATATATATATATATACACACACACACACACACACACACACACATATACATATACTCACCGGCCACTTTATTATGTACACCTGTTCAATTGCTTGTTAACACAACTAGCTAATCAGCCAATCACATGTTCGTAACTCAATGCATTTAGGCATGTAGAGGTGGTCAAGACAACTTGCTGAAGTGCAAACTGAGCAACAGAATGGGGGAAGAAAGGTGATTTAAGAGACTTTGAACGTGGTGTGGTTGTTGGTGCCAGACGGACTGGTCTGAGTATTTCAGAAACTGCTGATCTACTGGGATTTTCACGCACAACCATCTCCAGGGTTTACAGAGAACGGTACGAAAAAGAAAATATCCAGCAAGCGGCAGTTGTGTGGACGAAAATGCCTTGTTGATGTGAGAGGTCAGAGGAGAATGGGCAGACTGGTTCGAGATGACAGAAAGGCAACAGGAACTCAAATAACCAACCAAAATGTCTGAGGAATGTTTCCAACACCTTGTTGAAAGTATGCCATGAAGAATTAAATCAATTGTGAAGGCAAAAGGGGTTCCAATCTTTTACTAGCAAGGTGTACCTAATAAAGTGGCCGTTGACTGTATATATACCTTCATTAACAGCTACTAGCGCTGCTCTGTAGGCGACCCAGCCCGTCTTCAGTGATAATAGAGGAGGGTAAAGTTCAGCTCCCCACTGCTGGACTTTAGTTACATTTAGGGCATCATACGCCTTCAAAGAGGGGGGGCAATTATTTATTTTCACCCACCACTAATTCCTCAGTGATATGAAGCTGAAGTCAGATATTCTCCAGCTTCTTGCTCGAATTTTCTCGTTCCACCTTAAATGGAGCAGCAGTTACAATCTCGGGCTTCAGGCGTCAGAACTGCCAAACTATTTAAGGTGGAACAGCAAAGTTAGCAAGCTAGCCACTGAAACATTAGCATGCTATTAGGAGTTTTTTATGATCGTTATGAAGAAAAACGACCATAATACACTGAAATGACACTAAACTAAGATAAGACAGTGGTTATTGTAACTTTTTACAGGAGAAAATTCTCACATCTGTGGGTTGGTTTGGTTGCTCATGCAGCCATCCTGCCGGGGTTTCTTTTTTTCTCATAACACTCTTTTTGGTGTCTCTGAAAAACCTCAGTTTGGAGGGCCGTGTTGCCCTAGCACTTCTCCCTATTCCTCTATCTCAACAATAACTGGAACAAGCTACCCCTAGACGTGAACACACAAGAATGAGGGCACGGGGTGAAATGGGATTGGGCCTTAGTGTGTGATCCCCAATATTTCTGTCACTCAAAAAAATTTGCAGAAACCAATCAGACATTGTGAGAAAGCCTTAAGTTATGTTCTTTACAATTCATGTAGTGTATCCAAGCCTTAAGGAAAATTCTCAGCATTTTCTGTTCAGCTTAAGTGTCCCTGTGGTTCAGGTGAGTAGAAATATTATGATAATATGGTTTACATGATAACATGGTTTTCCACAGGCATCTGCAGCTGAATTCCAGCACGCCTCTGCTATAACAGCAGAAAAAAAAAAAAAAAAAAAAAAAAAATATATATATATATATATATATATATATATATATATATATATATATATATATATATATATATGTATGTAAATTGGGTGGGCAAAAATATAACATCACGATAAGTCACAATATATATTTTTTCACACATGTGATCAGTTATCAGAGCAGATTAAAAAGAACCAGTATGGCCACACATAAAAACTACAACCAAAAACTATGATTAGAGATAAAGAGAAGATCTTTATTCAATATTTCACACACTGTGTTGCACTAAATTCAATACAAAATGACCACTCTTACACCGCTTACTTTGTAATAAAATATGCAGCTGGTCAGTGTTCAAGAAGTACTGACCATACTCACAAGACACTCTCAAAAGTGTCTTTTGGTGTATTTTGACATAATTTATCATGACAAACAATAAATACTGCCAAGCCCTAAACATTCAGCACATAGATATAGCTTTAGAGCTTACTCTTATACAAAAGCATGTGTTGCGGTCTGAAATTTGTCAAATAGCTGAGATTTAGGTGTGCTTAACATGGACTTTTCAAGCCTCAGCAAGCCACACTTCCGATATACCTCTTCACTGCATCTTGAAGGAGATATGTACAACCCCATTTCCAAAAAACTTGGGACACTGTGCAAAATATAAATAAAAGCAACATGCAACTACGTAAAACTCATTTAAACTCTACATGTCATTGAAAATACTACAAAGACAACATATCAAATGTTAAACTGATAAATGTTATCATTTTTAAAAAATACATTGCTATTATGAATTTGATGCCAACAACATGTTCCATAAAAGTTGGGACAGGGGCAACAAAAGGCTGGCAAAGTTGCATTATGCAAAACACCTGGTGGTTGTGGCAACAGGTCAGTAACATGTTTGGGTATAAAATAGCATCTCAGGTTGGCAGAGTCTTTCAGAAGTAAAGATGAGATAGGGTTCACCACTATGTGAAAGACTGCACCATCAAATAGTGCCACAATTCAAGAATAATGTCTCTCAACACAAAATAGCAAAGAATTTATCATCTACGGTACATTACATCATTAAAAGTTTCAGAGAATCTGGAGAAATCTCTGTATGTAAGGGACGAGGCCAAAAACTACTATTTGCTGGCTGTGATGTTTGGGCCCTCAGACAGCAGTGCACTAAAAACAGACATGATTCTGTAGTGGAAATCACTGCATGGGCTGGGGCCTGAGCTCAATTAAAATGGACCTAGGGAAAGTGGAAAAGTGTCCTGTGGTCTGACGAATCAGCATTTGAAAGTCTTTTTGGAAATCATGGACACTGTCCCCTCCGGGCTAAAGACCACTCAGCTTGTTATTAGTGCACAGTTCAAAAGCCATTGTTCATGCGGTTTAGAGGGGCATTAGTGCACATGGCATGGGTGACATGCACATCTGTGAAGGCTCCATTAATGCTGAACAATACATACACGTTTTGGCAACATATGCTGCCATCCAGACGGCGTCTTTTTCAGTGAAGGCCTCGATTATTTCAGCAAGACTATGTCAAACCACATTCTGCATGTATTTCAACAGCATGGCTCCGTATTAAGAGAGTCCAGTTACTAAACTGACCTGCCTGAAGTCCAGATCTATCATACACTGACTCCCAAATGCTTACAGTGTGTTGTTAAAAGAAGAGGTGGTGAACAGAAACACAGTGGTAAACAGGCCCCCATCCCAACTTTTTTGGAAAGTGTTGTTGGCATCAAATTAAAAATAGGCAAATACTTTTCAAAAAAACAATACATTTTCTCAGGTTTAACATTTGATATGTGTCTTTGTAGTATTTTCCTTCAAAAAATATGGTTTACATGATTTGCATATTATCACATTCTATTTTTATTTACATTCTGCACAGCGTCCCAACCTTTTTGGAAATGGGGTTGTATACATATATCTTTTTAAAACAATAAAACAGTCTTAACACTAAAGTACCCACAGCAGTGCCATTTCATCTTGTTAATGCTCCTGGATGCACAAGAGGTTTAGCAGTGTACCATTTTGGCTTAGCTTCGCACAATAGGTACTTGTTCCAAAATGCATTCCAAAATAAACACATTTTGGTGCCAGGATGGGTCACAGGGACAGCTTGCCTTGATATTGACTGCACTACTTCAAAATACCACGCAATGAAGGCACTGACAGTACAGAACTCTTTTTCCAATCAATGCCCTATTTGTAAAGTCATCATCCCTCAAGGGAAGATAAGAGTGCAGGAAAGCAATCAGACCTGTCAAACTAAATAATGCGGAGAAACCAGACAAAGCATCGCATCTTCTAGTTATGACAGCATGCCAGAAGTATTTTGGAATATGAGCATGAATGTTGTCAGCAGATCCTGCCCTGCCACGCTGCCCTGCATTACCTTTAAAAGCAGTTTATTCTCCTTAATCTCAATGCAACAGTGAGTCCTGCACACACTCAGCAACTCAATATGGTGAAATGATTCTCAAAAACATCACAAAAAAAAAACAAAAATCACAAGAATGTACAACATATAAAAACAACCAACATAAATATAACATGTGACTCAAAGGTAGCACCTCAAAAACTAGTAGAGATGTTACAATGTGTGTGTTAATAGGGCTCAAAATATATATCAAGTATCAAAATATATTTATGGTTTATGAGTTTCCATCATTCAATACAAAATTTCAGACCCTAAGTAAACAGCCTCAGCAGCCTCAAAGAGAAAACTGGCTGTCTAAATTATATTGCACATGCATTTTATTAACATCAGGGCTCAGACTATGGTCTGTGACAGTAAATATCTCCACATTTACAACCCCAATTCCAATGAAGTTGGGACGTTGTGTAAAGCATAAATAAAAATAGAATATGATGATTTGCAAATGCTTTGCAAGACTCATCGTACCAAAATGCAGCACAGAGCGCCACAGGAAGTCATTCTTACCTGTGGCCATCAAACTCTATAACTCCTCCCTCGGTGTGTGATTCACAAAACTCAATACCTAACTGTTCATATGTGCAATGACAACAATTGTGTGTGCAATAACTCAGAAGGACACTAACTTAATTTAAATAGTTGAACTGCTTTATACCAGATGTTTCATATTTATTATCACAATCACCGCCACTTTACTGTATTCATAAGTACTTAAATCTCGTGTACATACTGCAAATTTCTCTATATTGTTTTAAATTATTAAAGTGTTTATTCTTTTATATAAATAACTGTAATGACTGCAATTTCCCCCTGGGATCAATAAAGGAATCTGAATCTGAATCTAAATCTGAATCTGAATTTTCAATCTATATTTAATTGAATTCACTACAAAGACAAGATATTTAATGTTCAAATGGTAAACTTTATTGTTTTTTGCAAATATTCACTCATTTTGAATTTGATGCCTGCAACACGTTCCAAAGAAGTTGGGACAGGGGCATGTTTACCACTGTGTTACATTATCTTTCCTTTTAACAACACTCAATAAGCGTTTGGGAACTGAGGACACTAATTGTTGAAGCTTTGTAGGTGGAATTCTTTCCCATTCTTGCTTGACATACAACTTCAGTTGTTCAACAGTCCGGGGTCTCCGTATTTTGCGCTTCATAATGTGCCACACATTTTCAATGGGAGACAGGTCTGGACTGCAGGCAGGCCAGTCTAGTAACCGCACTCTTTCACTTTGAAGCTATGCTGCTGTAACACGTGCAGAATGTGGCTTGGCATTGTCTTGCTGAAATAAGCAGGACGTCCCTGAAAAAGACGTTGCTTGGATGGCAGCATATGTTGCTCCAAAACCTGTATGTACCTTTCAGCATTAATGGTGTCTTCACAGATGTGAAAGTTACCCACGCCATGGGCACTAACACTCCCCCATACCATCAGAGATGCTGGCTTTTGAACTTTGCGCTGATAACAATCCGGACAGTCCTTTTCCTCTTTGGCCCGGAGGACACGACGTCCATGATATCCAAAAACAATTTGAAATGTGGACTCGTCAGACCACAGGACACTTTTCCACTTTGTGTCAGTCAAACTCAGATGAGCTCGGGCCCAGAGAAGCCGGCGGCGTTTCTGGGTGTTGTTGATATATGGCTTTCACTTTGCATGGCAGAGTTTTAACTTACACTTGTAGATGAAGCGACGAACTGATTTCACTGACATTGGTTTTCTGAAGTTTTCCTGAGCCCATGTGGTAATATTCGTTACAGAATGATGTTGGTTTTTAATGCAGTGCCAACTGAGGGACCGAAGGTCATGGGCATTCAATGTTGGTTTTCTGTCTTGCCGCTTACTTGTAGAGATTTCTCCAGATTCTCTGAATCTTTTCATGATATTATGTTCTGTAGATGATGAAATCCTTAAATTCCTTGCAATTGCATGTTGAGAAACGTTGTTCTTAAACTGTTGGACTGTTTGCTCAGGCAGTTGTGGTGAACCTCGCCCCGTCCTTGCTTGTGAACGACTTTCAGGGATGCTCCCTTTATACCCAGTCATGACACTCACCTGTTTCCAATTAACCTGTTCACCTGTGGAATGTTCCAAACAGGTGTTTTTTGAGCAACTTCTTTGGAACGTGTTGCAGGCATCAAATTCAAAATGAGTGAATATTTGCAAAAAACAATGAAGTTTATCTGTTTGAACATTAAATATCTTGTCTTTGTAGTGTATTCAATTGAATATAGGTTGAAAAGGATTTGCAAATCATTGTATTCTGTTTTTATTTATGTTTTGAACAACGTCCCAACTTCATTGGAATTGGGGTTTTACATTACAGACTGACATTCGGTGTACAAGAAGGTATTAAAAAAAAGCATTAAAAAAAAGCAAATCCAATCAAAGTCAAGGCATTGATATCAAATATGAATGATACCTAGCCCTATATATTAATATTAGATTGCTGTTAACAGTAAGTGAATCTTATTAGTCCTACAATGGGGCAATTTCACCTTCACATTCACCTTCACATGAAACACCACATATACACTAGTGAATGCACAAACACTAGAGGGCAGTGAGCACGCTTGCCCGGAGCAGTGGGCAGCCCTATCCGCAGCACCCATGGAGCAGTTGAGGGTTAGGTGCCTTGCTCAAGAACACCTCAGTCACATTCCATCGGCTCTGGGGATCGAAAAAGTGACCTTCCGATCACAAGGCTGGTTTCCTAATCTCCAGCCCACGAGCGCCCCACATAAAGCAATCATAAACCACGGTCAACATGGGGCTCGAACCCACGACCCTACGACCCTGAAATTAAGAGTGCTCTACTGACTGAGCTAGTTGGGTGATTATTAATTGAGAGCTTGCGATACAATCCAAAAAGTGACAACTATGAATGTAAGAAAAAAACTTTCCTGCATGGCACCCCAAATATATTTATGCATAATTAGGTTTCTTTTTTGTCAAAAATGTACCATATTGTGGAGCACAAACCACAGCATATATCATATCATGAAATTTGAGTATCATTACACCACTAGAACCTAACATCTAACATCTCTTATGCCATAAATTAAATCAACGTTTTAATTGTGGCTGCGCTGTGTGGTTTTAGGCAGCACAAAAGTAGAATTCAGGCAGGATTCATGAGTTACGCATTCTGCCTCATTCTCTCCAGCTCCCCTCATGTACCACCAGCACCAGCAGCAAGCCAGGAGTGATTAATTACTGGTCTGGAAGATATAAATATGCCTTTCAGCCAGAGATGCTCTGAACGGGCCTTCAGGCCAGGCCCTTCACATCACAGTGGGGCGCTTTTCATTTCACCGCCCGTAAACTAATTCAAACAAGACCTCACCGCAGCAGGCTTGGACCAGAGTGCTCCTGAGAGAGAGTGTAAGAGAGAGAGAGAGAGATCCCCCCCTATCATGTACACTGATAGGGAATCTGTTCTACAGTGGTGTGTGATAACTTCACCATTAAGAACCCAGGTTCAAAGAGTTTTCTTTTTCTAACTAACAGTACCCAACAGTGAGCTAGAACACAGCCTTCTGAGTCAAGGGGCACACAGAACATATAACAGGCAACTACAAGCCAGAACCTTGGCTTGGTTTCCACTGCGTGTGTGTGTCTTTGTGTGTAACATGCTGATCCCATCATGCCTGCTGCCTCTCACACAAAGCAGGCCATGAACAGCCAGCCGAGTTCTCCTCCATAGAGAGTGTTTGTGGTTAGGGCATGAGTGCTGCATGCCCACCCCAAAAACCACAGGGCCTCCCAGATTGTTTGTAATGCCTTTACACACATATCAGTTTCATCTATGGGCACTGAACTACAGATAGATGGCTGGCGTCCAACTCCATATGATACTAGGGCAGAGGGGGAGGCTGAAAAAGGGACGGCCCAGTCTCCAAGTGAACCACTAGAGACCTCTTCAGGGCCTAAGAATAACAGACAGTGTCTCCAGAAACCAGCGACAACCATGACGTCCAAATGTCTAGCAGCCAAAACACCAAGTCTAGAAAATGTCACTGCTGAAAGGAAAATAAAAACAGGATAATGAGTCTAAACATTTAACATCTCACATCTATGCAGAAGCAAAAAAATAATAATCATAAAGAGAAAAAAACAGTTAAAAATGAAAAGAAAAACGGTCCCTTTCAAAAAGTGAAGAAACATCAATGTAATTTCATGGAAAGGAGACAAACAGTGGCTCTATGAAGTTTCTTTAACAGCAGCAATGCATCACTCCTCCAATTATCCAGATTACATGCTCAATTAAGCCTTTAATATGCACCGCAAGTGCCAAATATCCCTGAGCCACTCGTCCGCACACAGATATATAATTAGCAACCAAAGCATTTCTACTAAAGGCATAAAACAGTAAAGCTGTTTAGGCATCCTTGGCGCTTGGTGTTTCAAACATAAGTAGGAGCATAAAGATTCTCCACGTCCATGGGTGAATTTGCAACACTAAAGAACATGCTAAATTAACTTCACATAAATTAACTACATGAACAACAATAAAAGAATAAATAGAAATTTTTCATGATTGTATAGTTAGTAGTGGACAGCATGGTAAAAAATGTATGTTATAATAATTACGAGTACTGATGGTGTTGGTATGTATGACAGCATAGTGTATTTTATATATATATATATATATATATATATATATATATATATACACACAATGATCAAAAAAATAAAGGGAACACTCAAATAACACATCCTAGATCTGAATGAATGAAATATTCTCATTGAATACTTTGTTCTGTACAAAGTTGAATGTGCAATGTACAAAATCACACAAAAATCATCAATGGAAATCAAATTTATTAACCAATGGAGGCCTGGATTTGGAGTCACACACAAAATTAAAGTGGAAAAACACACTACAGGCTGATCCAACTTTGATGTAATGTCCTTAAAACAAGTCAAAATGAGGCTCTATATTGTGTGTGGCCTCCACGTGCCTGTATGACCTCCCTACAACACCTGGGCATGTTCCTGATGAGGTGGCAGATGGTCTCCTGAGGGATCTCCTCCCAGACCTGGACTAAAGCATCCGCCAACTCCTGGACAGTCTGTAGTGCAATGTGACGTTGGTGGATGGAGCGAGACATGATGTCCCAGATGTGCTCAATCGGATTCAGGTCTTGGGAACGGGCGAGTCAGTCCATAGCTTCAATGCCTTCATCTTGCAGGAACTGCTGACACACTCCAGCCACATGAGGTCTAGCATTTCCTGCATTAGGAGGAACCCAGGGCCAACCGCACCAGCATATGGTCTCACAAGGGGTCTGAGGATCTCATCTCGGTACCTAATGCCAGTCAGGCTACCTCTGGCGAGCACATGCAGGGCTGTGCGGCCCTCCACCATTACTGACCCATTGCCAAACCGGTCATGCTGAAGGATGTTGCAGGCAGCAGATCGCTCTCCACAGCGTCTCCAGACTCTGTCACGTCTGTCACATATGCTCAGTGTGAACCTGCTTTCATCTGTGAAGAGCACAGGGCGCCAGTGGCGAATTTGCCAATCCTGGTGTTCTCTGGCAAATGCCAAGCGTCCTGCATGGTGTTGGGCTGTGAGCACAACCCCCATCTGTGGACGTCGGGCCCTCATACCATCCTCATGGAGTCGGTTTCTAACCCTTTGTGCAGACACATGCACATTTGTGGCCTGCTGGAGGTCATTTTGCAGGGCTCTTGCAGTGCTCCTCCTGTTCCTCCTTGCACAAAGGCAGAGGTAGCGGTCCTGCTGCTGGGTTGTTGCCCTCCTACGGCCTCCTCCACATCTCCTGGTGTACTGGCCTGTCTCCTGGTAGCGCCTCCAGCCTCTGGACACTACGCTGACAGACACAGCAAACCTTCTTGCCACAGCTCACATTGATGTGCCATCCTGGATGAGCTGTACTACCTGAGCCACTTGTGTGGGTTATAGAGTCCGTCTCATGCTACCACGAGTGTGAAAGCACCACCAACATTCAAAAGTGACCAAAACATCAGCCAGAAAGCCTAGGAACTGAGAAGTGGTCTCTGGTCCCCACCTGCAGAACCACTCCTTTATTGAGTGTGTCTTGCTAATTGCCAATAATTTCCACCTGTTGTCTATTCCATTTGCACAACAGCATGTGAAATTGATTGTCAGTGGACAGTTTGATTTCACAGAAGTTTGATTTACTTGGAGTTATATTGTGTTGTTTAAGTGTTCCCTTTATTTTTTTGAGCAGTATATATATATATATATATATATATATATATATATATAACCTTATTTGTAGATTAACAATGGCATATTATTCTGGATGTCGTTTCACTTGTAATAAGAACCATACTTAAGAACTGAAGTAAATCCGAAATATTTTTATTAGGCCAACAGTACCAACAGAAATGAACAATATGTAGGTCAATATTGCTTGCTAACCCTAACGAGACAAAGGTGAGTGTATGCAGAGTCCAGAGCAGCTTCCTCTGAGTGTAGCAAAAATGAACTGAAGCTGAAATCAGCTTCTTATACACCAGCTTCTTTTGATTCGTTTGATTTTCCTTCCACCTTATATGGTGCTGCAGGTACATTTACACTGTGAGTACTGCACTAGAGATGCATCAAAACAGATGCTGGTTTGGGTATCGGTCCAGTACCGTGCTCCTTAAAAAATAACAACATACCTATACATGCTGTGACAAAAGCTGAGTGAACACTGCTACACTAGTAAACAAACACAATGTGGGAGGCTCTGTTTAGACAGCAGAGTGTCACTGACTCTGCGACAGTTGGACACAGCGGCTGCGTCTACACAGCAGGTAAAAATGGCCCAAATCAGCTTTTTCTATTTATCTGTGACACATATGTGTGTCTTTGTGTCAGTGTGAACAGATAAACACACTGAATCGGATGTTTTCAATTCCGATTTAAGAATCTTTCACATGTGGTACTGAAATCTGATATGTATCCGATCTGAGGAACTGCGACTCAGTCTGAACAGCCAGATCGGAATTCATGCGACTTTTACGTCAACCCAACTCGACATTTATCATAATTTCACGCTGCTGAGACTCATTTAGAAACATTTAGGCTGATGAAAAGATGGCAGCATCCAAAAAAAATTTAAAGAATCCAAGGACACAACCCAAAGAATTTGCCGTGGCCAAATAACATGCCCTTTTTGCGGCAAACTCAAACACATTCTGGGTGATGAGCCCAGCTGTCAATCATTGGAACCTCATAATCACTCATGTGATGCTGGCAAAGACTAAACAGAAACTAAACTGTGCTATTAACACATATTATTATTATTATTATTATCATGAGAACTCTAATACTTAGATTTTTTTTTTTTTTTTTTTTTTAGACGATCCTTAGGTTAATGTAGTATACCTAATGCGTGATGAACCAACTGTGAAAGAGATTTCTCTGTTTAGTTCCAAAACGCTTAGGAAGTATACAATGGTTCACTGTGGAATACACTTTAAAAGAATGAAGAATCAAAAATTATGCTCCGACGTATTTCGGACATTGCATCACTTCTTGCAAGCCAAAGTTGCGGTGGCATCTCAAACACTACACAGTGATAGTAGCATCCTCTGCATGGCATACCAAACCTGATCATAGAGATTCCTTCTTCTGGGAAAAAAAAACCCTTCATAAGGCACAAAAACTCCAAACTCCCTCTCTTCATTTAACTGTCCACCCCCTCCTTGCTCCATCATTTTAGATTCCCAAGGAGCCAGATGAGCGAGTAGGAATCTGGGAAGAGAAATGGCCGCCGGGTTCCCCTCCTACCTATTCTCCTCACTCGGCTCCAGATTTTTATTAATTTTATTTAATTATCCCGAGAAGCTCTTTTTACACTGCACCACTGCTGCCGGTGGCCCACTCCCACAGTGTGAGCTGTGTAATTTAATAAAACCCCATTTAAGAGGGAATTTGATTAAAAAATTAAGCTGCCATGATCACCCCACCTCCACCCCCCCAAGTCAGGATGTGATCCAATATTTCACATTATGAACATGTCGAGCAGAAATTATCACCGCAGGACAAATTAATACTTCCTATAGAAATCCTATGATGACATGAGTTGGTCTCTATGAAGGAGAATGTATAGCGAAGTTGTGGAAGAGGAAGTGTGAAGTGCATTCTCTCTTTCATCATAGGTGTTCTTTTCTCCCCCCTCCATCCCCCAGCACTTCTACTGCCTTCCCATCTTACCCCACACTCAAATTACTATTCATAATTCACCATTTTCCACTTCCTCTTCTACCGTCGAACGACTGACTGGGTGCAAATCAAACAACTCTGATGGAAGTCGCTTTTGCCTTCCACGTATTTAGTGCGCATGACGACACTAGCCTGCAATTTCACATGGAGGTGTGCAAGGAAGATCCGAGCCCATGTTGCCTGCCTGCCGCTTTTGAAAATGGCCCCTATCACCTAATTGTTTACACACAGAATAATGGCTCTTTGAAATCATATCCTGTGTCTGTTACCCTGCCAGGACCCGTGCACAAAACCCCGCTGATACAAAAAATCTGCAAGCTGTCAATTCATATCGTGTGTGAGAGACGGACAGAGGCAAAGGAGGGGAAAAAAGAGCAGCAAAGCTAAATGCAATATGTACACTGGACCTTATAGCTTAAATGCCTTTTCTGGCATCATAGTTTTGCAGGAGAAACATAATCCGCACAATTAATGCCTGAAAATTATAGCCTGGATCTAGTGGTGGTTTTGAAGCATAAGTTATTGATTTGGAAATGAAAACCTGTACTCTTCAAGGTTAAATCCAGTCCACCCTCATTACAGCTTTGTCCTTGAGAGGCCCCGCATTAGGGGCCGTGGCGAGGAGCAGAGAGGGGCTGCTTTAATGAAGGTGAATTTAATGGGATTTAATGTAGCTAGGGGCAATGGAGCAGCAGAGATAGGGTTTTAACAAAGAGCCGGGGAGCAAGGGTACAGCCCGGAGAGCAGCCATTTTCCATTCTTTTTATTTATTTCACCATTCAGCCAGACGGGATGAAAGCATACCATGTCTTAGTTGTAAGTGGGTCCCGCGAGTCAGCACTTACACTCTGCGCCGGAGTCGGGCTGGAAAAAGACCCTGGCTTTTCCACCCCTGCCATCCACACCGTCTATTGTACAGTCCAAAATAACATATGATTTAGAGAAAGAATAAAAATCCATTCCACACACATAACCTTTAAACTTGCGCTGAGAACAATGCAAGGCAAAAGCTGCTCTGCTGAAAAAGCTGGCAAAATGGTTCAAAATAAAATTTTAACCAAAAAATGTCTTTATATGCTACACTAGTAAGAATTGTGTGCTTAATGAAACACTGCATAGTATTCAGTACTGTCTCAGCTCAGAACCAGCACAAGCACAGAAGTTTCCTTCAAGTTCAATTCCAGTTATCTTTTTCTGATGCAACATAACTGCGTAGTGTAGTAGCCAGCTTCTCTCCGGAACATACTCCCTCTCTCTTTGAAGCAAAAGTAAATGACTTCCTCTTACTATACAGTATCTCCGCTATCTGACCACGGGGTGTACTAGTGCCTTGAGCTCCCTCCTGCAAAAAGAAGCCGAGGCTGAGCGGCAATTCAAGGAGTTGTCTACTCTCAGACTTGCCTCCATCATTAATTGTGAGTAGCTTACACGAGATGTGTAGGCCATTGGCTGAGCAGTAACATAGAGCTGGTGCTGCAAGGTCATGTCTCTCTTCCAGCTGCACCCTCGACTTCTCGTGCGCTTGATGCAAACAATGTGTGCTTTCTGCAAATAACATTAAACAGCCCGCTCCTACAGTAATGCCCCATAAATATGCCTAAATCTCGAAGAGCAAAAATAATTACTTTCATACCTTTTTCCGAACTCGTTGCACAGAATCATTTCTCTTCTCCCCCACACGATGCCTGCCCCTTGCTCTTCGACTTTTCTTTTCTTCTCTTGCCTTTTTCTTCCCCCACAAATCATCCCTTCTCTGTGTGCATGGAGTTAGGAGGCTACAGAAGCACAAACAGCACATTAATTAGAACTGTCAATGCAGTGATGTAGCTCATAGTTATAGGTTACCTATGAAGGTTTCATAATAATCATAGCAGGCCTAAGACTTGCCCATTACAGAACACCACGTTTTTCTTTTTTTTTCCCACCTGAAAGCTCAGAGATCCAGGCCTGAAAATGAATCACAGCTCATCTTCAACTTACTCCGCTCGTCTTACCCTGGAGAAAAGCACCTGAGAGGAGACTTTTTTTTCCCTGTTTCCGCTTATACTGAATTATACCTCTCTGCATTTTAAACAGCAAAACAAGCTGTTGATGCATCGCTTTATGTGCATTTTATGAATCTCTGTGGGATTTTACCAAAGGAAAGAAAAAACAATGCCGCAACTGAGAGGTCAAACTCATGGTACATAATTAAAGACATACATCTTGCGTAGCGGTGCATATGTGAGTGGCCTAATTAATGTAGAACCATGCTCCTCGAACTCACTGATCTTCTGCCAAGTTCACCATGTGTGGATGCAGAGCTGCAGCTGAGGGCAATGGATAATGAAGGAGGGGGCAAAGGAATCCATGCACCTTCACCTCTGCCATAAGAGATTTGGACAGCAATAGGGGAAACCCGCACGACAGGGAAAACCTACAAGTCAAAGGTCAACCAACCACTCAGAATAGTCCAAGAAGGGTGAGTTAAAGAGAATCAAACAGCAGCCATCTCCTCAATGAACTGAAAAACAAGGTAAAACAGCTGTCTTCTTTACAGGTATGGACTGGAGCAATACTGTAAAGAGGCCAAGCAGATAAGCTGCTTCAGAGTATTTTAAAAGAGCTTAGAATTCATTCTGTAATCAGGCCCTTTTAATCCGACAGCCTGTTTGAAAACACCGTTTCTAAGTAGTATGTTCCACAACTGACCATCATAGGCTTTTCTGATAGAGGTACACATCATCTTCAATTAAAACAACACTGAATTAAAATCTGAGGATGTAATTTTGACAAACTGCATGAATAACGGGAAGAAAATTCTGCCAACATTTTCCCCACAAAACGGAACTTCTGAACTCATGTCTCCCTCATCCCAGATCCAAGAAACTCCATGACCAAAACTTTTTTTTAGTAAAGGTAGAAGTCAAAATTAATTGCAGAAGGAATTAGGAAACCTTGTCAAATTTGGTAAATATTTTGTAATTACTAACTGGCCGTGATCGCAATAAAACAAGCCGCATTGTTCGCACATCTGCGTTTTCAATTTAATCCTTGACTCTCATTGGAGCTGTCTGTAATCCCTCAAACATGACTAATGGGAAACATTAAGTACAAGTTTGGGGACAAGTGGTTTTAATTAAAAGCTGCTTCGCAGAGGGCCTTAAATCGAAAGGAGTTCATCATTTCTACGGAGGAGACTGCATATGTTTTTCCTTTTATTAGCAGTTATGGATCTACTCTGCCCTCAAAAAAAGGTGTTACACATTTTCTCCAGCATCTTAAAAGCCAAACATGAGCATCTGAAGCACATTTCTCTTCAACAACTCCTTTAAAGAGTTTGAAAGCGGGTAAACAGGGAAAGCCGGACGAGGAGCTGGGGTAAGAGCAATGGTGCAAAAGGAATTAAAGATGGAAAGCTTGAGTTCAAATGCCCATATTTAGAGTGTAGAGCTTCCTGTGGGCATAGGCAAAGGAATGGTTTAAGCAGGCTGACTGGCATATAAAAGCATCCTGTGAGGAACAGGACTGCAGAAAGCCATATTTTACCACTTCCTACAGAGGAAATAGTCGGGGAACTCCGCTGGAATCTTCATGGGAAACGTTTGTGACCCCGTGCTGACAGCAGTCTGTTCCTCCCTCATGTAGTGTACTGAAGTTTATAAGAGTTAATGAACGGTACTGGCGTACCGATTTTTAGCATGAGTCTGTGACACTGTGACCCTTCAACTTAAAAGGAAAAGTTACACTTTACATATGGGTGCAATCAAATAATCCCTTCTTCACATTCCAGGCTGAATACTGTGCTCCTAAAGATCACATAGGCCTGAGAGAGCATGTGGTTGTAACTTTCAATTCCATTCAAGTTGTTCAAGGTTATTTTTTTTTCTCTCTAGTGCCGCTACGGATGACAAAAGGTTGACTGTGGGATTGACTTAGCAAGCAGATCTTAGTATTATTTCATACATTTTTTCACTTTTCACTACTGCTTCTTGTTTGAGTTGTTAAACTGTTTTGCATGTACATAGTGAGCATCTTTACCTCTTATTGACCAGGGTATATTTTGGTCCATCTGAATTTACAGGACCAAACTTTTATTTTTTTTTTTTTTGTAAAGTCTCCCCTCAGATGAACAGAAATGCTTAAAATTTACTCCTGAAAGCCAAAAATCTCAAACGCTCTGTGTTATTTTATAAAAGTAATGTTTACAGAGCAGATCACTGAAGAGATGCCATCTGTTTATAGTTTATAGCCCAGATTTGGAGAAAAATGGGTCGACTTTCAGTAGAAAAACAAACTGAGTTCAGCTTCTTTCATTATAAGGGTTTAAAATGACATCACCATCTATTTGAATGGGAAGAAGAGTTATAGCCTCATACGATGCCCAGCTTCTGAATGTAGCTTATGAAATATGAAAGTTATGAAGAATATTACAAAGTGCATTTTGGAACCACCGGTGGTCTCAAGGAGTCAAGTGGATAAATTAATCTACTAGTTTGTTCTTAATTCTAGTACTTCAGTGGTACTTTAAATATTAATCTCTAATCAATTTCAAGTCCTAAATTTGTAAATGCATCATCAAATATTTTGTGTTCAAAATTAGCAATGCGTACAATCACATGACGACATTTCCTATTTGTTCAACTTAGATTCAGCTTAACTCTTCAGGGGTTGGTTGTTAAACCACAGTATAATTTCCACTCCATTTACAGAATAAGATTAACCAATTATCAACAGAATAGCTGCTCTTTTAACACCAAAGTTTTATTTTCTTTACACTTTTAATGCACAACACATAACTACACGAATGTAATACTACTTTTACATTAGTTTTATATAACTTAAGAAAAAGAAATAACTGGAATCATTGTATTTGTTTTCTTTTCAATTGTGTGTTATACAATTTATTGCATTTTTATTATTAGATACACAGTCCTGTGCAAAGGTTAGAGACCACCTCTATTTAATTTCAAGTCAAAACAGGCATTAGGTGCAAGTTAGTTATTCACTTTTCCAGAAGATATTTTTGAGCAGACTAGATTTAAGGATGGATTTATGATCAACTTGCTTAAGGAAGGAGAAGGTCAATGGAAAATAAGTGAAAAAAGAGGAGATTCCAAAATGTGAGGTTTTTTTTTTAAATAGAGAAAATGGGACTCATAACAGGCACGCATGATCTTGTAGACCACCAAAACTGTCACAAAGTTTTCATGTTTAAGAGCGAGGACAAAATCATGCTATATCTTTATATCAGAAAAAAATGCACAGGTGTTTCTGTCAATACCTCCTACGTGAGAAGCCAACTCAATCCGACAGGCCCCGACAGAGTCCAGAGTTTGATTGCTTGGACTGTGAGAATCAGAAGCTCTATGGCTGAACTTTGAAGGTGTGGAAAAACTTTCAGGTTTCAAAGTTGAAAGCAAGTCTGCCAAAAGGAATAGAAGCTGTAACAAAGGCCAACGAAGAACCCATTAAATACTGAAAAGAAAAAAAAACATGTTTTCTTTAGTGATTAATTCTTTAAAATTGTCAGAAAAGACTTTATTTGTGGCAAGTGCTCTTGCTACCTTCTGTCCCATTTTTAAGATTCGGACGTGTAATGGTGAACAATGACCAGTGGTGGGCAGTAAGTAAATGTAATTGGTTACTGTAATTAAGTAAGTTTTTTCGTGTATCTGTACTTAAGTTTTTCCATTTTGATGACTTTTTACTTTCACTCCACTACATTTCAAAGTCAAATATCTTACTTTTTCCTCCACTACATTTTGAGAAATCTGTTGTTCCTTTTGGTTTCTGTGTGCATAAAAACGCAATACGTCAAAACGAAAGAAGCTCAAAGCAAGAGCACCAATCAGGGCACAGTGGTCACTTTGTTTTGAGCTTGTTTTGACCTGTTGGTCATACCGACCCAGTGCAGCACACGGTTCAACGTCAGCGCAACGGCGTAAATTTTGGCAGAATCTATGCAACATAAATGATGAACTAACCTAACTTTGTGTAAATAGAGCACAATATAGAAATATGTCCACATATGCAGTCGTGACTGACGCGATTTTTTTCTGAATTTATACAAACAGCATTTCATTTTATAGTGAATTAGTTTGGGCTGGTTTATGTTTATGAACAGAGACCTACAGATCAATATAGTAAAGGAAACTCATTTGTGATCCTGAGTTTAAAGCCAGTTTTTATTAAACTTAAACTTGGAAGTTGTAAATAAATCTTAAACTGAAACTTTGCTTGTTTGTAAAATGTGATTTCAGAGCCACTCGGTTCTACCTGATGGAAACTGTTTGCCTTCAGTGTTTTGTGCGTATGATCATTTTAATAAACATCAGCATCACTAATTAATGATTTTTTAATTCTATTAAAAGACTGGTTTACCAAGAGAGACACTGGAGGATTTTCACCTAAAATGAGTATCATAAAAATGATAACAGGACATTAGAGCCATAATTAATCTTTTAGTACTTTTACCTTTGATACTTAAGTACATTTGAAGGTAAATACTTTAGTACGTTTACTCAAGTGGAGGTCTGAAGGGAGGAACTTCTACTTTTACTGGAGTAATATTTCACCTTGGGTGTCTCTACTTTAACTACATGGTTTGTGTACTTGTCCACCACTGACACTGACTAGCATTTTTGTGGGTTCTAATTTTCATTTTAGTCCAGTTTAGTTCATACACTGATAAACATGCAGCAGATTTCTTTGTTGAAATTTAAGAGAAAGAATGTCATCATGCTGGTATCTCAGTAAGGTTTATATACAATTACCCCGTTTTTATGGCCTTTGCTGCTCAAGGACAGTAAAGCAAGCATAAACGGAAGGGTATTCATCAAACCACTGCAAATTTCAGCTCCTCATAACTACTAGACTTACACTACTACTTTGTCAATCTGTAATGCCAGTTTCCTTGATGACCACACAGCATGGAGGACAGTTCCGAGTTCTCCCAACATGCTCCTCTCCATGTGTGGATGTATGTTAAACCCATTGGTCCGAGCCAGTTTTGGGGGGCGATTTTCGAACCACCTCCCGGACTTGGCGGTGTCTGTGACAGGCCCCTCTCCTGGTGAGCCCGCTTCCATGATGAATGGCTACCTTTCCATTCTTTATTGCCCCACTAAATCATACGCCTGCCATGCTTTTATAACCAATCTTTGCTCCTTTTTTTTAATCCGCCGCCTCTTTTGGAATAAAACTACAAAGACTGTACTTTGCATTTTTTTCCCCCTAATCGAGAACATAGAGGTCTCAGAGGAGGCCTTCTGTACAGAGTTGGTGCTGTTATCAGGCTACAGAATGCTTATCAGTAAAGGCAAGATTCCCCTCCACTAACATTCTAACTGCTTGCTCACAGTCATACAAAGAGTGCACTGTGGTTTAAAGAATACCCACTACTCAGTGTGAAAGATGAAAACAAACAGTAACACTACTGTAGGACACTGTCCATACGGCTACATGACACCTACATAGCGTGTCATATCAACTGACAGAACCCTACATAAATATTCATATATACTTATTCCAATAGGCATCATTCATTATAATGTTTTGATCAAAGTTAGCTAAAGTAGCGTTTGACGTATGACGGCTAGTGTAATAAGCATTTCTAAACATTTATGTAGGGTTATGTCAGCTTTCAAGACATGCTTATGTAGGTGTCATGTAGCCTTATGAACAGCACCCTACAGTAAAGTGTTATCAAACAAACACTGTAAATAAACCCTTCCTTGATCCTGTATAAAGTTGCAGCCTGTGTACTTTCTGATAATTAGTATATATGCTAGAAAAAAAAAGTCATGTTACAGGATCTTCGTCCTTGAATGCCACAAAAGCAATTCCTGTCCCGCGCCCCGGGCCCTCTATTTTTATGCTCAGATTTATCCATTAGGGTACTACAGGAGTAATGATACAGTACATTATTTCAGTTATTGCTTTTCATGAAAATGCATTTTGTGGAGACTACATAAAGTGTACAGCATGGAGGTAATACAGTAGATGATACAGTACTTTCACCCCTCATATCCCTTCAATATAATGATACTATCTAGCACCTTATTACCTGTAACTATAGCGAGGCTTGCTGCAGGTGAAATAAGCAGTGCGCCTCTCCTCCATCTCCGTTGATTCATTTCACGCAGGCTCTCTTTCAGATTCTCATCCCCACACCATCTCTCTCACAGAGCTGACCATCTGCCCAGTAAACCTGAAAGAAAAGAGAGTTTTGAAGAAGAAATGAAAATAAGAAAAGAGATCATATCAGCATTTGAGCAATATTAAGGAGCTGAAAGCTGACTGAAATCACCAGATCTGAAGAAGATCAAAGAAAGTTCCAGCAACAGCAATATAATTTGTATTTGGCTTTTTTTGTGGCAAAGCTTAAACCACACATCACCCTTTTCATCTCCCGTCACCTTGGACATTGGGAGTACTCACCCGGAGTTGTGTGCATGCTCACCCTACATGTAAGTGCCTGGAACATTAGAGAGCTGGAGCCATCCAAGCAAATGATTCAGTTCAAAAGCTAATTTAATTTGACTTCCCCTGACGAGAAAATTAGAAATGCACCGCTAAAAGTCTCAGGCCTGAACTTGCTAAGACGTGCCAGTGACATTATTTATTTATGTTTGGTTAATAGCCCAACGAGCATTACGGGCAAAAGTGTGACGGCACTGAACGGTGGCCAAAACCGATTCTGCTGCACTCCACACTTGGCCTTTTCTAACTGCTGAAGCCCTGACTCTGAAATATGGCCGTCCATTCCTCATCAATCAGCCTATGCAGACGGACAGGTAGAGCTGCCTCCAGTGCACCTGTAAAGAGTAAATTTGGCCTCACTGACAGAAAGACTTTCACCTCATAGACAGCTATTCTCACCCACTCAGCTTTGAGCCAGGTGTTTCAGTCATTTGAACCCGGACACTGTAGGACTAGTACAGAGTGCTGACTTTTCAACCATTTGTGTCCATCAGTTTGCACGTTTTATAGAGTCCTTGTGAGGAAAGGTATGCAGATGTTGTACAATTTGCTGTCCAGATGAAGGTCCACGAAAGTGGAAGAAGGCGCTCGTCTATACGCTGTACTTTGTCTCCTCCTAGTGGTCTTTTACCAAAACTAATCACCTGGGACATCTGAAGCAGAATAAAAGAAACCCAGTTTGTTCTTTGTTCTTTTGAATCATTCTCTGCAGCCCTAAAACACCTGAAAGCAAAAAATCAGTCAACTACATCACAAAGACAACATATCCACCAATGACAAATCATATTTAGAATATATACAGTTGTATTTTTTTTCCTAAAAATATTTTCATTTCAGAATGGTATATATTTTCAAAGCTTTCTTCCAACCGGAGCCAGGTATAATTTGATGAGAGACTACGGCAAACTGCTCATGCTGTGCTGTGACGGACAGGTTTTTATGAGCCATCAATCACCTAAAGCGGAGCCCACATGCAAACGTGTGCTGGGGGAGGTCTGACCCACGGCCTAGCGTGACATTCAGGGAGGGAGTGCCGCTCACCCAGCAAAGCCCATTACTACAAAGCATGATTGATATTGCTCCAAAAAAGCTCATATGTAGCCCAGTACATAATTTGTTATAATTTATAAAAATGATATGGTCACCCTGTTTTGTTTCTACCTTCTATGTTTCTTTCCCTATTACTTTTTCTTATATATATATATATATATATATATATATATATATATATATATATATATATATATGTGTGTCTGTGTGTGTGTGTGTGTGTGGCAATTAACCTATACATTATACTATACAGATACGAATGCATAGCTAACAGTATAATGTGAACAACTTATAAAGTAGGCACACTCACACCGCATGTGAATGGCCAGCCTTGTTTGTTCCCCATAAGGACAGATATCTTAAGCACAGAAAAAATAGAAAAAAAAAAAAAAGAGTTGGCCTGCATTCTCTGCCTTTCCCTTCTTTGACCCAGACAAATTTATAGATGTCTGGGAATTTATGCTCTTAAAAAATGAAGGACGTTAATAAGCAAGCTCTTCCTTTTTTGGACTCAACTGACCACCACACTGTTCAGAAGTCACTCTCGTAACTCAGGGAATGGAGAATCTCTAATAACTGTGACAGAGCTGTTGAGGAATGCGTCATAGATCATGGACGTTTATCTTTGCTTGAATTTATTGTCAGAGCCCTTTTTATAAAGCTTGAACAGATTAATTTGACAATACATAACTCTACAGACAAAGACCTAAAGAAAAGGCCTGGTACTGAAAACAACCAACTCTATGCTATGTGTGCTCTCAATTGTGCAATCTATTTGAATGAAATGCAAGAGAAGGGACATCATGCAACAGCACGTTATCATTTTGCCTTTAATCAATACTTACTGATAGCAAACTCACTGCAGGGCAAAGGTGAACGGAAAGCTCTTGCTTCGTCACACAAAACAACAGGCAAACAGCCAGCAAAAACAATCCACCAATGGAACATCAGTGTGTGACCAGGACAACAGTGCCTCTAGTGGCCACAACAAAAAACTTCATTCATGTGAAGGCACAGATGAAGAGCAGGCAAATGCTATGCTGGCAGACCAAACACGGAGCATACATCTAAATTTGAGACCTAGATGCATTGAGCCATTCTCTGTTAAGCTGTAAAACACACCTGTGCTGTTAAGTGTAACATTAGTGTTGTTTTCTATTGCTGAGTGAATCATGTTTACTTGCCCGAGTCCTCCCCTTTATGATTCTCTCCACACTGATAAGAACACAGCAAACAGACTGATAGCACATCAAATCTCAGCTTCTCTCGAGCCAACTTGACACAGAACAGTTTGGAGGACCGCGAAGAATATGAGACAGTTTTAAGAAGTCTGGAAGCCCCGGTTGATGTTCCAATCCAAAAGGTCTTTTAGACATAAATACCAAAGCAACCTAAAGGATCTTGAGTTGCCCAAACTGAAAGCCTGGTGATTTTGAGGAATAATAGGAATGATCTGAGCAAGAAGGCCTTGGTGGACATTAGGCGGTGCTGTTTAGGCTGTGTCAGTGTCTCAACAAAGCAAAGTGCTAGGCCACATTCACCCAGCCTGGGTTAGGATCACAATACCATGAAGATCTCTGAGGGTGCACTGGATCTGGACGCAACTGACTACGCTGTGAGCTTGGACCCAAGCTACACCATGCTGGAGTTTGATAGTCTGAGAGTGCTGCCGGCAGTCACAGGTAGGTGTGATGATTTACAACAAGCAGTCCACCATGTCTAAAATACGACGGTGTTTTAGGGCCACTGTTAATAAAAGTACAAATAGTAGACTTTGAGAATAAACTCTTTAATATGCTGAGAAAAAAAGTTGTAATGTTACAAGAAAAATGTTGTATGGTATTATATTTCAAGAATAAAGTCATAATATTTCAAGAAAGAAAGTTGTACTATTTTGAGAAAAAGTTATAATATTTTGAGAAAAAAAATATTTTGAGAAAAAAAGGCAAAGAATTACAATGTTAAAGTGTCATTAATACCAGGAAAGGCTGCAATACATTGGCTAAAGCATTTGCAAAGGGAAGCAGCACCTCCTGGTGTTAAATGAGGGGAGCTGAGTTGGTGGAGTTATACTTTCATATCAGTTCACCCATGAAGAAACACTGCCTCCTCGTTGGTCCAGCACATCAGCACCAGCCTGGTATAAGTGTAAGAACCGTCTGAAACGGCTGAGCAGGAAACTGTTTATCTAGAATAAAGAGCCAGGCGGGCTCAGAGGAAACTGTCTGTCTGTGTTGTTGAAGGAGAACCTCAGGCAGGGTGTTCTACACAGCTATCGGGGGCTACATCTCCCCCCATTTCAAAGAGGGCATGAAGTTTCACTGAGAATGATAATCAAAATGATCCATAAAGAGACAGGAGTGAGTTAACAACAAGGTTAACATGTATAGAGATTTCCAACGTATGTGTCCAATCAACCAAACACACCAAGCCAGCATCACAAATCAAAAGATCACAATGAACCTCTCAGATTCCTTTGATTTTACAGTTCAGGAGATGCATTGCAGAAAGCGGCTTTGCAGTTCTCTCAGGGGGGCGGTTTTGATTGAGTGATACCACATATGAGTTAAACACACACACAAGACTGCAGACATGCACTAAAGTTTTGTGTTTCAAGGCACTTTGATGGCCCACTGGTGGGGAGTTTGACATATTTGAGTCTGTAGCCCGAACATGTGCTTAACTGCTCTTAAATCTAAAATTCTTTCACAATCGGGAAGTTTGGCCATTTTTTTCATGACGCAGGGGATCAGAAATGTTGTTTCTTGGTCTGACTTTTAAAAAAACAGACCAATCACTGGTGTGTGTTCATGCTCTCCTACTTAATCTCATTTTCTGCAATCATTAGGATCCTGTTCTGCTGAATCAGGGGCACTCCTACACCTTTCAGAGCACAGCGAGCTGGGTGGCAGATGCATTGTAATCTCTTAATTCAATACAGCTGCCCTCTGAACCCAAACCCTGCATTCAATACACAAAGTGTGTCCCCTCGCTGCTAAATGTACAAAGTCTAAGTGTGTAATTTACATACATTAGGCAGTATAGCCATTGTCCTCACTGTGCCTGGCCTGTATGGAGAGTGCGTTTGATGGTCATTGCTGTAGCACTGTGAAGCAATCCTGACGAGATCGAATACTGGAGGGCAATTGAATACCCTACAACACATAAGGAGATTGAATTAAAACAGAGCTGGCAGCGCAAAATTAGCCTGAAAATGGCTGCAGACCTCAGCTTTCCACTGACCTGTAACTGGTTTAATTAAATGGGGAGTTTCTTCTTTCTCCAAGTAATAACTAGCAGTGCCTCAGAGGCTTGGGTCCAGCAGCATGGCTGCCGGTGAAGGCTCACTGAGTTGAACGCTGTTTTATTGCTAGCCCTCTCCTCAGAAAAGACAACTTAGTCAATAGATTTTTGTTCGACACAGTCGTGCTGCTTCGCACAGTGTTATTTTACTGAAAGTGGGAGCAGACGCCTTCACTTACGTCTTCAGTACATTCTTCTTATCATTAATTATTCGTATTAACTATTTGTTCAGTAGCGTGTTTCAGGCCAGCGGAACGCACGCGCAGAAGGAAAGCGCAATTGCGTCATGTAAACAGTCCATGTAGGAAAGTTACAATGGCGTTTTAGGGCCACTGTTAATAAAAATAAAAATAGTAGACTTCGAAATTAAAGTGGACGAAATTAATGTAATATTTCGAAATTAAAGCCGACGAAATTCATGTCGTTATATTTAGCGATTAAAGTCGGAATATTTTGAAATTATAGTCATAATATTTCAAGATTAAAGTCGTAATATTTCAAAATTATAGTCGTAATATTATCGCGATTAAAGTCGGAATATTTTGAAGTTATAGTCGTAATATTTCACGATTAAGTCATAATATTTTTAAATTAAAGTAATATTTCAAGATTAAAGTCAAAATATTTCAAAATCAATGTCGTAATGTTTCGAGATTAATCAGTGAGCAGCAGTTTGGTTTCATGCCCAGAAAGAGTACCACAGATGCAATTTTTGCATTGAGAGTGTTGGTAGAGAAGTACAGAGAAGGTCAGAAGGAGCGGCATTGTGTCTTTGTGGATCTAGAGAAGGCATATGATAGGGTGCCAAGACAGGAACTGTGGTACTGTATGAGGAAGTCAGGTGTAGCTGAAAAGTATGTTAGGGTGGTGCAGGTCATGTATGAGGATAGTGAGACGGTGGTGAGGTGTGCAGTTGGAGTGACAAATGGTTTCAAGGTGAAGGTAGGGTTACAGCAGGGATCAGCTTTGAGCCCCTTCTTGTTTGCAATGGTGATGGACAGGTTGACAGATGAGGTCAGGCAGGAGGCTCCATGGACCATGATGTAGGCAGATGACATTGTAATCTGTGATGAGAGTAGAGAGCAGATGGAAGAGAATCTGGAGAGGTGGAGCTTTGCATTGGAGAGGAGAGGAATGAAGGTCAGTAGAGATAAGACAGAATACATGTGTGTGAATGAGAGGGAGGCAGGTGGAAAGGTGAAGATGCAAGGAGTAGAGGTCGTAAATGTGGATGATTTCAAATATCTGGATGGTCATCCAGAGCAATGGACAGTGTAGAAAAGAGGTGAAGAAGAGGGTGCAGGCAGGATGGAGTGGGTGGAGACGGGTGTCAGGGCTGATGTGTGACAGAAGGATAGCAGCAAGCGTGAAAGGGAAGGTTTACAAGACAGTAGTGCGTCCTGCTATGATGTATGGTTTGGAGACTGTGGCTCTGTCTAAAAGACAGGAGGCTGAGCTGGAGGTGGTGGAGATGAAGATGCTGAGATTTTCGTTGGCAGTGACAAGGCTGGACAAGATTAGAAATGAGCAGATCAGAGGGACAGTGAAGGTGGAGCAGTTTGGAGATAAAGCCAGAGAGGCCAGGTTGAGAAGGTTTGGACATGTGTTGAGGAGGAATAGTGGATATATTGGTCAAAGAATGCTGGATATGGAGCTGCCGGGTAGAAGGAGAAGAGGTAGACCTCAGAGAAGGTTTATGGATGTAGTGAAGGTGGACATGGAGATTGTTGGTGTGAAAGTAGAGGAGGCAATGGATAGAGCAAGATGGAGGCAGATGATCCACTGTGGCGGGAGCAGCCGAAAAAAGAAGATTTCAAGATTAAAGTTGTAATATATCGAGATTAAAGTTGTAACATTTCACGATTAAAGTCATAATATTTCGAGATTAAAGTCATAATATTTTGAGATTAATGTTGTAAAAAAACTATTTCGTGGGCTAACTATAGGGGGCTGCCATATTAAGTTGCAGTCTCGGTTGCTGTGCTGGTGTGGGAGTTCCACTCACTCCTGTCTATTTGTGGATCATTTTGATCATCACATCCTAAATCATCAAAACATAACTTTTTTCCTCAAAATATTATGACTTTTCTCAAAGTCTACTGTTTTTATTTTCATTACAGTTGTCCTAAAACGCCGTCGTAAAAATTTGAGCATTCTCATTCGTATTTCAGTCAGTGGCTCGTCTCCTCATTTATAACGTTGCTGACATAAACAGCGACTGTTTGTTCTGGTTGTATATGTCTCCATGCACATTACCATTCAGGAATATACGAATCAGCCATTGGAAACCGGTTAAACCATCTGCCAAAACACTTTACAATACCATCAGAAACCAAAACTTAATGGTTTCTTTTAGTAAGAATACGTTCAAAAACTTAAGTTTGTTTTAGCATAAAGCTTAAAATTATGCCCAGTTTAAGCTGCTACGGTAAAGTTTTATTGCTGTGAATGTAAAGTAAGTGTACCCATAAAGCCCTGGTATTAAGGGTAAGTTAACTGAGCTGTATGTCTACATAACCCATTAGTTTACCCAGAGCCACATCAGCTGTAGTTCATGTAGTATTTACCCTGTGAATCTCTATATACGTTCAAACCAAAGTTTGTTTTAGCCTCAAGCTTAAAATATAACGTTAGCCCAGCGTAAATGTATTAGAAACCCACATAAAATGACTGTGATGTTGATAGATGAGTTAGTGCATACGCTGAATGCCACTGGCTTGAACAACTGGAGTAAAACTGCTGGCGTTAATCTGTGGTTCTGCGGCTCCGCAGTCAGACCAGAGGCGATTTATGAGGAGTCTGGCCACTTCCTATTACCCTGGTTATATCAAAAACAGGACTGCTTAACAGCAGAGGGCGCCCGCGAGAGAGTCCTCAATGAACGGGAGTGAATAGAGCTCAACAAATAAAAACGAAAAGTTCAAATAGTGTCCAACAACTCGCACAGAACCTTTCATTAATTTTAGAAAGTTGAAGGACGTTTCACTGGTTTCGGCAGCAGGAGGCGGGCATTACTGCTAGAGCGTGATTATTGACGGGCGAGCGGAGCAGCTGATTGGCTGTTCGCACTCACTAACGTCATGGTAGGTCCATGAGGCGCCTTTTTAAACTGCTTTAACTCGAGTTTAAAATCTCTTAAAAATATAACAGCGGTGTTAAATTGTTTTATGCTGTTCTGTGTTCAGGAAATTACGTTATTTTACATTAAAAATATTTAAGCATTTATAAACTGACCTTGCTCAAATGCTCCATAGCAACGGAGTGAGTCCAAAAATTTTGGACTCACTCCGAAAACCGAAAGACATTGCAGAATGGGAATTCTCCTCTCTGAGTTCTCTGGACAGACAATTCTCGTTATTCACTTTGTGCTCTCGCCTTATCTGCTGTTACACACAGACCTAATGCTCAGTAGGCCACCTTAGTCCTGCATCATTCTGTAGACCTTGTTATGCCCATATTAGGAATTCCGGGTCTGAGGTCCGTTTCTCTATGGGCCAGAATTAATAGGGTTTTTTTAATCGCCCCTATCGCCCCCTGTGTTAAATAAAAGTATTCGGATCCGATACGTTTCGTCCTGTGTACATTTACATCCTGTGTACATCTCTCGAATACCACTGGATCCTCTGAATTACGGGGTCGTTAAAGAGCCTTAATACGAATATTGCTACATTCGAGGTAAAGTTACTACTTAAAGTAATAATTAGGATATTCTGGCAACCAAAATCGGTTTATCAGAGGGTGATGAAACGCTTAAGGGGGCTCCCAGTCTAAATACGTGAATTCAGTGCGCATGCGCAGTAGCTTTAGCTCACATGTAGCAATATTCATATTTCAAGTCTTTAACAGTCTGTAAGTCGGAGGATCCAGTGGTGTTCGAGAGAATAATGTTCACAGGACAGAACGTATCGGGGTCTTGACGTGTTTATTTAACGCAGGGGGCGATAGAGGCGATTTTTCGAAAACCCTATTCATTCTAGCCACAAAGAAACAGCTCAGCTCCGAAATTCCTAATATGGGCATAAGAACAAAATGACGACACCACTACAGCGGTCTGTTCCGCGAGTTGTTTCTTCCCGCCCTTTCGTGAGGGCTGTTGACTCTAAAACAATGTTCGAGCCGGACAAGTTTTACCTTAGGAGGTGCTGTAATTTGAATGACCAATTCAAGTTTTGTATAGCACCTTTTACAACGATGTTGTCACAAAGTAGCTTTACAGAAGTTTGAAAACATACAGCCAAAACATATATCCCCCAGTGAGTAAGCCAGAGGCGACGGTGGCAAGGAAAAACTCCCTCAGACTGGAGGAAGAAACCTTGGGAGTAGCCAAGACTCACAAGGGGAGACCCAACCTACTCTGGTCAAGGGGAGACCCAACCTACTCTGGTACCTTAAATGGTTCAGCATTCACTTTCTGGTGCCTGAAGCCGCACCATTTAGGGAAATGCGAACAAGAAGCTGGCTGATGCACCATTTAAGGTGGAACAGGAGAAAAAGAAGCTGGCAAATACGAAGCTATTCTAATCTATTATGAATACAGTATCTACATGGATTAAGGAATGCTATAACTTTAACCATCACTGTAAATAAATAACTACTACATAAAGTTAAGAGCCCCTAAATAGACTGTTAAGTAATATAGACTTAATATAAAAACAGAGGGAAATAAAGTCGTATCAACAGGTTCTCTGTGCTTCCTCAACCACGCAGATGATGCATGACGATCGATTGGCGAATAGAGCAGCTCATTGGCTGTTCTCGCTCACTGACGTCATGCACACGCAAGAGGCGCCTTTTTAAACTCCTATAACGCTATAAAAAATATAAGAGCGGTGCTGAAATGTTTTATGCTGTTCTATGCTCAGGAAATTATTGCATTCTTCCACATTAAAAATGTTTAAGCATTTATTAACTATAATTTTGCTCAAATGCTCCATATTTGCTCAAAAGGCACGCTGGTGGCTATAAAGCTCAGCACATCTCACGCTGGCCTTTTTTCACCACATTGCAGAACCACTGCTGTCTGAGTCTTCACCTGCGGGGACACCCGAACTGCAGCAGGCCAGCAGTGCCCTGTGCTCCATCTGCGCCGATAAGGCCACCGGGAAACACTACGGCGCAAACAGCTGTGATGGGTGCAAAGGCTTCTTCAGGCGGAGCGTCCGCAAAAACCACGCTTATACATGCAGGTGAGGACATATCTATTCCATATATACCTATGGAATATAATCTATATATAGAATATAAGGTGAATAGTAATCAGAGTAATGAGCAGAATACTTTAAAACAGTAGTGATGGCTAAATACTTGTTCCTAAGGCCCAATTCCTTTCAGCCCTTGCCCCTATCACTTAGCACTAAGCTCTCTGTTTTGTGGGTTCATTTCTAGGAGTAGGGTGCCCTGATTTTTGCTGAGGGGTAGGGCAAAGTTTTGGGTACATAGCCCTCTAAACGCAGGTTTTTCAGAGTTACACTCAAAAGTGTTTTGAGAACGAAGAAATACAGGTAAGATGGTCGCACAAGTGACCATAGAAACCCAAAAAAAGCACGGTAATCATTGTATTATCTTATTTTAATGTTGTTTCAATGTATTATGGCCCTTTTCTTCATAAAAGCAATAAAAATCACTAGGTTTACACTGACATCTTGGTAGCTAGCTAGTTAAATTAGCTGTTCCACCTTAAATAGTCCAGCAGTTTTAATGCCTGAAGCACCAGAATATAACTGCTGCTCCATTTAAGGTGGAACAGGAAAAGTCAAACAAGAAGCTGACCAATAGCAGACTTGTGCTTCATATTGCAAAAGAATTAGGGCTGGACTCACAGCTCTGACCTTTAACTCAGTGTTCTATTTTAGACTTAAAGGGAACTTTCAGTCAGGAAATTTGCCCCCATCCCCATAATCTTATTACAATTCAATGGTTAAAATGTAAACAGTCAATTGGAGTGATTTTATGTGAAATGGTGCACAGTGGTGGTGATAGGAACCAGGTGTCACAATGTCTACAACACAAATGTAGATGTTCATGTACTATTTATATATAATGTTGATATATTATGTTGCTATTGTTGATATTGATACCAATAGCGCGACAGTGCTACCCACCACGCCACCGTGCCGCCCTGTGGGGCCAAGCCCAACTCTTGAAAAACAACCCCACACCATAATCCCCCTCCACCAAACATTACTACGTCACAATGCAGTCAGACAAGTACCGATCACCTGGCAACCGCCAAACCCAGATTCATCCATCAGATTGCCAGTAGAGAAGTGTGATTGGTCACTCCAGAGAACACACCTCCACTGCTCTAGAGTCCAGTGGCGGCACTTTACACCACTGCATTCCACGCTTTGCATTGCGCTTGGTGATGTAAGGCTGAGATGCAGCTGCTCGGCAATGAAAGCCCATTCCAAGAAGCTCACTACTCTGTTCTTGAGCTAATCTGAAGGCCACATGAAGTTTGGAGGTTTGTAGCAACTGACTCTGCAGAAAGTTGGCAACCTCTGCGCAATATTCACCTCAGCATCCACTGACCCTGCTCTGTCATTTTACTTGAGCAAGACACCTAACCCCCAACTGCTCCTGGGTGCTGTGAATAGGGCTGCCCACCACTCTGGGCAAGTGTGCTTACTGCCCCTTAGTGTGTGTGTTAACTAGTGTGGGGTTAAATGTGGAGGTGAAATTTCCCCATTTGTGTGACTAATAAGTATCACTTGAATTTAGCACACAAATTGTGAGCTGCAGGTAATAAAAAAAAATAAAATTGAATAAATTTTGAAAAATATTTTAAAAGAGCTTTAAAGGAGCCGAAACAGAGAAGAATATTACCTAATATATACCACACTTTATTTCCTATGCAAACTAAAGCTGTATGGACACTCTAGGTGAATGCATCTCAAAGATTCTCAGAGCAATGCCGTAGAAGAACAATGTTACCTCCCACAGGAGCTTGGGTGTGAAAATGGATCAAAGTGTGAAAAACTCATAAGATTAAAGAACATCCACATGTAAATGTTCTATACCAATTCAAAATTTATCCTAGAATTATTTAATGGAAGTTATAATGCTTTCATATGAGTGTGGTTTACTACATTCTTCTGAATGTAGTGAACAGACAGAGATGTACAGCCATCCAAGTGTGGTTAAAGTTAACTGATGAGACTTGTTCTAGTAGTCCTACATCTTTCAGAATCATGTAAGGTGGAGATAATGTCAAATAAACAATCCTTACAAAAATAGAACAGGATTTGTCTGGGCAAACAAGTCAGCAATGAGCGAGTGTTAGAGAGGGTTGATTTCACAGTTCGACTATGAGAGGAAATGTCATTTTCTAGTTGTTCAGGGGTGGCTAGAGCACATGCCACAATACAACCGTGTCCTATTTTCAGAATGTGACATATGAAGTGTTTCAACAGGTCGATTCTGCTATATAACTCTGCACATGTGAGAATTATAGTGTGTCTCTGGATATGTGTAGGTTCAGCAGGCAGTGTGTGGTGGACAAAGACAAAAGGAATCAGTGTCGATACTGCAGGCTGCGAAAGTGCTTCAGAGCTGGAATGAGGAAAGAAGGTGAGATTTTTTTACCACAAAGACTTTATTCATTTTGAAGTGATGCCTGTTGCCCTTTGCATTGTATGTAAATTCCATGATGAATGACCCAAAAGAAATGGAATAAAATGAAAATATTCTGGTTACATTGACTTACATTACAAATAAAGAAGTTTTTTTCCGTCTTTTCCTTCTTCTGTAAAGAAAGACATAACATTATGACCACCTTCTTGTTTCTACACTCATTGTCCATTTTATTAGCTCCACTTACTATTTATATAGTTCTACAGTTACAGACTGTAGTCCATCTGTTTCTCTGCATACTTTGTTAGCCCCCTTTTACCCTGTTCTTCAGTGGTCAGGGCCTCCATGGACCCTCACAGAGAAGGTACTATTTGGGTGGTGGATCATTCTCAGCACTGCAGTAACACTGATATGGTGGTGGTGTGTTGCACTGCTCTGAGTGGATCAGACACAGCAGTGCTGCAAGCCAGGTCTCACCACTTTAGGGAACACGGCTCTATATAATTTCTTCTCACAATTGTCTCACAATGTTGCCTCAAGCAAGCATACTCCAAAAGGACCCCTGCACACATTATTTAGTTGTTTATTTTTTTTAATGTTTCTGAATTAAATAATTGGGTTCGAAAAAAATAAATCAAGGATCATTTGCAAGAAAAGTGAAAAGTGAAAAAGTGAAGACTTAAACATTGTGCCAGACTTTCTTTTTAAGCCTGTGCATGTGATGTTAACACATATTATTTGGAGATAATTATCAAGTATCTGGATATGTCGAGTCCATGACGTCCTTTCCCCTGCCATTGTCTTAAGATCAGCACGAACCCTAACAGGTTCCAAATCATAATATTTACCCACATTATGTAATGCAGCTGGACCTAGAAGAAGAGCCAAGTGAGTTCGAGCCGTGTAAGAGGGAGTTGAGCATCTCCAGGGAAAAGGCACAACTCATTACCACATCTCTCTTCAGCAGGCGTCTTGAGCTGCGTGAGTGACTGGCTGTGTGGACGCCAGGTTTTTATCTCCCTCTGGCTGCTGTTGACAACCAAGGGGGAGGAAAAAAAATAGGACAAGGAGTGCCATGAATGGCCTTTTTTCATATCAATAATTAACATGCCTGAGTATGGTCAAATATTTACTGAGGTTTATTTGAGGGGAACACGCATCAGTCTGAGAGAATGTTGTGCAACCTGGTACTCTGTGCTGTTGAAAGCTAAGCTTGACAGCTAGTAATATAGCCAACAGACTTGCACTAACGCCATAGCATGTTTCTCAATTTATCTTATTTGTCTACAGAATTATCATTCACTGCGATGCTTACTGTCTACAGATACTTATATTATCTGTGCAGTTACAGACTGTAGGTCATTGTTTCTCTGCATACTTTGTTAGCCCTCTTTTACTATGTTCTTTAGTGGTCAGGACCCCCATGGACCCTTACAGAGCAGGTACCATTTGGGTGGTGGGTCATTCTCAGCACTGCAGTAACACTGACGTGGAGGTGGTGGTGTGTTAGTGTGTGTTGTGCTGGCATGAGTGGACACAGCAGTGCTGCTGGACTTTTTAAACACTGTGTCCACTCACTGTCCACTCGATTAGATGTACCTGTGTTGTTGGTCCACCCTGTAGATGTAAAGCCAGAGACAATAGCTTATCTCTTGCTATATAGTATGAGGTAATCATCCTCTAGTCCTTCATCAGTGGTCACATGATGCTGTTGGCTGGATATTTTTGGTTGGAGGACTATTCTCAGTCCAGCAGTGACACTGAGGTGTTTAAAAACACCAGCAGCACTGCTGTGTCTGATCCACTCAGACCAGCGCAACACACACTAACACACCACCACCACATCAGTGTCACTGCAGTGCTGAGAATGACCCACCACCCAAATAGTATCTGCTCTGTGAGGGTCCATGGGGTCATGACCACTGAAGAACAGGGTAAAAGGGGGCTAACAAAGTATCAGAGAAACAGATGGACTACAGTCTGTAACTGTAGAACTACAAAGTGCACCTATATAGTAAGTGGAGCTGATAAAATGGACCATGAGCATAGAAACAAGGAGGTGCTCATAATGTTATGCCTCATCGGTGTATAAGCGCCATAACAGATTCTAATTGCAGAGACTAATTTCTCTCAAACAACTCCTTGTTAGTTGAATTTGAGAGCACTGAAAAGAACAACACTGGAGTAATTCATAAAACACAACTAAAAATAATAAAGCAGGGCCAAAAATCTTCATTAGAACAAAACATTTACTTCATCCCAACAATGCAGCCATTCTCCTCACATTGCTGCAGTAGGAGTAACTAAGATTTAACCCATAGAAATCACAATAGCAAAACCAAAAAAGCATGTTGTACTGTTTCTCGCTCATAGCTAATAGAAGCAAGTGGATAATTCAGTTTGAAGTCTGGCTTCTAAATGTAAATCATACTACTTCATTCTTTTACTTTAGAATTAGATCCGCACTGAAATCACATGTCAAATGAGGCTCAGACTTCAAAGACTGTCAAATAATCAGTTGGATCACAGAGGCTCCCAAAGGAATAGCATATTTTATCTATGCCAAGTTTGTCGCATGTATCTGTAAATATTTCTGGGCAAAAGGAATTGGATAGTTATGGAACAGAGGGGAAGGCAGATAAATTGGGAAATTGCATGAGCCAATGTTTTTTGGGCGTCACATAACCCCAATGGGTTATCTGACACCCAGGGTAAGACACTTGATGGGTTTAAACCCTCACCCCTTATGTACTTTCTGTCAACATGGAACTCTGAGGACTTTTATGCACATTATGTGGGACTGCCCAAAAGTGTATTGTTATGTTCCCACAAATAGCTACGGTCCAGGGGAGGGTGTGGGGACAGTAACATGTGTGGTATGAGTAGGTGGAGATGGCCAACCAGTGAGGTAACCAGAGTATACAGAACAACAGATTTATTTCAAGGACATCCACAGTATACTACAGAAGCAAATGTTCACAAAACATCAAGACAACAGGCCGGGACGTTGAGGAACTGGACCAGTCTGGGGGAGAACACAGATGGCGCCAAAGAAAAAAAAATAACAAAAGAACTACACTAGCTGGTATTTGTGTCTTGTCTAACTAACAAAACAAAATAGCTGACTGTTACACTACTCTAAACTAGACAAAAAATACAGGGGGTGGTGCCCGCCTCTAAACTAGTGTGTCTAGACACTTAGACTACCTGCGTGTGGCAGTGTAAGTGCGGCCACGGTCTAAACTGCTTTTCCTCCCAGCAGGAAACCAGCTCAAACACAGTAGGAAGAAAGGGGAGACAGTAACAACCAATACCAAACGATTAACAATGACAACAGCACAACTTAACTGAGGCACAAAACTTTACAACACAGCGTTAACAAATTGAGCAGCACAGCGTAAACACAGCAAGCCAGCCGAAGGCTTCCGAACGAGTGCCGCCGCGCAGCTTTTGAGCACGAAGTCCCGCCCTCTCCTGGTCCGGACGCGCCCTCTGATTGGCCAGGAGGCGACGAGCGCGACGAGGATGACGAATGACACCCCGATCCACCTATAAGGTGAAAGACAGACCGACAGGTGCAGAAAAGAGGAGAGAAAAGAGCTAACGAGGGAGCACGAAAGAGAGAGAGAGGGGGAGAGAGCACGCACAAGGCGCCCACACGTAACATGCATGCTTTTTGGGAGGAAGTTATTGATCCTCTCCCTTCTCTGACAGACATATTTCGTGAACTTCATTTACTTAATGATAACTCTAAATTCCCCATTATGGAAAGTTCCTTGAAAATATGTATGGCTGGCTTAATGGCAGCAAAACAGTTATCATCCAGCATTGGCTCATATTGGCTCATAACCTGTCCATACAGCACTGGCTCCATACCTCATTGAATATCTTACATCTGGACCTGAGATGTCACTCAATTTCATATGCGTGTGAAGGCAGATGAACTAATGGTTTTGGAAATATAGTGTCTTTTTGCCATTGTTTGACATCAACACTGAAGAAAAATGACTCAAATTTGTCAATACAGGTGGTGTGTGTGTGTGGGGCGGGGGTGTGTGAGAGACTAGCTGCATAATTTATTGTGTAATCAACATAATTACACTGAATACTATATCAAAAGGACAATCAAAACTGTAGATGTCTGAAAATTTCTATACTTCATTTTAAATATCAGTCTTTTGCCACACAGTTATCGTGTCTGTGAACTTTTTTTGAAAACCAGATATCTTCATCCACAGATGTATGAAATTTTCAGGATGTGGCATTAATGTGGCTCTTATTTATTGGTTTGCCACAGCTGTGCAGAATGAACGAGACCGAATTAGCTGCCGTAGAGAAAGCCATGGAGTCGGGACTCTGACCATCAGCATCCTTCTGAAAGCAGAGGCCAGCACACATCAGGTAGGCCCAGGCTCTATGAACGAGAACCACAAAAGAGAATCAGTGACTAGGCTCTCCTTTTACTAAAATGCACGAAAAGTCACTGCTGAAGTGATCTGGGAAAGACTAGAATATGCTTTAAGAGTTTGAAGAGAAGCAACCATTAAGGCAATCCTTAGAGACAACAAGATCAGTCATTTGCCTTTGGTTACCTCTGTGAATGCTGGAATTGCCTCAGGACTCAATCTGATCACAGTCTATTTAATTGAAGTGCATGAGCTTGGAACTGGTGCCAGAATTCAGAGCTGCCCCCCCACCCCCCACCCCTCCAAAGTATGATAACAACCATGCATCCACATGATATGTCAAAGGAGCACACAGAGAACTAATTGGATGATTGACTAATGAGGCATAAAATGAACCTGGGATGTTTTCCATTGGGGTCTAATCCACATGCTTGCCTTTCATGTGAGCAGCGCACAGCAAGGTCTGATCTAAGTCTTAACAGATTTTGCTAGAGAGGCCATAGACCACCATGAGATGGCCTGTCCATAGTTCATTTCTCTTCTACAAATCACTCTTACAAGCTTGTTCCTAATCTAGCATCATGGTGCATCTCCATTAGAGACATTTTTCAAAATTTTTTGCATAATTCAACAGCTGTGATGTAAACAAAGACATTCACAATGGTTTGATGTGATATACTGTTGTAGTGCAACTGACCAACTCACATTTCTTTATAGTGGTGGTGCTAGAAACCAGGTGTGGTGATGTCTACACATATTGCCATATTATTTGCTATCCAAAACAAGCAGTGAACCCACTTTTTACATAATCCTTTACCTACACTAAAAGTACATTTGAGTGGCAGAATCTTACTTGAACTTTACTTAGTTAGTTACTTAGTATCTCATGCATCATGTAATGCATTTGGTGCTCTGTTTATGTACCATGTCAAACTGTTTTATTTCAAAACAGTGAGGAAAATCCAGTTATATGTGATCTGAGCCCTTTGATTACTTTCTGTGAGGTAGCTTTTAGAGATGTTGAATACTTCAAACATTTCGCTCCTGTCATCACCACTGTGAAGAATTCTGACTTGTTTATCTAGGATGGAGCCTTTTCACATCAAGCCACTCTGTATATGCACATCTTAATGGTTTAATTATGCAAAAAATCGGGGGCATTCCCCTTTATGCACTGCAATTGTTAGTGTTAAACTGCCTGTCTGAGACTACGTCGCTGTGCTGCTCAGCCACAGTAGCATTCATCCTACTGTCTCTGGCCTATATCTGCAGTACACCTCCTTGACTCCCCCGATGTGTGACATTAGCACCAAGAAGATAGCTCGCCCATGCGACGTGTGTGAGTCCATGAAGCAGCAGCTCCTCCTCCTGGTGGAATGGGCAAAGCGCATCCCCGAGTTCTGTGATCTGCCAGTGGACGACAGGGTAAGCCTTGTTTTTGCTTATTTGACCACATGCTGAGTCTTCTCAATTCGGTCCGCAAGGCTCAACATTTAACGATTAGCAGTATTATAAATCAGTCTCCTGTTTTTTGGCTGTTCGGCTACACGTGATGGCGCCTAGAACTTGACTGTATACATATCTGAATGTGTGCACTGTCTGTGCTGCGTCTGCATGCAGGTAAGCCTGTTACGAGCTCACTCTGCCGAGCATCTCATCCTAGGAGGGGCTCGTCGCTCGCTGCCCTACAGTGACATCATTTTGCTAGGTAAGCATGGTTTCCTGTTTAGCTTGAAAGCATGTCACATTGTGGGCAGGGATTACAGCTTTAATTTATCCTCTCAGGAAACGATTTTGTTATCCCTGTGAGAGGCCCAGAGCGAGAGATGTCCAAGCTGGCGGCACGTGTGCTGGACGAGCTGGTCAGGCCTCTGAAAGAGCTGGATATCACTGATGCAGAATTTGCGTGTCTCAAGGCCATCATCTTCTTTTCACCAGGTCAGTGAAGGGTCAGTACTGTGTGCCCATTACTTCACCTTCCTGCTTTTCCAAAGAAATGGCTTTGCCAGGAGCTTTGGTCTTTGCTCTTGGCACATGTATGCTAGTCTGAACACCTGGTTTCACTGTGTTCTGTGGAAAACTATTAATATCTGGGAAGGTGCTGGCAAGGATAGGAGAGTTCTGAACTTTATTGCCTTTTGGCAAGAGTAGCTGATTATAATAGCAGAGCCAGGTCAGCTAGGAAAGTCCAGCCAAAATGGTTAAGGACTGTAAAGTTCTGACTGAAAGAACTGATTCAGTAAACACACATGAAGCCAGGCCCCACCACCCATTTTAGGCCGTGAATGTTTAATACACAAATTCAGGCACAGTCAGTCTTTCAAATAATGCTTAGCATTGGTTCCTCAGCATGTTTTTGCAGCACCTGTCCCTCAAACACTATTGTACACTGCTCAAAAAAATAAAGGGAACACTTAAACAACACAATATAACTCCAAGTAAATCAAACGTCTGTGCAATCAAGCTGTCCACTTAGGAAGCAACACTGATTGACAATCAATTTCACATGCTGTTGTGCAAATGGAATAGACAACAGGTGGAAATTATTGGCAATTAGCAAGACACACTCAATAAAGGAGTGGTTCTACAGATGGGGACCACAGACCACTTCTCAGTACCGATGCTTTCTGGCTGATGTTTTGGTCACTTTTGAATGTTGGTGGTGCTTTCACACTCGTGGTAGCATGAGACAGACTCTACAACCCACACAAGTGGCTCAGGTAGTGCAGCTCATCCAGGATGGCACATCAATGCGAGCTGTGGCAAGAAGGTTTGCTGTGTCTGTCAGCGTAGTGTCCAGAGGCTGGAGGCACTACCAGGAGACAGGCCAGTACACCAGGAGAAATGGAGGAGGCCGTAGGAGGGCAACAACCCAGCAGCAGGGCCGCTACCTCCGCCTTTGTGCAAGGAGGAACAGGAGGTGCACTGCAAGAGCCCTGCAAAATGACCTCCAGCAGGCCACAAATGTGCATGTGTCTGCACAAACGGTTAGAAACCGACTCCATGAGGATGGTATGAGGGCCCGACCTCCACAGATGGGGGTTGTGCTCACAGCCCAACACCGTGCAGGACGCTTGGCATTTGCCAGAGAACACCAGGATTGGCTTATTCACCACTGGTGCCCTGTGCTCTTCACAGATGAAAGCAGGTTCACACTGAGCACATGTGACAGACGTGACAGAGTCTGGAGATGCTGTGGAGAGCGATCTGCTGCCTGCAACATCCTTCAGCATGACCGGTTTGGCAGTGGGTCAGTAATGGTGTGGGGTGGCATTTCTTTGGAGGGCCGCACAGCCCTCCATGTGCTCGCCAGAGGTAGCCTGACTGCCATTAGATACCGAGATGAGATCCTCAGACCCCATGTGAGACCATATGCTGGTGTGGTTGGCCCTGGGTTCCTCCTAATGCAGGACAATGCTAGACCTCATGTGGCTGGAGTGTGTCAGCAGTTCCTGCAAGATGAAGGCATTGAAGCTATGGACTGGCCCGCCAGTTCCCAAGTCCTGAATCCAATTGAGCACATCTGGGACATCATGTCTCGTTCCATCCACCACCCCACATTGCACCACAGACTGTCCAAGAGTTGGCGGATGCTTTAGTCCAGGTCTGGGAGGAGATCCCTCAGGAGACCATCCGCCACCTCATCAGGAGCATGCCCAGGCTTTGTAGGGAGGTCATACAGGCACGTGGGGGCCACACACAATACTGAGCCTCATTTTGACTTGTTTTAAGGACATTACATCAAAGTTGGATCGGCCTGTAGTGTGTTTTTCCACTTTAATTTTGTGTGTGACTCCAAATCCAGGCCTCCATTGGTGAATAAATTTGATTTCCATTGATGATTTTGTTTTCAACACATTCAACTTTGTACAGAACAAAGTATTCAATGAGAATATTTCATTCATTCAGATCTAGGATGTGTTATTTGAGTGTTCCCTTTATTTTTTTGAGCAGTGTATTTTGGCTTCCACCAGACTGCCCTGGACTGGAGAGCTCTCAGATGGTGCGCAGGCTACGCTTCCAGGCCCAGGTCCTGCTGGATGAGGCGACCTGTGAGCAACGGGGTCGCTTTGGGGAGCTTCTGCTGCTGCTGCCTCCTTTACAGAGCATGGCCTGGCAGATGGTAGAACAGCTCCAGCTGGCCCGACTCTTAGGAGAGGCCAATGTGGACAGCCTGCTGCAGGAGATGATACTGGGAGAGGGCGCAGTGAGGAGAAGTGAGCCACAGTCAGCTTCAGCCTCTGCAGGTACCAGATGTTTGTGCATATGGTTAACATCTGCCATTGTTCCAAGGTCAGTTTAGACCTTTGTGACCAATTAGGACCAGTGTGAACAGTCTTCAAATATGCAGTTAAAATCAAAATAAGCAGTTTCAAAGCCCTGGCAATGACTTTTCCAAAACACTCAAAGAGGGCTTTGGAAACGTGCAGTATTCCTAAAATTTGCAGGCAAGTCCAAATGGAAGGAGCAGTAATAAATGTTAATCATATTTCTGAATAAAATCAATCGAATGTAAAGTAAGTAGATGAATTTAATTTTTTTAAGTTAAGAAACTGATCAGTAGAAACATCAGACATTTGATTTAGTAAAATAAAAGCGTTCCATACAGAGGATGTCAATATCAAAATTAAAATGTAATGTGTAAAACACCAGTGTATTCGACATTACACATATGCACATTACAGTATTCAAGCTCAAAATAGCAATTCAAATTTAGTTTTACCATTTTCATTTGTCATCTGGTATATTATCGGGGGATTCACTTAAAAGAGGCCCTGAATATTCTGCTGTAACTCCCATTAGGATGTAGCAGTCTGTACAAAAAAAAAATGCACTACATATCTTGGTGTGTGTGTAATCGATTGCATTACATGCAGAGCTGGAAGTGATCTCCGCTTACTGCCAGACACATGAAGGGGTACAGGGGGTCTGCACCCGGAAGGTTGCAAATGGAGATTAAACGGCACGTCGGCTGTCTGGCACCTACCTCGTTGCTCCAGTACAGGGGCATCCCAGCTTGTTTGAAGCTCCATATACTGAGGAGCAAATTGCACAATTTGTTCAGACTGCATCATCCTAGTAAGAGTTATTACAGAATATTCAGGGCCTCTTTCGATTGAATCTCCCTGTAGTATTGACATTCCTTTTACACAAAGATTTAGACAGTTAATAGTGGTTTTATTTAAACTAGAATTGCAGTCACACTTCATGTGATTATGAAATATTTGTGGCATTTACGTTCCCTAATAAGACGCTTCAAATTACACTATCCAAGCAAAAACCAAACTAAAAAGATGACTACATTTAATTGTACAAAGGGAAACAACACCTTTGTAATTACATATTCATACCCTTCAGCACTTGTTCTGTACCAGAATAGTTTTAAAAATGTTTCAACCATTAGCATATTCATTTCACAATGTTACACCTGTCAGACAATCCAACTAGTCAGGACTACAGCTAAGCTGTAAGCTCTAAGGTTTTATAACTTTTTTACATTAGCATTGAAGAATTGTCTCAGCCTTGTCCTCAGGCTGGGAAATTTAAATCCAACTATAGTAGTACATTGCAATTTTACATATTAAATTTTCAATTTAATTTAGCTACTGTTACGTTTGCATATTCAAGGAAAATATGCCATTTGGTAAGCCAAAACTGCTTTATCAAACCCTGATTTTGCCTTTTTGGGATACAAGTTTGACTTAAATTTTATTTAATTTTTCTCATGTCTACTGTAGTTGAGTCCTAGTCCAGATGTTCTCTCCATGACTCTCGGTGCAAAGTCAGACTGTAAGCACACTGGTTAATTCTTCAGAGCCAGAGTTCGTCCACTGAGGAAGTTGAGTGGCTGGCTGAGTATGATGTAGAGGATGGATGGTAAATCTGAGCTTGTCTTTTCCCCTGTCTGATCCGCAACAGGGTCATATTCGGAAGTGCTCATTTTTAGCCCACCTGCAGACGCAGCCCTGCCCAGGAACCAACAACCGGACCACATCTCATTACCTAACTTCACATCAGTTATCCTCCCTGTACCATCCTGTGAGTAGTCAATATAAAGAATGGTTCAAACTGAAATATACAAAATGTTCAAGAGGGATATTTAAGCTCTACTAATACAATTGCACTAATACTGCACACGTTACCCTGCCTGACCGATATGAACATTTTGTGTTTTTAAGAGGATAAAAGTTCTAATAACCAATATCAGCCAGCATAACTTGTATTTCATATTTTTATGTTAATTATATTATTAAATTATTAATTTTAAACTAATAACAGTAACAAAGTCAGACTAGCCAGTCTTGCTAGTGTACTAACTAAGCTACAGTCCTTGAAAAACATAGGGTTGTTTAACAGGTTTAGTTGGTAATGTGGTTTTCCACACTGTATCCTACACCTTTTTTTTTGTTCTCAAAGAGAAAAGCTTTAAGTATTTCTCATAGTTACAGTTTTGGTGGTCTATGAGGTCTTGCACAGTTGCCAAGGGTCCCATTTTCTTTTCATTAATAATCGTTTAAAGGAGACAAAGTTTCGGAAACTTTTTTTTTCCACTCATTTTCTTTGTGTCCCTTCCTTATGCAAGTGAGTTATCTTATATCTCTAATCTCCTCAGAAATATTTCCTGACCTCAACAGCCATTTTGACTGGGAACTATAGAAAGAGCTGGGAATTAAATAAAGGGTGGTCTCTGATCTTTGCACAGCACTGTATGTCCTTAAGTTTATGAAAACAAACCTACACACACACAAACACAGAGACAAGTTGACCAGGGCAGAATGTCGATGTCTGTTTCCCATCATTAGAGTTTGCATCATTATGAGCAGTATTGTTGTCTTCCTCTCAAGATTTTGAGCATTAGGAGTGTCAGGCTTATTTATGTAATGCCAAACTCATCTCTCTCTCTCTCTCTCTCTCTCTCTCTCTCTCTCTCTCTCTCTCTCTCTCTCTCTCTCTCTCTCTCTCTCTCTCTCTCTCTCTCTCTCTCTAGTAGCCCTGTCTGGTGTTCCCCTACTCTCCACTCAGACTGGCACCCAGCTCTACACATATGCACAGGCTGCAGACATGTCAACAGAGCTGACCAGTGGCCTCTCCGTGCCAGCTGTTCACACGTGCCTCTGAGCAGATGAGAAGATAAAAACATTTACTCTTGTACTCACAGAAACATTTATGTACAGGTGAATGATGCATAGTCACATATCTAGGTTCTCTATATTCCATCAAAGAGATGCACTCATAATTAACAGTGGGTGAACAAAAAGTAAAAGACATAAATGGAATCCCTGCCAACTGAAGCAGTGTAATTTAAACCTTGAAGGGCCCAAATCATACAAAACGGATTTTATTTTATAAAAGAGTTTAGTATACAAAACTTCCCAGTCCATACATGAAAACCAAGCTTCATAAATGACCCATTTTGAAAGAATAGTTTTTCTGATCTCACAAAAAATCATTTACATATCGCTGCTGTGAGAACAAAACCTTGTATTTTTTTTCATTTTTTGGCATAATTTGAAAAAGCTTGTTGCTCTTTATATTGTATATAAATTTCATGATGAATGGGCCAAAAGAAATGGCCTAAAATTACTCAGGAAAAATTCTGGTTCCACTGACTTACATTGAAAGTAAGGAATGTTTTTTCCTTCTCCTGTATAGTTACCATTTTGGAGATACAAAAATTTTGCACCAACATCAGCGATATATTCAACTAGCAGTTTTGCTCCACCCTTTCATGCTGAAGTTATAATAGTTATAGACTGTTTCAGCGCCAGACTCTTTTTTGGATGAGGCACAATACAGGGGCACCAATCAGAGCAGAAGTGTTTTACATATCAGTCTTAGGCTACGCTTGCATCACCAGGCTGGCACAAACCCAGTTTTTGTGCCTTAAAGTGATGCATCTAATGATTTCTGAGCTGTGTGGACACGAATCAGGTGACTTCCAATCAGATCTGAGCCACTTTCATATGCAGTCCTATAGCGGTTAGTTTGCGTTATTATAAAATTATTATAATAGAGTTATTTTTTTGACTGCGCACGCACCATCGCTCACTGATGTGGCAGCACCACCAATTGTGAAGTTATTGCCAGTAAATGCTGCAAACATAATGCATCTGATCCTAGTCAGTTTTATTGTTGTTCATGACTCACACGGCTCATTCCTGTGATGTTATTGATCAGAATGTGTGTGTTTGGGTTGTTTCAGAACAAATTTGAGATTTGAGTCATTTACACAAATGTGGACCGTCAAGATTGGGTCTGTGCAAAAAAATCTGAATTGAGCAATGACATTTTTACGTAGCCTGATAGTAATAAAACCAGCCTGATTAATGGAAAATGCTCATGAAAAATGAATCATGACTGGACTTGTTGCATAAAAAAGTAAAATATAAAATATAAGAGCTGTGGGAGATCTTTGGAGCTCTTTATTGGCCACAGGACTGTTTTTTTAAATGTGACATCTTGAATGCATCACTCGTTGCATGCCAGAAAGGGTGTGAGAGGAGCAAAAGGAATCATTGATTACAATAAAATATGATTGTGAAATATTAACAGACGATAACAAAGACGTATTTTCTGAGGAAGTAAGATCTGTGGAGTCATGGGTAAATTATTGTACTGTTTATTGTACTGGTGATGTGGCAGGAACAAGGATATGAGCAGAACCGTGCGTGTTGAGAACATGGTCTCTTTTTCTCTCAAATACTGTAGCATGTTCTTATTAGAGACAAATGCTTTTTTTAAAGAAAATGATTTTAAAATATTGACTGTATAGTTAAGTCTTTAATCACACAGGGGGGGGGGAAGCAGCCATGACCAGCCACTCGATGCCATGTTGAGTTTTAGTCAAATGTTTCTATGGCAGTTACATTGATGTTTAAAAGTCTGGAATTATAGTTTTCAATATGTTATACAGTTTTGTGGCAGATATATGTACAACCCCAATTCCAGTGAAGTTCGGACGTTGTGTAAAATGTAAAATAAAAACAATATGAATTACAAATCCTTTTTAACCTATATTCAATTGAATACACTACAAAGACAAGATATTTCATGTTCAAACAGATAAACTTTATTGTTTTTTTGCAAATATTCACTCATTTTGAATTTGATGCCTGCAACACGTTCCAAAGAAGTTGGGACAGGGCAACAAAAGCCTGGGAAAGTTGAGGAATGCTGTTTGGAACATTCCACAGGTGAACAGGTTAATTGGAAACAGGTGAGTGTCATGGTTGGGTATAAAGGGAGCATCCCTGAAAGGCTCAGTCGTTCACAAGCAAGGACGGGGCGAGGTTCACCACTTTGTGAACAACTGCATGAGCAAATAGTCCAACAGTTTAAGAACAACGTTTCTCAACGTGCAATTGCACGGAATTTAGGGATTTCATCATCTACACTCCATCATATCATCAAAAGATTCAGAGAATCTGGAGAAATCTCTACAAGTAAGCAGCAAGGCAGAAAACCAACATTGAATACCCGTGACCTTCGATCCCTCAGGCAGCACTGTATTAAAAACCGACATCATTCTGTAACGGATATTACCACATGGGCTCAGGAACACTTCAGAAAACCACTGTCAGTGAAATCAGTTCGTCGCTGTTAAAAGTTAAAACTCTGCCATGCAAAGTGAAAGCCCAGGGTGATCAACAACACCCAGAAACGCCGCCGGCTTCTCTGGGCCCGAGCTCATCTGAGATGGACTGATGCAAAGTGGAAAAGTGTCCTGTGGTCTGATGAGTCCACATTTCAAATTGTTTTTGGAAATCATGAACATCGTGTCCTCCGGGCCAAAGAGGAAAAGGACTGTCTGGATTGTTATCAGCGTAAAGTTCAAAAGCCAGCATCTCTGATGGTATGGGGGTGTGTTAGTGCCCATGGCATGAGTAACTTTCACATCTGTGAAGACACCATTAATGCTGAAATGTACATACAGGTTTTGGAGCAGCATATGCTGCCATCCAAGCAACGTCTTTTTCAGGGACGTCCTGCTTATTTCAGCAAGACAATGCCAAGCCACATTCTGCACGTGTTACAACAGCATAGCTTCAAAGTAAAAGAGTGCATGTACTAGATCAGCCTGACTGCAGTCCAGACCTGTCTCCCATTGAAAATGTGTGGCGCATTATGAAGCTCAAAATACGACAGAGGAGACCCCGGACTGTTGAGCAACTGAAGTTGTACATCAAGAAAGAATGGGAAAGAATTCCACCTACAAAGGTTCAACAATTAGTGTCCTCAGTTCCCAAATGCTTATTGAGTGTTGTTATAAGGAAAGGTGATGTAACACAGTGGTAAACATGCCCCTGTCCCAACTTCTTTGGAACGTGTTGCAGGCTTCAAATTAAAAATGAGTGAATATTTGCAAAAAACAATAAAGTTTATCTGTTTAAACATTTAAATATCTTGTCTTTGTAGTGTATTCAATTGAATATAGGTTGAAAAGGATTCACAAATCATCGTATTCTGTTTTTATTTATGTTTTAACAACGTCCCAACTTCACTGGAATTGAGGTTGTATAAATCCATCTGTTTCTCTGATACTTTGTTAGCCCCCTTTTACCCTGTTCTTCAGTGGTCAGGACCCCCATGGACCCTCACAGAGCAGGTATTTGGGTGGTGGGTCATTCTTAGCACTGCAGTGACACTGACATGATGGTGGTGTGTTATTCTGTGTTGTGCTTGTCTGAGTGGATCAGACACAGCAGTACTGCTGGAGTTTTTAAACACTTCAGTGTCACTGCTGGACTGAGAATAGTCCATCAACCAAAAACATCCAGCCAACAGTGTCCTGTGGGCAGTGTCCTGTGACCACTGATGAAGGACTAGAGGATGACCAATACAAACTGTGCAGCAGCAGATGAGGTATCATCTCTGACTTTACAAGGTGGACTGACAAGGTAGAAGTGGACAGATTGTTTAAAAACTCCAGCAGCACTGCTGTGTCTGATCCACTCAGACCAGCGCAACACACACAAACACACCACATCAGTGTCACTGCAGTGCTGAGAATGATCCACCACCCAAGTAGTATCTGCTCTGTGCTGGTCCATTGGGGTCCTGACCACTGAAGAACAGGGTAAAAGGGGGCTAACAAAGTACGCAAAGATGGACTACAGTCTGTAACTGTAGAACTACAAAGTGCACCTATATAGTAAGTGGAGCTGATAAAATGGACAATGAGCGTAGAAACAAGGAGGTGCTCATAATGTTATGCCTGATCGCTATGTACTATATACTAACAGTCCTCTTAATCACTGAGTTCAGGTGTTTCAGCTACACCCAATGCCAATAGTTGTATAAAATAAAGCATGTAGTCATGCAATCTAGCAGTCATGCAGTCTTTGGCAGTAGAATAGGTTGTGCTGAAGAGCTCAGTGGCTTTAAATTAGTCTATAATTAGATGCCACCTTTGTGAAATGGCAGTTTGTCAACTAGAAGGGACAAAACTACAAGAGACACGTCTTCTGCATGAACTGTAAGTGCTGGTATTATGAAATGGAAATCGCATATTCTCTGTTGCATCACTCACTCTGGAGTTCTGAACTTCCCTCTGAACATCAAACTACACTCTGAACTTCCTCTGGAAGCAACATCAACCTGAGTTCAGTATGTACAATGCCAAGTGTTGGGGGGCATATTAATGCTCATGGTCTTGGAATGGCATGTCTCAATAAACTCGTAGGTGTGTTCAGGTGTCCGCATACTATTGGCCATATAGTGTAGCTCATAGTAGTTTCATGACAGGATATTATAGGTTAGTGTTGTAATAAAATATCATATTAATATGACATGTCATAGCTTTGCATGTTTTCAAAATCATTTACATTGTGAATAAAGTATTCGTTCCCGTTTTGGTGTCTGGCTAATAGCCTATTAGTCTAATTTCATCACTGAATAACAATTATTAACATGACAAATAATTCCAAGCTTTTGAACATTACTGTACTTGTAAGTAGATTTTTTTGAAGAAGACACTGGACATATTTGCAAAATATTCAGCAGAGGGCGCCATGTACTTACCAAGACCCAGTAAGTAGGGGCCCTTGAAGAGGACTGCATGTACCAAATTACATTTTTGTTAGCAATATGGCTTTTGACTGATGTCTTAAGACTGTTTCTGTGTTGATTTATAAAGTAAATAAATGATAACTGTTTGATCTCAGTTTGCAGGGAGACCAGTGCAGTTTGGCACGGCTTTCATTCTCTGTAGTATATCTCAGTGTGCCATATGTTAGGACCACTCAACTATCATCAAATGTAAGCTTAAAGTCTCAGCTAAAACAATACACAGCAAATGCCATAAAATTTGCTGCCTAATTAAAGTGACAGACAATAAATCCTTTAAATGAAATGCATAAAAAATATTCAGTGGTAAATTCTCCTCATTTTTAACCATATAACATTTTTAAAAACTGCTTTGAAGTGCATCAGTTACACTCACACAGGAGCTCTCCTTCAACAGCTTGTATAGAAAAGCACTGCCAAACAGATGCTCTGGTGCAGCTGTGCATGAGCGTGTCACCATGTCCAATGCCAAGCATCGACATGAGGGATATAAAACACTCCAGCATTGGACTGTTTATCATTAATGGATCACCACTGAGTACTTTGGGATGAAGCCTTCATAGCAATGTTTATATACCTCATGTAATGCCTTCCCATAAGAACAGAGAAATTAAGTGCTGTTGATGTCAGAAGAAATGTTGGAAGAGCAAGTATCTATAGCCTATAACAACTATGGGTTTTTATTACTCAAAAAATGTAAAAATTAAAGTCACCACTAATTATTGTAGTGTATAGCCAAAAGTTTACCTTTACTGAAGACATTCAAATGCAATTTTTACACTTCCGGTTAACATATATTTGCTGTGCCTAATAAGGGGATAGTAAGTCAATAAGAGAATGTACTTTATTTCCAAAAGAGGTCATTTCACAATAAAAGCTTTGAGGCAGATTTATTTCAGATATTATTCAATTCATCAGATTTTCACTGGGTCAAAAGTTTAGCTTGTTAGTATTTGGTGGCATTAGCCTTTAATTGCTTAACTTGAATTAAACATTTCGGATTGCCTTTGAAAATGAGCTTCTCAATTTCTGCCCATTCCTCCTGACAGACCTGGTGTAATTAGACAAGTTTGTGGGCCTCCTTGCTCAGCTCACACTTCTTCTATACAAACTCACAGCACGTGGGCCAGATCAGGTCGGCCACACAATCTATCTGGCCTGCAAAAGTGTTTTAATCTTCTATTATTATTACTCCCCAGCATGCATTGCAATGTGTAATGTGCTCTGACTCTCCTTCACCAACAACAGTCTATGGGACAGCGGTTACACCTCAATTCTACACAATTCTACACAATTCCACACCAGTCATATCACCAAAATGCATTTCAGCTGCAGTTCAGTCAACATAAACACCCAACATCAGCTCAGCGACTCAGAAACTGAGCCCAAGTCTTAATGAACCTCTGGAAAAGAGAACAGGTGTCCAGTTCAAGCAGATAGGGAGGTTTAAAGACTGAGCTCCTCAATTAGACATTTACATTTATAATATTTTAAGCATTTGTGTATTATTTTAAGGTCGCCTACAAGTGTCTGTGTTTTACTGTTAAAGTTTTAGCATATTTTGAATAAACAGAGGCCAGTTCAGGTTACAGCACAACACTCATTAAAAAACTTTTTTTTTCTCTCTGGCCCACAGATGAGATTTTTTTAATGTGGCCCTTTTACTGGTCGAGTTTGACATGCATGTTCTAAGGGATTTACGTCAGCCACTTAAGTACTTTCTCTTTTTTTTGTCCATTTTGTGACATTTGGACGAATGCTTAGGATCATTGTCCTCATGGAAGATCTAGTTGTGACCATGCTTTAACTTTCTGGCTGATGTCTTGAGGTGTTGTTTCAGATTCTCTAGATAATCCTACTACCTCATGATGTCATCTGTTTTCTGAAGTGCACCAGTCCCTTTTTTAAGCAAAACCCCCACAACTGATATCACAGTTGGGAGAGTGTTCCTTGGATTAAAAGTCTCACCCTGTTACGTCTATACAAAAATGTGATTGTTGTGGTAAAATAGTTGGACTACAGTCTGGTTTTTCTTATGCCAGTCTTGGACTAAGGGCTTCATCCCTCTATGACAGCCATTCAGGTCACAACAAAGTAAGGCTCTCTTAACGATGAGCTAATTTTTGTGCCAGCTCACCAGTTTTATTTGTTGATGGGATTCACTTGAACATTTCACACCAAATGTTGTCTCAACATATGCTTCAATGGAAAATATAAGAATAAAAAAATGACCTTTTTGTGCAAAGGCCTCAACATAACCACAGATGTCAAATCCATTTGCTTAAATTTGAATGGTTACCTAGAAATAGTGAAGAATCTTTCCTCATCTTGCTTGTCATAGCTTTAGTTTACTTGTTTTAGTTATAACATAGTTATGTTGTTTATTTCCAAGGTTCAAAAAATCACAGATGTTTGGATCCCACAGTACACATTTTAACTAATATACACTGATCAGGCGTAACATTATGACCACCTTCTTAGTTCTATACTCATTGTCCATTTTATCAGCTCCACTTACTACATAGGTGCACTTTGTAGTTCTACTGTTAAAGACTGTAGTCCATCTGTTTCTCTGATACTTGGCCCTCTTTTACCCTGTTAGTGGTTGGTACCCCCATGGACCCTCACAGAGCAGGTACTATTTGAGCATTGCAGTAACACTGATGTATAGGTGATGTGTTAGTGTGTGTTGTGCTGGCCTGAGTGGATAAAATGGACAATAGGAGCAGAAACCAGGAGGAGCTCATAATGTTATGCCTGGTGTATGTACATAATGTTAAAACTTTGCAATGATGCCCGATCCCCGCTCTTCATAGTCTATATTTTCATGAAATTCAACTTGCACTGTCCCATCATATTGGTGGTTTTCTCTGGAGATTGTACATGTTCTGTCTTTTTCACTAAGCAGAACGTCACAGCTGGTTAAACTTAATGAGCGTGATGGCCCTGATCAGTGTGCTGAAAGAAGGTTCCAGAAGAGATAGTCTGACTCATCGTGAATCGGGGCAAATCAGGGGGTGGGTTTTACCCTGATGAAAGCCCCCACCTTGACTACCACTTGTGTTTATTTTCAAACCTGAACTACTAATTCAGTAGAAAAGAAGAGAAAGAAATATTCAGCTAATGGCAACAGTTGCCACAACAGTAGCATTTACCTACACTGTGGATCATTTACTGGCTGTTTGGAACTTTTGGATTCTTTTTCCCCATTCACACACACACACACACACACACACACACACACCTGTTAAGCCATGACTTTAACCAGTCAACTGAGTAATATCTGACCAGTGTCAGTGCTGACAAAGCTCAGTTTAGTCCAGATTCTCCCCCTGACCTCACTATCTTATAGTACTGACACTGGGTCATTTATAAAACCCAGAGACATAAAGTGATATAATAGCAGCAACTTGTGTTCGTGCACACAGTGGAAATTTAGGCTCACTGAAAGAATTCATGCTCCATGTGGAGTGTCTGCAATTTTGTCAGCTTGAAGCTACATGATTTATCGGAATAATAAACCATTAGATTGTTGCCTTATTAGTCATCGGAGAAAGAGGCCTTCTCACTGCACAGGCAAATACATACAGGAGAGGTACAGTTCGGGTAGAAGGCCTGTGTGAATTCTTTAGGGAGGCTCACTTATATAGTGTGCTCCTTATTAATCACTTCTTGATCAAAAGTATTAGTTCATAATATGTTTTTGTTTTATATCTTATCAAGTTTCACACACAGTGCTGTGGAAAAGTCAGATCATCCTTATTTATTTAATTTTACAGTCAAAAAACAGATTTTCATTTTTCAGGATATTTCTGAGGAGATTAGATGCAAGATAATCTCTCACTTGCATAAGAAATTGAAAAGTCAACATGCTTCTGAAACTAGAGTTTAAAATTTGTTAAAAGTTGTAGAGAAAATGGGGTTCCTAACAACCGTGACCAGACAAGACCTGGTAAACCACCAAAACTGCCACCGTCAGATAAACTAGGTGTTAGTACTTTAAGCTTTTATTTGTGATAAACAGAAGAAAATCAAGCTCAGCTCTTGCTTCAGATCTAAATTCCAAAGATGTTTCTGTCTATCCTTTCACTGTGAGAAGACAACCCAACAACAGGATGTATAGCCATCTTGAAGCTTTTACTGAGAAAAGGAAACAGACAACACACAACAACACTTGCAAACAAAGAAGCTGCTGGTGTTCTCAGAACAACAGTCCAGACCTCAACATCGCTGAATGTGTTTGGGATTGCTTAGACCATAACAAGCAGAAAATGCAACCAACTTCTAAAACTGAACTTTGGAGGTGAATCTGAAAGCAAAGAAAAAAGAATGGAAGCTGTAAAAAAGGTGGCTTTCATGTTTAGTTACTGCATAATTTTCTGTTAAACAGGATTTCTGCTTATAATGAATAGAATGTATAGTGAATATTGTAACTTGTACCACCCCAGTTCCAAAAAAGTTGGGACAGTAAGTGAAATGCTAATAAAACAAAAAACAGTGATTAGTAAATGCTGTTTCAAGTTGAAAACAGCATAAAAACACAAGATTTTATGTTACAAAAAATTGGGACAGGAGCATGTTTACCACTGTGTTACATCAATCTTCCTTCCAACAACATTTAATAATCATTTGGGGACTGAAGACATCAACTATTCCAGTTTTGAAAGCAGAATTTTTTTCGTTATCTCGCTAATCTTTTTGCTATACAGGTCTTCAGCTGCATATCCATATAGGGCCTTTGTTGTCATATTTTGAGCTTAATAAGACGCATATTTTCAGTAAGAGACAACTTGAGATCGCAAGCCAGTCTAGCACCCGCTCTCCGATTACTCAGCCATGCTGTTGTAACATGTGCAGGATGTGGTGTGGTGTTGTCATGTAGAAATAAGCATGTGAGTCTGTGAAAAAGACGATGTCTAAAAGACAGCATGCCTGTTTTCACAGGTGTGCAAGTTACCCGCTAACACCACCACCCCCTGCCCTCATGCCTTGACAAGCTTGACTGGTTTTGAACTTTATGAAGTTGGTAACGATCTAGATGTTCCTTTATTTCTCTGGCCCGACAATTACGATCGGAAAGGCTGACTCGTCAGACCGCAATACACGTTTCCTGTGTGCGTCAATCCATTTCTAGCCCAGAGAAGTTGGCAGCGCTTCCGGACACTGATGATGTATGACTTCCACTGTTCATGCTATAGTCTTGCCTTGCATTTTTCAAAGCAAACTTAAATTTTTAAAGCCTTCCCAAGCCTGTACGGTGATAGCCATCACAGAAATATATATATATAACAATGAAGTTGATAAGCTAATGTCCCAGAGAAAAGAAATATTCTAAATGAGATCTCCTCTTGACTTTATGTTCTTCTCCTAGACATGGTTCAGTCCTGTTTGAAATCAAAGTGAGACTTGAGAAATAAAACTTCTCTCTTGGATCAAAATGTTGTCACACATGTGAATTAACTCTTTAGCATCTAACTTGTCTCAGCCCAGTCTGAGCTGGATAATATCTCCATAAAAAATGTGTAAGATCTCATCATTTCCTCTTACAGCTCTGTTCTAGATCACGGAACTCTCTGAGCAATCGGTTAGTGTAGAAGGAGAACTTATGCTTTTCTCATTAATCACCAGAACTTCTCACAGTGAAATGCTGATGCTAATCTCCTCTTTTCTCCTAAGGGGAGTTTAGGAGAAACAATTCAGAAATCAGTGATTCTTCATTAATACAGTATGGAGATCTGCTTTATTTCTCTGAGACCATCTTAAAAAAGACTTTTTTTCCTCTGGGGCACCAATGTTTTAACTTTTAATTGTACTGTTTTTGTTCAAATACAGGTCAATGTAGACTCATAAGTCACTGCTTTATTTGCATTATACTTACTATCCCAACTTTTTTGGAATTGTTTTATACCAAAATTAAATAATAGAAGGGTTGCCTCTGACATTTATCCAGTACTATAATATAGGTCCCTGAAGGAGCAAATTCAGCCCCCCTACCCCGACATTTATAGTGGGGAACAAACATATGCTTTTTCTCTCCACCCTATTTTCAGTGTATATAATTATCTGAGCACATTTTTATGTAATTCTATCAACCTCCCATAAAACAAAATTGTCATTTGAGTAGTAGAGCACTGAATATGTCTCACTCTTTACTGCGAGTTTGGATTCTGTGTAAAAGTGTCAACAGTGCCATTTGCAGGCAGCATATACACTGATCAGGCATAACATTTTGACCTTGTTTCTACGCTCATTTTCCATTTTACCAGCTCCACTTACTATATAGGTGCACTTTGTAGTTCTACAGTTACAGACTGTAGTCCATCTGTTTCTCTGATACTTTGTCAGCCCCCTTTTACCCTGTTCTTCAGTGGTCAGGACCCCCATGGACCCTCACAGAGCAGGTACTATTTATGTGGTGGATCATTCTCAGCACTGCAGTAACACTGACGTGGTGGTGGTGTATTAGTGTTTGTTGCACTGGTCTGAGTGGATCAGACACAGCCGTGCTGCTGGAGTTTTTAAACACCTCAGTGTCACTGCTGGACTGAGAAAAGTCCACCAACCAAAAATATCCAGCCAACAGCGTCCTGTGGGCAGTGTCCTGTGACCACTGATGAAGAACTAGAGGATGACCAACACAAACTGTGCAGCAGCAGATGAGCTATCGTCTTTGACTTTACATCTACAAAGTGGACTGACACGGTAGAATTGGACACAGTGTTTAACAACTCTAGCAGCACTGCTGTGTCTGATCCACTCGTGACAGCAGCAAACAGCTATCACTTAATGTAGAGTAGTTTTTAACTAGTGCCAAGTAGTTTTTCCTAGGAATGTTTTAGGATTATTGAAGCAACGTCATCATACAAACTAGCAGCGTCCAGTAATAGTCAAGCTTCCCAGTACCACACAAAATCTGATTCCCATTCTATGATGTACAAGTTATTCTTTAAACTCCACTTCTTTTGTAACTGCAACTGAGCACCTCAGTATGCCACAATGTTTTGGGTGGGGTACCTGTAAATCAGACACCCAACAACCCAAGAGATTGGGTCTTGATTATACAGTGTGGGCCACTTTCTTAGTTAGCTTAGCTAACATAGCAAGACCTAGGGCAGCATAAACAGTGTTTCTTTGTCCCTTTGTCTATTTAAGCCCACTGTCAATAGACGTTGCTCTCAATTACCACATAAAAAGTACAAAGGTTATGAAAGAGTTTATGAAAAAGAGAGTACAGATGTAAAGACACAATGTTGAACCCGTTTAGGTCACTGGTACAACATTAACATCTAAAAAAATAACAGAAAAGGTTTGGCACAAGTGGGTAAAAGTATATCTAAACATATATTTAGTCCAGAAAAAAATACTACTGTTATTTCCATCTCATATACATTGCTAGGATTGCTAGGCTATTTAAGGAAGCTGGGCCATTTTTGACTGTGATCTACAGTGTTTAGTCTCCATCTTGATCCTGTGAATGCTGTTGAGCTGCTGTGAGGTCAGGATGTAAGTAGGAGATATTTTGTCTGCTCTTCTTTTAAATTTGGAGTTAATTGGTTTAAAAATATCAAGAGTTTAGGCTACACAATTGTTTACACGCCAGGCAAGTCTGTACCCATTAAAATAATCATGCTATTTGCTAGCAAACTCAGATCAAACCCATTCCAGGTCTTTACTTTGATGATCAACTTTCTCCATAAACATGAAATATGAGAAGCAGAAAGTGGTGTAACAAATAAAGAAAGAAATAGATAAAGAGTTGAACAGGTGTTAAATTGCCAAGAAGGACCTACACAGTCCTCACAATGAGCACTATGAGCTTTTGCAATGAATTCATGAGCCTTTTATTCACACAAAACCCAAATGAGACTCTGCAGTACTTCTGTTCCATGGTTGTTGTTGTTAGGAGTCCACTCTAATCATTAAGGTTAGAAATAACAGCAGATAACTTTTTCCCATTGAAAAGATTTATTTATATGTTTTACTAAGAAGCAGCCTCAGTACTCATTCAAGGAAATGGCCATCTATTCCATCGTGGATGAACAGGGCCCCTGACTTGAGCTAAAAAGCTTTTTTCAACATTCTGGGAAAGGATCAGGAGCTCTGCATGTTTCCAACTGTTTGCCTCTTGCCAACTCTTTCTCCTCTGCTCCTTCTCCGTTCTCTGAGTGCTACAGTACAGCTGGGCTTTTCCATCCTGCTCCAGCCCTGTCCTCAAACTTTTTTAGGGGTGGGGGCAAAAGGAATAAACGGCAAACCACATAGCCCGCATCACACAGACTAGGCCTTTCAGCCTGCACATCGTCCTCGCTGACCCAAAGCCTCACTTAGCCTCTCCAGAACCTGCCTTCTTTTCTCAGATACCAAAACGTTGGCGGTGCCTTGGAGCTTCGGGTGAAATGATTTTCGCTGACCTGGTTTCGTCCTCTGAAGGCGGCGTCAAGGGGTGAAGTCAAGGCAACGTGACAGACAGCAAGACTGCCAAGTGGAAAGAATGCACATCAGGTATTATGCTCACAAACAAGCACTGATTTCCACTGTCATGCATACAACTATACAGACTGATCTTTCCATCTGGCTTTGCCCGGCCTGCTCATCATTTTCTAGTTTTGTTTCAATGGTAAAGATTACTATAGTAGGTCACCTCATCTAACTCTAATGAAAGGTTGAGGCCTCACATTTCCAAAAGCGTAATATTGGCATGATTTTATCTGATAAGAGGTGGAATTCATCTGTCTTATGTCTTTGTATTACAGCATTAGTGGCAAACTCACCCTAGACCATGACGTAGTAACACTGTTAAGTGTCAGATGTGCTGGTTGTTGCAGTCTTTAGGATTAATGATGGTTGTTTGGTATTAGACACTTTGTACTCCTGTAGAGTTAGTCATTTCTCTGTGTTTATCATTTTGTACTGATGATAAAGCACTTTATTACTCCCTAGAATTGTCTGATACAACCCAGGACAGTGACTGTACTACTAGAAGCTTTCCTTATGAGCAAAAGCTGGGCCTTTTAGTTTTTTTGTTCCCAGCAGACACCAATCAGGCATAACATTCTGACCCCCTCCTTGTTGCTACACTCATTGTCCATTTTATCAGCTCCACTTACTATATATATATAGGTTACTATATATGCTGCTGTGTCTGATGATCCACTCGTACCAACACAACACACTAACACACCACCACCAGATCAGCATTACTGAAGTGCTGAGAATGATCCACCACCCAAAGAGTACCTGCTCTTTAAGTGTCCATGGGGGTCCTGAACACTGAAGAACAGGGTAAAAGGGGGCTAACAAAGTATGCAGAGAAAGAGATGGACTACAGTCTGTAACTGTAGAACTACAAAGTGCACCTATACAGTAAGTGGACCTGATAAAATGGACAATAAGCACAGAAACAAGGAGGTGGTCATGATGTTGTGCCTGATCAGTTTATGTCTCCAGTGAAATGTCACTATTCACCATTTATTTCTTTTATTTGGTGGGTACACATTCATCTGAACCTTTTACTTAGTGGTATATCGTTTCATGTCATTTGTGGCCATGATCACTAACGTCATCTAATGGCATGCTTACATTTCAGCAAAGAATACTGTTGGAGATTGAGTCCATGTAAGTGAGTGAACATGCTCAGGGACCTTTAAAACCATGAACATGTTATTATAGCTGCCAAAATAAGGAACACACATCTCCAATTCAGTTTGGCCAAGGCATGAGTTAATAACTGTGCTTCACAATAAAGATCAGACCATACTGACGCATGGTCAATCACCTCAAACCATCCTGGTTCCACTTGGAAACGGTCTTCTGTAAATTGGGTGACTGAAACTGACTGAAAAGAAAGACTTGAGTAAGAATGATTTTAGGCATCACTACTCTCTGTAACACAGTGGGGAACTTTCAGGGCCTTCAGAAAAGGCCTAATGATTTCTGTGAATAAAAAATCAGTTTTTTTAGTTAATTATTATACTTATTGTATTTAAATTCTACAAGAACTGTAGTAAAACTCTTGTTGCATTAAGTCGGGTTTCCATTCAAACATTTCATGACTATTATATCCATTTATGAAATTTCAGCAGATAAAAATGCAAATTAAGTCATGTTTAAGCCACTCTTGTTATGTTAAGAAGCTTTAGATGACAGGCTTCCATGATTAGGGGCTACAGTGGTTTATTTAACTATTGGTACATTTAACTTGGTTTAACTTGAGTAGAATTATCCTTACAGCCATTTACCATCTTATTGTTGGCCTTGGTTTTTGCAGCTCAGAGACACTGGGTTGGATGAGCAATGGCCTACCTAATGAGGGCTGAAATCTCTGCGCCACCCCGGCTACATCCACCTTCCCACCAGGTGTGCACACGCACCAGACAATTCTGGGAGCACATTGGTCAGAGCCATTTTTCAAACGAGCTTTGGAGTAGAGATTTCAGAATGTCAAACACAACCTTCAAAAAGCTACAAGCCATCATCAGAGATCTGTAGGGCCAATCGCTTTCAACCTCTGTTTTTTTTCGCATTTCTGCTTAATTTCTATCTTCCCCAGCTCAGTGTAAAACATTTTTTGTGATAATTGAGTGTTTTTGTGCATTTGCAAAATTTGAAAATAATTGGAGTATAGAAAACAAGCTATTGGTAAATTTTGGTTGGAAGCCAAAGGACTACATTTAAAAACACCCAACATAAAGTTATCTGATCAGTATTTTTTTTTCTCCCTTGTGGTATCTAGGCAGATACAGCCAAGCAAGTGTTCCTATTGGTTTAGACATCAGAATGTAAACTGAAGGCCTAACAGGTCAGAGAAACCACTAATATAATTAGGAACTGACAGTGGAATCAACCAATCACATTTTGATTTCCAATGAATAGGACAAATATGCCACTCTAGGCCTTTTGGAAGTCCTAGATACATCACTGCCTCAGTTGATAGTAATGGAGAACAGTGGCAGTTCTATGCCAGGGGGCTGTTTACTTTAGGAGCCACTGTAAAACTGCTACATACAAGGTTACATATATGTAAATGTCTGTTAGAAGCTTCAAATAAAACATATTGTCTTACAAGCTTCAAATGTCAATATATTTTATATTATATATATATATATATATATTATATCTAGAAGAGTCAAAAAATGTTTGTGTCAATCATCATTAGTGTAGCTCATCATAAAAGTGTTTTCCACTTGTTTTGGTATTAATGGCACAAACTGAGGCCTTGCTGAAATAGTCACGGGTCACCACTACTGAAACATGACTTCATAAGTGGAGTCCATATCTAAAGATCACTTTAAAAAACCAATTTGTGCGAGACACGACACTAACGTGACATGTTGATGAACTTGTCAACATTCATCCCAAGACAAGACCAAGGTTACAGTTACAGGCTGGAAAAGTGTGTCAAGAGGCCACATTTGATCATAACGTGGACCATAAAGCCCCAACCCAATATAGAACATAAACACAACAATCTGGCTTTCATTTGCAAGTCTCAAAGTGGGTGTTGATGTTGGACCAAACGCACACACATTTAAAAACAGCACACAAGCACTCAACAGAGTGGGCAAGCAGACTGTTAAACGGAAGTGTCTCTTTTCTAATTCTTTAATTAAAGAAAAGTGGATGGTATAGGTCCTTCCATCCCACAATAACAGAGCAGTAAAGTCTCAAACACTGCCAACGACGTCACAGTGATGAGTGGAGTGTAACCCAATCTGGGAGGAGACGAGGGTTTACCAAGCCTAGAATGAAAGGGAACAGAAGAGGTGGTATGAGTCAGGGGATGCAAAACCCTCAGAAACCATGACAGGATGGGTCTCTATCTGGGTGCCACTCTGGCGCCAAGCACAGGCAGGGACGAGAGCGCATAAACTAAAGAGTTTACAGATGCTTCAGCAGTATTCAGGCCTGATTATCATTATACCCTCTAGATCCAGGTCGGCTTTAAAGAAATCCTGCTATTTCCTTTCCATTACCATTCTCCCTACAACAGTCACTCACTGAATGACAGTCTGACAGAAATATCTCTGTTGTGATACAAGGGAGCCAGATCTGAATAAAGCAAGTTTAAAGCAGTAACCACTTTAATTTGGGTTTAGTAAATGAATAATCTATTCATAATCTATTCAACATTGCACTGTCTAGAATTTAGGTGTTTACATCGCTTCCACATGAATAAACATAAAGTCTTGTTTAAATAAAGTAAGTAGTGAAGAAATATTTTATTCATGAGCAAATAAATTCAATGCATCATTAAATAAGTTAAATAAGGCAAAAGATGAGTTCTCCAGACATTTCTACTGCCCTCTCAGGTAGTTATGACTGACAGGACTCTCCACTGAGTAACGGATTTATGACAGTAAACCAGGCTTCTTAAATGTAGCCGTAGATAGACTTTCTTCTTCCGCAACCTGAATTTAAAATCAGCGCTCTTTAACCTGGGAAGCCTACAGATTAATCCCATATATTAAACACACCAAAAGCATGAATATGGGTCAACAACAAGGAACACTAATAATTTATTGAACCTCTTAGAAGCCTAGAATGGGAGGAATTCCATCAATGTTTCAAAACTCAATGGTTGAGATGTAAATAAAAACTCAGATGTCTTTACAGTCGTAATAATAGTAACCATATCCAACAGGCCCCCTCCCATCGACCCTCCACCGATGGGAGGGGCAGTAGTAGGGGTGCGGTGCATTGTGGATCGGGCAGTGTCCGAAGGCGTGGGCCTTGGCGTTCTGATCCTCGGTTGCTGAAACTGGCTTTTGGAACTTGGAACGTTACCTCACTGGCGGGGAAGGAGCCTGAGTTGGTGCGCGAGGTCGAGAGATACCGGCTAGATATAGTCGGGCTCACCTCAACACACAGCTTGGGCTCTGGGTCCAATCTCCTTGAGAGGGGCTGGACTTTTTTCTTTTCTGGAGTTGCCCATGGTGAGAGGCGGCGGGCAGGTGTGGGCTTTCTCATAGCCCCTCGACTCGGCGCCTGTATGTTGGGGTTTTCCCCGGTGGACGAGAGGGTAGCTTCCCTACGCCTTCGGGTTGGGGAACGGGTCCTGACTGTTGTCTGTGCTTATGCACCGAACAGCAGTTCAGAATACCCAGCCTTCATAGAGTCCTTGGAAGGGGTGCTTGAAAGTGCTCCTCCTGGAGACTCGATTGTCCTACTGGGGGACTTCAACGCTCACGTGGGCAACGACAGTAAGACCTGGAGGGGTGTGATTGGGAGGAATGGCCTCTCTGATCCGAACCCGGTGGTGTTCAGTTTTTGGACTTCTGTGCAAACCAGTTTGTCCATAACGAACACCATGTTTGAACACAAGGATGTCCATAAGTGCACATGGCACCAGGACACCCTAGGCCGCAGTTCAATGATTGACTTTGTAGTCGTGTCAGCGGACTTGCGGCCATGTGTACTGGACACTCGGGTAAAGAGAGGAGCTGAGCTGTCAACTGATCACCACCTGGTGGTGAGTTGGATCAGGTGGTGGGGGAAGATGCCAGTCAGACCAGGCAAACCCAAACGTATAGTGAGGGTTTGCTGGGAACGTCTGGCAGAAGAACCTGTCAGATTGATCTTCAACTCACACCTCCGTCAGAACTTTGACCAGATATCGGGGGAGGTGGGGGACATTGACTCAGAATGGGCCATGTTCCGCTCCTCCATTGTTGAAGCGGCTGACTGTAGCTGTGGTCGCAAGGTAGTTGGTGCCTGTCGGGGCGGTAATCCTCGAACCCGGTGGTGGACACCCCAGGTGAGAGATGCCGTCAAGCTGAAGAAGGAGTCCTACCGGACATGGTTGGCCTGTAGGACACCAGAGGCAGCTGGCAGGTATCGACAGGCCAAGCGATCTGCGGCTTCAGTCGTTGCCAAGGCAAAAACCCGGGTGTGGGAAGAGTTCGGTGAGGCCTTGGAAAGTGACTTTAAGTCGGCTCCGAAAAGATTCTGGCAAACCGTCAGGCGACTCAGAAGGGGAAAGCAGTGTGCCACTAGCACTGTATATAGTGGAGATGGTGTGCTGCTGACTTCGACTGAAGACGTCATTGGGCGGTGGCAGGAATACTTTGAGGACCTTCTCAATCCCACCAACACGTTCTCCAGTGAGGAGGCAGAGTCTGGGGACACGGGAATAGGCTTGTCCATTACTGAGGCCGAAGTCGCTAAGGTAGTTAAAAAGCTCCTTGGCGGCAGGGCTGCAGGGGTGGATGAGATCCGTCCCGAGTTCCTCAAGGCTCTGGATGTTGTGGGGCTGTCTTGGCTGACACGCCTTTTCAACATTGCGTGGACATCGGGGGTGGTGCCACTTGATTGGCAGACTGGGGTGGTGGTGCCTCTTTTTAAAAAGGGGGACCAGAGGGTGTGTTCCAACTACAGGGGAATCACACTCCTCAGCCTCCCTGGTAAGGTCTATGCAAGGGTACTGGAGAAGAGAGTCCGGCTTATAGTCGAACCTCGGATTCAGGAGGAGCAGTGCGGGTTCTGCCCTGGTCGTGGAACACTGGACCAACTCTTTACCCTCTCCAGGATTCTTGAGGGTTCATGGGAGTTTGCCCAACCAGTCCACATGTGCTTTGTGGATTTGGAGAAGGCATTCGACTGTGTTCCCCGGGGTATTCTGTGGGAGGTGCTTCGGGAGTACGGGGTACATGGCTCTTTGCTACGAGCCATTCAGGCCCTGTACAAACAAAGCAGGAGCTTGGTTCGCATGGCCGGCAGTAAGTCAGACTTTTTCCCAGTGAGAGTTGGACTCCGTCAGGGCTGCCCTTTGTCACCGATTCTATTCATAATTTTTATGGATAGAATTTCTAGGCGCAGTCAGGGGATGGAGGGTGTCCGGTTTGGTGACCTCAGGGTCACATCGCTGCTGTTTGCAGATGATGTGGTCCTATTGGGGACATCAGGCCGTGAACTTCAGCTTTCACTGGATCGGTTTGCAGCCAAGTGTGAAGCGGCCGGGATGAGGATCAGTACCTCCAAATCCGAGGCCATGGTTCTCACGCGGGAAAGGGTGGAGAGCCCTCTCTGGGTCGGGGATGAGCTCTTGCCTCAAGTGGAGGAGTTTAAGTATCTCGGGGTCTTGTTCACGAGTGATGGTACAAGGGAGCGGGAGATTGACAGGCGGATTGGTGCTGGGTCAGCAGTGATGCGGGCTCTTTACCGGTCTGTTGTGGTAAAGAAAGAGCTGAGCCATAAGGCAAGGCTCTCGATTTACTGGTCGATCTACGTTCCCACCCTCACCTATGGTCATGAGCTTTGGGTAATGACCGAAAGAACGAGATCGCGAATACAAGCAGCTGAAATGAGTTTCCTCCGCAGGGTGGCTGGACTCTCCCTTAGAGATAGGGTGAGAAGTTCGGTCATCCGGGAGGGACTCGGAGTAGATCCGCTGCTTCTTCACGTCGAGAGGAGCCAGTTGAGGTGGTTCGGGCATCTTGTTAGGATGCCTCCTGGACGCCTCCCTTGGGAGGTGTCACAGGCAAGTCCACCGGGGAGGAGACCCCGGGGAAGACCCAGGACACGCTGCCGTGACTGTATCGCCCAGCTGGCCTGGGAGCGCCTCGGAATCCCTCCCAGGGAGCTAGTGGAAGTGGCTGGGGAAAGGGAGGTCTGGGCTTCATTGCTCAGGATGCTGCCCCCGCGACCCGAACCCCGGAGAAGCGGAAGATGATGGATGGATGGATGGATGGATATCCAACAGGCCAAGATAAGATTTTTCACTAATTCGTATTACAGAAGCAAATCTGATCTTAATTTGGGAATCTTATCTCATCTTACAGCATCTTTTATTATCTCACGTTAGGAAATCTTAACTTACTCGACTGAAGTCAACAATCAACTGTTGTGTCTGTTACCTAGGACCAACCATATGTGTACAGTTGAAATGTAAACACATAATCAAGTTAGTTAGACAGACAGCTAGTGTTAGCTACCATTCCTGAGGTAAAACAGGTCTAAAACTAAGAGTAAAAAATATTCTGTCAGGACTTAGGGCTGTTTATCAGAGCGTCACCGTCTCCAGTTTCAGTCTCCATTTCCCAAACGCTTTAGCCGAGCGCACTAATGTTATTCCCCCTAACAAACAGATACACGTTTAGCTCTGTCTCCTCATTATTCACCACCATCACTGTAATATTTTATCATCAACATTAACACACAAAAGTAATAAGAGGGGATGGTGAAGATCATGTCTGCAGCATCTGGAGCTTTAAAACGCTGTTAAAAAAAAGTCAAAAGTCAAAGCACCGTTTTCGGTGTAAAACGCGTAGCTGACGTCATTGTGCTACTTATTGCGAACGGCACTGCCCATCACTGCATAAAACAATAGAAACAGATGATTAAAACAGAAGTTAAGATGTTCTGGGGTTTATCTTAAAGTTAAAATATTTAGGGTATTTTGGCAACTTAGGATAGTTCTATAAAACTGTTTTCTTATCTGGAAAGAAGATATGATTTCAGTCTTAAGAACTGTTGTTCCATAATGGTTTCTGTCCACACTTCTGTCTTAACTGAAATTGCCATGAAAACAAAGTAGATCTCAGACTTAAGAATTTTCTGTAATACCACCCCAGGAGTCTCAATACCTTCAATGCAAATATAGCCATTTTATTTACTACACAAAATGAACCTACACATCTTTTGAGGTTTTATATGTAAAATTGATGACGGCACAACTGGAGAACATCTGAAAAAATACATTTTCTACTGGGGGATAGTTGGCCTCACACCCTGCATGCTTCTTTCCACCATGAATGAATTTTTGTTTTAGGCCAAAACTAAATCTAAAAAAACTACTATAAAACAATGTCTCAGACATCAGGCCGTGTCTTTATAACCATTCCAGGGAGTAGCGTTCTGCAAGGGAGCTTTAAGTTGCATTAAATGCTCCAAATACCACCGATGTGATCAATTCTGACTCATATCAAACCACTCTGAACAGCTTTGTTTACATCTTAGTGATTTAATTATGACGACATTTTGAAAATCTGGTGGAATTCCCCTTCTTCATAAATCATCAGCTCAGCCAGCTGATGCCATCAGCTCAGCCACACTGCACACCTGCAGTGGACTACTGTTGCTTTGTGATAAGGGGCAAAATGACTGTCTATTGTCATTTGTTAGTCATAACTGCAGTTGATGTCACAGGCTTTTAAGTTTAGATAAAGCCTTTTGTTTGCCAGCCTTCTAATCATCGTAGAAGGACGTGGTTCGATAGGCTCAGCCATCTGTTTTTTTGTTCAAAATACGCACTGACTGAGACCCAGGGCTTTGATGTCATTCTGGCAGAGGTTTTAATAAAAGACAAGCCTCAATAAAACAATGCTTTTTCATCAGTCCATCTCCAAGTAAGTGTGGTTTTAATATATTATGAGCGAAAGATTGAAAGGTTTTGTTTATTAACTTACTGTCGGGAATAAAATGCTGCTGATGCTCACTGTTTATCATTTTAATTAAAAATTTATGTCAAGGCAGCAGTGAGGTCAGCACATTGGCCCATTCTATAAATGGGTGGAGTTTCCAGTGGTGGACGAAGTACACAAACCATGTACTTGAGTTAAAGTAGAGACACCCAAGGTAAAATATTACTCCAGTAAAAGTAGAAGTTCCTCCCTTTAGACCTCCACTTGAGTAAAAGTACTAAAGTATTTACCTTCAAATGTACTTAAGTATCAAAAGTAAAAGTAAACTAAAAGATTAATTATGGCTCTGATGTCCTGTTATCATTTTTATAACAAGACTGGCTTCATGAACTCATTTTAGGTGAAAATCCTCCAGTGTCTCTCTTGGTAAACCAGTCTTTTAATAGAATGTCATTAATTAGTGACGCTGATGTTTATTAAAATGATCATAAGCACAAAACACTGAAGGCAAACAGTTTCCATCAGGTAGAACCGAGTGGCTCTGAAATCACTTTTTACAAACAAGCAAAGTTTCAGTTTAAGATTTATTTACAACTTAGTTACAAGTTTAAGTTTAATAAAAACTGGCTTTACTATATTGATCTGTAGGTCTCTGTTCATAAACAGAAACCAGCCCAAACTAATTTACTATAAAGTCAGTCACGACTGCATATGTGGACATATTTCTATATTGTGCTCTATTTTCACAAAGTTAGGTTAGTTCATCATTTATGTTGAATAGACTCTCCCAAAATTTTATGCTGCTGCACTGACATTGAACTGTGTGCTGCAGTGGGTCGGTATGACCAGCAGGTCAAAACATACTCAAAACAAAGTGACCGCTGTGCCCTGATTGGTGTTCTTGCTTTGCACTTCTTTCGTTTTGACATGTTACGTTTTTATACACATAGAAACCCAAAGGAACGATAGATTTCTCAAAATGTAGTGGAGGAAAAAGTCAGATATTTGACTTTGAAATGTGAGGTCAGCACATTGGCCCATTCTATAAATGGGTGGAGTTTCCAGTGGTGGAAGAAGTACACAAACCATGTACTTTAGTTAAAGTAGAAAAACCTCAGTACAGATACACGAAAAACTATTTAAGTACAGAAACTAATTAAACTTATTTAGTCACTGTCCACCACTGGGAGTTTCTAATGAAATGTTGATGCTGGACTTGAAAGCGATTCCATAAATCATGGGCAGCTATAGTAGTCTGCACAGAGGGCATTGAGTGCACTCTTAGTATGCTTGCTCTCATAGCAGATATGCCAGTCACATCGCACGACTGTGCATGTCCAAGAATGACTCTTGGAATCTGCATGTTGTCCTGCTGCTGGTCTCTGTCCAGAGGACTTCTGGGCCAAGGCATACAATAAATCCCAAACAGAGGAAGGTTATGCGAGGACATGGGGGCAGCTGTGTTTGATGTGACATGGCAGGAATATGTGTCCACCCTTTTCCTTATTTACTGTCCACCTAATGCACGATGCCAAGGTTTATTTCTGCATTTATCCTGCTTATAAAGACACATTACTACTATCCTTCCAAAATACTGCATATTATAGATTAATGAACCACTTCTGCAGCTCTGCATTCCACTTCTGTTGAGAAGCTAAAATTTTATGTTAGGTTGCTACCTCAGCTGCTATTCTTAATATGGCCAGAAGTGGCCAGTCAAGTCCAGGAGGTATTAACAATAGAACACAACTAGATTAGATTATTTCTAATCATAAATAAGCAAAACAACAGCCTATGTTTATATCTTCAGACAGTCCAATAAAGCTCTTAAAGCAATAAAGGACTTTTTGTAGCGTTTTTAGCTTAATGTGGTTGTTATTACTGAAGTTTGGGGAAGGAACACGCCTGAAACCCCTTCTTCTTTCAGTCTAATGCCCTATAAATTTATATCTCACCTTTTGTTCCCATGATGAAGGGTTCTCAATCGCCAGCACCACCCATCTCCTCCCTGTTCCTCAGTCCTGCATCAGTCCTACTACAGGAGATCTGGCCTTCTAGTTTCAGTCAGAAGCTACACAGAACTCCAGCCCAAGTTCTCAGAAATTTACTTTGACTTGTATTTCATTTGCAGACAGTATGAACCCAATATTTCATGTTTCATCTGGTCAAGTTCATTTCATTTGTAAATATACATCCATTCCTGCCATTCAGGCATGCAGCACATTTCAAAAAAGTTTAGATGGGGTTAATTTAGGGCTAGAAATGAGGTAAGATAATGATGATTTGGCACAAAAGCATCATCCAGGAAAGGACCAGTCCTTTAGGAGAAAAAATTCAACCTAGAATCGCCAGCCTGCCAACATACACTATATTTCCAAAATTATTGGCTCATCTGCCTTCATGCGCATATTAACCATATTATTGACATCCCATTCTTAATCCATCGGGTTTAATATATTGTCAGCCCACCCTTTGCAGCTATAACAGCTTCAACTCTTCTGGGAAGGCTTTCCACAAGGGTTAGGAGTGTGTTTATGGGAATTTTTGACCGTTCTTCCAGAAGCGCATTTGTGAGGTCATACACTGATGTTGGATGAGAAGGCCTGGCTTGCAGTCTCCGCTCTAATTCCTCCCAAAGTTCTATTGGGTTGAGGTCAGGACTTACCAGGACCACACCAAACTTGCTCATCCATGTCTTTATGGACCTTGCTTTGTGCACTGGGGCGCAGTCATGTTGGAACAAGAAGGGGCCATCCCCAAACTGTTCCCACAAAGTTGGGAGCATGAAATTGTCCAAAATCTCTTGGTGCTGAAGCATTAAGAGTTCCTTTCACTGAAACTAAGGGGCTGAGCCCAACTCCTGAAAAACAACCCCACACCATAATCCCCCATCCAGCTCTCTACGCTATTCTTGAGCTGATCTGTTTTGAAACAAAACCTAAAATTGCATTTTTATTAAAAATATTTTGTGATTAATATTTTTGTTACTTGTGCCATAATAACATTTTAATATGTATTTTGAATTAAACATTTTTTGGGGTCACAAATTGGATGTGGAAGTGTCATTTCGAATCTTTGGAGGGGAAGGTGTTTTCACATTCTCCCCGTTTTACACAACTGTATCTTTCATTTTACATTTCAGACCACAATTACCTCTGTGTGTTACTGGTTTTAAAAATCCCATTTTGTGACATTCATTCAAAATAATTTAATAATTAAACATTTTAGGCTTTTAATTAATTTAGCAATTTTAAGCAAAGCTGCATGCGTCAGCCTGTCTGTCACTGGAGTCAGACTCTTTGTCTACATCATATTTTTGGTACAAGGATGATTAACCAAACAATCAGTCAGTTGCTATACATATTTTATTCAGTGAATACATATAAAATCTCTGTAACAGACATTTTATTTTTGAGAAGAATCACTTTCAGTTTGATTTCATATCTGCTTTGTTTTCAAAAATATTTCAGATCTTGATTTGTTTTCAAAAAAATATCTAAAAACATACAGCACATTAAGCTCATGTTTTCATTTAAAGTGTTAACAGACAAAATTGGAAAATAAGATATTTATTTTTATTTAAATTGTTTTTTTTCCCCCACTCCAAATGCCACCCTGTTCAGGGAAATACCCACTGGCGCATGCTTACCTGTACAGTAGGGTTCAGGTAAGCACAGCAGGGAGCTTTACAAGTTTTTACAAGTTTCTGTATACACATCAGTCTCTGCTCACTTTTTCCAGCTGTTTTCAGTCTGAGGTTAAGCAGCTAAGCAGAGGCGAAACTGCACTCCTGAGCACCACGTACGCTCACCCACCTGTGAGCTGGCTCCAGGGGCTGAGAGATGGATGGGGGTGAAGGAATAAGACTGTGGGTGAACAGAGGAACAGGGTCTTGGCAGTAGCAGGACTGTGGCATGAGCCTCCAACACACCTGATCACATACACAGACCCTAGAGAGGCAAAGCCACACAAAACTAAGCAGAGCTTCTCACGTTACACCTGAGGCTGCAAACAGGAGAGTACTTTTCCACTCAGGAGTAATTTTAAAGAGGCAGGTTGTCAAAAAGCATTAATGATTTGATTGATTTAAGCTATTTGTGAGTATTACACATTTATATATTTCATATATGTAGTTCTGTAGCCCTGTATCACCGCTTATAGTCGTAGCATTCTTCTAAACAAGGTTCAGAACTGGCAAAGGACTTCTTCTTGATTCTGTCCTTGGCTTTTGTCTTGGTCTGCCCGGAATTTAATGTTCAAAGTTTCCTCTTAAAACGATGGCTCACAATTTTCCTTTTAACATAATATAATGAGCTGAGACATGTTTTGTGCTTGAAGAGAGACATGAGACCAATATTTACCAGTATTTAAAAAGTAGTGGAAGCTTATATCTCAGTTAGCATCAAGCAAACTGTAAGTCACATTTGCTTCCAACTGTGTTGAATTGTTGGTGTCATCTAAACTAATGGCTGAAAACTTTCATTATTCGTTGGCTATATTGTATTTGGAACAGTGCTGAAAGATTTGTGTGAATTCCCAGCAGGCCAGTATTGTTTTGGGTTGGGTCATGTGAGCTGATGTATACTCATATAAATACAAGAATGTTCAACCAAACTATAAAGGTTACATTGAATTGTACAGCGGGGATAAGCTGGCGCACTCACCCCCCCCCCTTTAACTTGTTCCAACATAAAGTTTTTTTTCTAGGTTAAACTGGCAAACCATTTTTTACAGAGCAAGCTGGAACTGACAGAATGCCCACACATTTAAAAACACGAGTGCATTGATTTTTGTTCAGTGTTTACTATTTTGTATTGAACTTAGTCCAAATAAGCTCTCTGTGTAATGAAACATGTAGTTGTTTAGTGTTCTTTGAGTACTGATGATATTTACAATATAGAATATATTATTTTATAAAATAAAATAATATTTTGGCATATTGTGACACAATTTATCACAATAGTATAAAATATTTTAACACTGCCTGGCCTCTAGGTACATTAACTATAATTGTAAGATGTCATATCATTCTGTTATGTAATAAAAGGTCTGAAGAATCCAGAGCAGGCAAAAAAGCCATAGTTTCAACATTTTTACTATTTAGCCCAACATTGTGTAATATTTTCCTATTACTTAAATGTTTCACAGACATATAATGAAAATGAAACTTTTTTTTTTTGGAAAACTGAAGGTGATCTGACATGGGATAAACCTTGAGTAATAACAAGGCCAAAGTCAACTGAAGGGCAGCAAACCTTAGAAACCCTTTGGAATGTACTGGCACACAGGTATGCTTCAGTCTGCGTTCAGGCACTGCCACATGGGACATCTCACGTTTTATTTCCATACGATGCAATAAAAGTTGTAAAAGTCACCCAAAATGTAAATATTGTGCTATAAAGTCTTCTGAGATCCTGACGTCTCACCTCAGGTGAGACTTAAAAACACATGATGGTAACCTCAGACCTGCTACATGGTTATTTCAGACATAAACACAACCATTAGTTCTTTACCATGTTCTGGTGAAAAGACCCACAAACCAGACACAGGCGGGGTCTTGTAAGCTGTGGCTTAGCTAAGGGTCTGCCCTGTGTCTTTCAGAAGGCCTTGGCGCCAAGGCAGCATGTGTGATGAGAAAGCAATCCAAAAAGAGCAGCAGGTAAAAGGTTACAATTCGAATGGTCATTGGAAAAGACAAGCTCAAATGATATGCTGTTCATAAACTGAAACATTAGCTCTATTGATCACTGTGCTTTTCGTAAGAGCTGCAAATATTTTCTGCATTTGGTGGGACATCCTACCAAATGGAAACGTTTCAAAAGTGGAAAACCGGCCTTTTCTTTTTACAAGCCGGAGGTACCAGTCATGCTTACAGACCACACCAGCTGTACAGAGCTCTGTACCTCTTTATAACTGCCCAAATTCTTTTGATGACAATTAATTTTATGTGCACTTCACAAAGTGGAGCCAAAGAGGACTCTAAAAGTATCACAGCTTTCGATGGACCAGGGTGGAACATCCAGATCTTGATGCAAAAAGAGTAGCAAGTGAAATACTAGCAAAACATCAGAGTTTCTAAGGCACCCTCAAGCACATACAAATCATCTATTACTTCATAAATTGCAATGACGGCTTTTCTGATTACTGTACCTGTCTAACATTTAAAGGGCTTAACATTAAAGTTACCCAATAGAAAAAAGTAAATAAAAGTTCCTATTTCCAAGGTCAAAAGTAAGTGCACACTTACAATGCCACCTTGCACACAAGCTTGATATGACTATACGCAATGCCAAGTGTCAGCTGGAGTGGTATGTAGCACACTGGACTCACTGGGCACAGTGGAATGTTCTCTGGAGTCATGAAACCAGAATGCAAAATGCCAACAGTAAAGTTGTGGAGGAGGAATGATAGCCTGGGTCTGATAATACTACAGCATACAAAGACATTTTATACAATTATATGCTTCCAGCTTTGTGGCAACAGCTTGGGGAGACACTTTCCTGTTTCAGCATGACTGTGCTTGTGTGAATAAAGCAATGTCCATAAAGACATGGTTTGAGAAGCTTGGTGTGCAGGCCTGCACAGAGCACCAATTCCACCAGGCACACTCCAAAATCCTGCAGAACGTGTCCACATAGTTTTGGCCATGTAGTGTAGGTATCGGAAAAGGTACCAATCATACTTACAGACCACACAAGTAACCTTTCACCCATACAAGTTGCACAGAGCACAAGTACTCTATACATCCGCCCCAGTTCTTCTGACGACAATAACCATATGTGCACACAAAGTAGCAGAACAGGTTAGAACATGTGGATTAGACCCGGGACTGGAATATCTTCTGAAAGCTGCTCCATCGTCTCTTCCAGACAGTAAATAACTACTAGGGACTATGAAGAGGAAACTAAATAGGCCAGAGGATTATGTAGATTTCCAAGAAAGAGAGCAGAAAGGTTATATGCAGAGCTGGAAAGTAGCAAATACAGTCTACAAGCACTCTTGTACACATTTCTTAAAAGTTCCCCTGTAATGGGACTTTCTAAGTCACAGTACATTTATTTTAATTTTACTACTTAAATTTTCAATAACTGTTACCAAGGAAAAACAATTAGACGTATTTATGGCATTTGCTCTCATCCAGCAACTTGATCGTTTTTTACTGATAGGCGAGGGTAGTGTTAGGAGTCTTGCCCAAGGACTCTTATTGGTGTAGTGTCAGATGCTTACTCAGATGGATACTGAATCAAGGTCTGTAGCACAGAAGGCAGAGGTGCCTGGACAGTAATGAAGTAAATGTAATTCTTTACTTAAGTACTTTTTCATGTATCTGTACTTTACTGAAGTATTTCCTGTGCAAATCAAGAACATCAACCAGGGCACAGCGGTCACTTTGTTTTGAGCTTGTTTTGACCTGTTGGTCATACAAGCCCAGTGCTGCACACAGTTCAACATCAGCGCAGCAGCGTAACATTTTGGGAGTATATTCAAAATAAATGATGAACTATCATAACTTTGTGTAAATAGAGCACAATATAGAAATATGTCCACATATGCAGTCGTGACTGACGCGTCTTTTTTCTGAATTAATACAAACACCATTTCATTTTATAGTAAACTAGTTTGGGCTGGTTTATGTTTATGAACAGAGACCTACAGATCAACATAGTAAAGGAAACCCATTTGTGATCCTGAGTTTAAAGCCAGTTTTTATTCAACTTAAACTTGTAACTAAGTTGTAAATAAATCTTAAACTGAAACTTTGCTTGTGTGGAAAAAGTGATGTCAGAGCCATTCAGTTCTACCTGATGGAAACTGTTTGCCTTCAGTGTTTTGTGCTTAATAGACATCAGCGTCACTAATTAATGACATTCTATTAAAAGACTGGTTATAGGTCTTATAATATTATAAAACAATCCTCAAATGATCATCAAACACTGCTATATGCATTCATTTTTCGATGCTTGTGTGTTTGATAAAGAAACAGTGTTGTTGACTGGATTCACACACAATTTTTCTTTTAAAGGTTTTGAAAGTGACCCAGTTCACTGAACATCAAATAGTACGTTAACAGAACCATTTTAAGACAAAACACTGCTTTTTTTATGGTGCACGTTACGACGATAGCTGTTATATCATGTTATCATGATATGATAGCTAAAACATCAAATCGCATATTTTAATCAATGAGAGATTTTAAAAATTTGAATATAAAGTAACTAATATATTAATGGGCAGCCGGGTGAAACAAATTTTATTTATAATTACACAGGAACATGTGTAAATAATGTACACTACCAGAACATACTGTGATCAGAACTTAAAACATATCATATTTCATAATTTAGTGTTGTTTGTAAAAGGGGGGGGCGGCACAGTGGTGTGGTGGGTAGTGCTGTTGCCTCACAACAAGGAGGGCCTGGGTTTGAGTCCCCGGCTGGGCGTTTAGGGACCTTTCTGTGTGGAGTCTGCATAATCTCCCTGTATCTGTGTAGGTTTCCTCCCACAGTAAGGCTGTTTGGACAAAGATGCTTTTGAAAAGCGGCTTAGAAGATGTGTGTGCTGCTTGTAAAGGTCATTTTTAGGACATTTTCAGATTTTGATATAGATCAACAAATTGGTTAAGTGATCAAAACACATTTCAGACAGTAATTTATATTTATTTTACTTTAACTGTTACAGAGTAAAAACAAATGAAAAAAAAAAAAAAACCTCTTAAACCAATCAGAAGAAGGCCCAGTTAAATCTGAAAGATTCAGTTCTGAAAGCCTATCAAACCATAGCAGAGCCCATCCCCAAAAACACTACAGTTCTGCCCTGATATGTTCTGAGCTGTCAAGTGCGATCATTCGATTCCTGAAATGAGGGAGTTGACGCTGATTCCAATTGATGTGAATCAACTGAATCAATTCCACACTCTAATCTTGATCCCAACAATCAGGACATGAAAAACATCTGGCAAAAATAATCACAAATGTAACACCGGGGAGCGAGGACGCTAACCCTAACCCTAACCCTAACAGGGCCAACAAGGGATCACAAGACACAGGTGGAAACACAGGTGGGAACAATCAGGGCTGGAGTCACTAAACAAGGCTGGACTTGCGGGATAGACCAAAACACGAACACATGGACAGGACTGGGAGGGGCCAATTGTGACAACAAAACACACTTCAGACTTACAAAGTACTTGGACTTTACAATGAAGTCCTTTTGATTTGAGTGACCTATAACTTAATAATGCTTATTTTATTAAAACAAAGGACTGGACATTCCATTTGGCAGTACCAAAACAATCATTATACGACTGAACCTTTACCAAATGTTTCAGTTCTGACTGTTTCAGTAGTGATAATAATAAGAATACTTGCCATTACATGACAAAGTTCTGAGCAGTTGTACACACATAAAATAAGAATATTTGAATTAAAACAGACTGCAGACATTTCAGAAAGAAATTTGTTTCAATAGGGAGACGTCTTAGGACTACAATCTCATTTTCAGACTTTGGGACATATTTACTTAGCACAAAGTAATGAAATGTAACTGATCATAAGGTACAGTTTCACTTCTCGCTCTAAAATGCAGGAGTGTGACTTAAATTAGGCTCCAGCTGTAGATTAAAACTCTGGGTTTCACTAGTGAACTTGACACAGCAACTTTTGCATTTAAAAAATAAAGTCATGATACATTTTCTGTTTTCCAGCTTCCCTTAAAAGAAATCAAAATGATCTTTTTAAAAACAGCATTTTCTTGGGTTTAGTTAGGATTTGGGATAAAATACCGCTCAATATAAAGCACCCTAAAATGATTTTGTATATATTCAACTTATTACTCTCAATCAGTGCTTTACTTTTAAGGTAATCATAATATAATCCTGGTAAGCATCTGAAGTCTAAATATTTAATTGTTTCTTTTAGATATTTTTTCTTGAGACTTCTTGTAGTTTGAACTAATTTGGTCAAAGGTAACATAAATGGTCCAAAACTGTAACTGTGTTTATGACTCTCATATTTTCCTCTAATGAAGTAGACACAGAAGTTTCCGTTGATGTGTCATAAGAGACTTGAATGTCAGAACAGTACAAGCAGAAATTCCCACTCGAGCAGGAACAAGACTTTCTGATATTGACACGTTCAACATCTCCAGTGTGACCAATGTGTTTGAAATCTAGTGAGTTTTGTAAATGTGTCTAGGTTATAAAAAAGGAACAATCTGCACTGCTCTTTACTGTGAGGCTTTGCATTTACAACTTTCTCTTACTAGGTGTCCCAACTCTGTTCCGTCTGATGGCAACTGAAGCCATCGGTTCCAGGAACAGGTTTTTGGCAGTGACCAGACAGCCTGGCTGGTCCCACCTCTCGCCATGTACGTCAGTGGTGGCTCAGCATTCATGTCAGATGACTACTTCACTCTTAGGGAAATAAAAAATGTATCAACAGCGGTTTGCCACTACAACCCCTCAGCCTCAAAGAGCCAGCAGTCACCACAGTCAACAAGTGAGCCCAGACGTCAAGAGAAACCGCCAGCCAGAAGTCTAATTTATGGGTAAAGATAGTCCCCCCCCCCCAAGCAAGCTCCACTTTTACTTTGTCCCATTTTCATCAGTCTTACATTTACGCATTTGCATAGATACATTCAATCAGGTGTCCATATCATTAGAACATCATGTGCTCAACAGAGAAACAATAAAATACTGAGATGTATGTCTTGGAGCCATAAACAGGGTCTTAAATCAGCAGCGCAGTGATGAAAATTTTATTCAAAACATCATGGGGAAAACTTTCCACAACATGGAATTAAATTAAACTGAGACAGCACCAGACAGTTCCATAGCTCTAGTCTAAAAAGTAACACGCTATGACACTTTTGACATTTCAGCTGCTGAGTGGAAACAGTGCCTTGGAGGCAGGTGGCCTGTTTGGCTTTCCAGCATCGCTAAAAATCCACTGCAATTGGCGTCCAAAAACCATACGGGTCAAGCAAAAATGGCCTTTTTCTGTCTCAGGGCCTACTGGTCTGGGAAAGAAATATTTCCCAGCGCCCTGACCCCCAAGGCCAGGAGGACACTTCACTATCCACAGAGGAGTTTGGGCCGCAGGGTCTAGACTGAGTGACATTTGTATTGGCAAAAGCACAGAGTGACGACAAACCGCAGGCAAAAGCCCAGTGAGCAATGAGGGAATCAGGCACTGGTGGTTTTCTTCTGACGCTGATCATAATCAGCCATTAATACAGTGAGGTTTATCCTATGATAAAATAGGGCATTTCCCCATGAGTCATTAATGAGATGCAAGAACTACGTTTTTAAGAAACAGTGCACAACACAAATAAGTTGCAGGCTCATGTTTTGACTCTGTAGTGAATAAACAGTTATTCTTTTAGACAGCACAGTTGTAACGTGGAACGAGGAGGTGGACGCATGTGCTGAGAAATTACTTTCATTGAGGGCAAATCCAATGTGATCATGACAGTCAAGGTTCATATTACCAACATGGAGAGATCGCGGGACACAGTACTTCTGACAGAGACAAGACAGAGGCTGGAATAACAAAAACATCCAACATCTCAAACAAAGACCTGCAAACACACAAGGGAAAACACAGGGCTTAAATACATGAGGATAAACGAGGGAAAGGTGGAAACACAGGTGGAGATAATCGGGGTGGAGACACAAAACAAGAGGGCAGGACTGAAAACCAAAACAAAGAAGCACACGGACAGGACTGCGAAGTAAACCAACACAAGCAGATGGACAGGACTGGGAGGGGCCAATCGTGACAGTACCCACCAACCCCCACCCCCCCATTTGAGGTGCGCCAAACGAAAGACAGAACAAAACCAAACAGACACAAGGGACCAAAAAACGGACAAAACACGGAACACGAGGAACAGAGAACGGAACAGGAACAGGACACGGAACAGAACCAGAAGGCACAGAAACAGGCACAGAACACGGAACCACAGGCACAAACAAAGAAATAGGAGCAAAAACAGATAAGACAGGATGAGGACAAACAACACAAAATGATGCCAAATGAGAGACTGGAGGCACAAAAGGACGAGGGAAATGAGAACGTAACAGAGCACGCAAAAGACAGGGGAACAGGGACCAAAACACTGGCACAGAAACTTGACACAGACATAAACAAAAGGAGACAGGAATGGGAACCACAACAGGAATGTGCACGGACACACACAACAATAGGGAACAAAACCCACACCAGGAATAGAGGAGGGGCAAAAACAAAGGAACAGAAAAAACGATGACACAGGAGACCCACAGGGAACAGCAGACACAGGAGAAACAGGAGACCCACAGGGAGCCACATACACAGGAAAGGGTAGGATGTCCGGAGGCAGGTGGCAGGTGCGGCCACGGGATCAGGCTTGCCACGGGGTGCGGCCACGGGATCAGGTTTGTCGCAGGGTGTGGCCACAGGAACTTGGACTGGGGACAGCTGCTCCAACCTGGAGGAACACAGACACAGGACCCTCTCGGCTGCTCCCAAGGCTCACTCGAGCTATGGGAAGCTCGCAGTGGCACTTGAGAATGCACCATAGTAAGAGTTATCTGTATGCTCCTTCTGTCTCACCTCAACTTCTGCTGCAGGTCGCTCCTCCCTGCAGCGTTGCTCAAGCCAGGTGGAGCCAAGGCGTTTACCTGAGCTCTGCTCGTCCAAACCGAAGGCAGGATGATCCTTTGCCTTCCTACAGGAACGACAAGATGCTCTTGTCCCCTCAGCGCCAGGCAATTACAAGTACAAATTATGTACTTGAGTTAAAGTAGAGATACCCAAGGTAAAATTACTCCAGTAAAAGTTCTATGAAAAATTATATGATTGCAAGTCACAAAACACAGAAGGCAAACAGTTTATCAGGTAGACCAAGTGGCTCTAAAAGCCTTTTTACAAGCAAAGTTTCAGTTTAAGATTTGCAACTTAGTTACAAATTTAATAAAAACTTTTCAACACAGGTTCACAAATAAGTTTTCCTTTACTATATTGCAGATGTAGGTCTCTGTTCATAAACATACACTATCTGAAACTAATTTAGTGTAGAATGAAAGTGTATAAATTCAGAAAAAAGAAACATGACAGTCATGACTGCATATGTGATGTGTACATATTTCTATATTGTGGGTCTATTTACACAAATTTAGGTTAGTTCCATCATTTATGTAGACATACGTGCTCCCAAAGTTTTACGCTGCTGCGCTGATTTTGAACCATGTGCTTGCACACTGGGTCGGTATAACCAACAGGTCACACATAAACCAAAAGAAACGACAGATTTTTCATAATGTAGTGGAGTAAAAAGTGAGATATTTGACTTTGAAATGTAATGGAGTGAAAGTAAAAAGTCGGCCAAAATGGAAATACTTAAAGTACAGATACACGAAAAAACTACTTAAGTACAGTAATGAATTACATTTACTTAGTTACTGTCCACCACTGGCACCAGGGGATTTGCTCTCACTGGCTTGTCACCGTTGGGACACAGGTAACTCAGGCTGCGTAGAAACAGCCGCAGTTTCGTCCCAATGGAACAGCCACATCCCAGTGTGTTGCTTACTCGCTGTGTCCTCTGTTGGCTGGTCTTTATGTAACAGGCAGTTGCACGTGCTGAGATAAGCGACTTTTATTGAGGGCACATCCAGGGTCGTGGTCATGACAGTCCAGGTTCATATTGACAACATGGAGAGATTGTGGGACAGACATGACAAAAACACAGACTGAAGTACAAGACAGACACCGGTATAACAAAACATCCAACAAACATACATCAAACATCTGAAACAAAGACCTGCAAATACACAGGGGAAAACACAGGGCTTAAATACATGAGGGTAAACAACGGACAGATGGAAACACAGGTGGAGACAATCAGGGGTGGAGTCATGAAACAAGAGGGCAGGACTGAAAACCAAAACAAAGAAGCACATGGACAGGACTGGGAAGTAAACAACACGAGCAAATGGACAGGACTGCGAGGGGCCAATCGCGACAGTGTACTTGACGTCATTTAGAGAAAATGATTTCTGATTCAAAATCGCATGAAGAATAAAAACAGTGATGCAAATGGGACTTGAATCCTTTTGTTGGCTCAAGAAAAAAAAACAGCATTTGAATTACGAGGTGAGGTTTCTGGTCGAGTCACTCAAACACAAATGTGATTTATACCACATAGAGTGAGCGCAAGGAGACATTCGTGTGAGCAGATGGTCTGGCCAGCTTTAGCAGGCCCTCTCTGGGTTTTTCTTACATAAAATCTGCAACATAACTGACACTAGATGATTCACTCGCTCATGGCAAAAATGGGTTTTTAATGACTGTTTAATCCACAGAAGAGTCCTAGTGAAGAATTTTTTCCCTTTGACTTCAAAGAGGCGATAACTATCTTTTTTTCCCCCCTACCCTTAATTTGTTGCACATTACTGAATAACTGCTGGTTATGTCACAACTCAGGCTGTGGAAAACAAGCATGCTTTGCTACTGTAATATTTCACAATCACCACAATTTATTATTAATGAAGTTTTATTAGAAGGGCCCTTGGTGAGCACCAGGACAACTTGATCTGTGAATAAATAATACAATATGTGAACTTTCCGTGTACTCTTCACCTCACATTAAGAAGCATGGAAACAGGGGTGGACAGGGGAGTTGGGCCACCTGGTTTGTGTTATTTAACATGGGCCAAAGAACTCAAGCCCATCCCTGGATAAAATCTATCCGGTACATATTTTCTTGGTAAGAATTTGTCCTACTCAATTTGTTGCTTAAAAATAAAGGGAGACATTGTAACTTACAGGCTTGCAGGTTCTATGTCCATCAAAACACACACACAGCAATTTAGCATGTCCAATTGGCCTGACAGCATGTCTTTAGACTGTGGGGGGAAACCGGAGTACCTGGAGGAAACCCACACAGACACGGGGAGAACATGTAAACTCCACACAGAAAGTACCCAGGTCACCTGGCCAGGGAATCGAACCTAAGCCTTACTTGCTGTGAGGCAACACAAAGTGACAACGACACCCGAAGTGCTCTACACTACAGGAGAAGTGAGAAGGATTCCACCACCCAAATCAGTCTGCTTCCTGCTTCAGCCCATGGCTCCTGTACAGCCAGAAAGAGAGAACAATTAAATATAAATACACAGAACAAACAGTCACACACACACACACACACACACACACACACACCAACCAAGCCCTGGAACAATTTTACAAAACAAAAAGAAAACAAAAATTAAATCAAATGCTAACAAAACCAAAACACTAAATAATGAAAAACAAAAATAATGCAGTCAACAATAACCTCACTGCAGTAACAAGATTCAAATAAGCCACAAATCAAAATACTTAGAAAGCTTACTTAATCAAAACTGGAAAAAAAAAAACCGGGAGAACCCAACCAAATTAATAATGAAACACTTAACCAATAAACAGTCAAGCTAAAATACTAAAGAAAAAAAAAAAATCATACTAGTAGCTAAATTAGTAGATCAAAATAAGACATTAAGACAGAACAAAATATATTTAAAACAAAAACACTAAGACAAAAGTAGACACTAGAAGACAAAACCATGATTTGTTCTGGTCTTATAAACTAACTAAAACCAAAAAAAAAAAAAAAAAAAAAAAAACCAGAAACAAACTAAGAATTAAACACTGACAAAACAGCACTGCAGGAGCTGCACACACAACCAACACAATCCAAGCTAGAGGACCTATAAAACACACAAAAAAAGCTAAAATGATTGACTCAAATGACTCAAAGTGAAAATCATCTTAATGGATACAGCTTGTATACAAACCAGCATACCGCACCCCAGTTCCTCCGCAGTGAGGATCAGAGTAGCCCTCAGACACAGCAGCTACAGCAACCACAGGGTGCAGCACAGCTACTAATGTCACTAACCCACAGTCCAAGAGAGAGAGTTAGCTAAAATCAGTTACGCAACCGAAATGAGTATAAAATGAATGCGCGTACCTCCAGTGAAAGTGAAACTGCGCTGCCAGACGCGGAGAGAAAAACGTTGGGCCGGCGATGAAGCCACAAGCCAATGAAGCTTATAATTGTTGAAAAGTGCTCCACGAAGAGAGACAAAGCAAATCCAGCCATGCCAAACACAGGGAGGAAAGGACAGGTAATGCTCCTACAGGTGCCTGTCCCCTGCCTAGATACAGCATGTCAAGGGATCGCCCAGCAATTTAAAGCACCCACACCATTTCTCAGCACCAGAGCAATTTAGGTGGGGTTAATACGAAACCCCTCCTGCTACATGTTTTGATGGTGGTGGTGGAGAACGCTGTCCAACAGTGGTCCAAAATCTCCCATAGATGTCCAATTAGGTTGAGATTTGGTGATTGCAAATAATACAGCATATGATTTACATCATTTTCATACTTATTAAACTATTCAGTGATCTCAGCTTCCAGTACACAAGGCAAGATCATTCTAGACCAGGGGTTGGGAACCCAAACGTTAAGAACAGCCACAACATTATGTCCATTTTATTGAGGTACGTTTCACCATCTTCGCTCAGTATGTGCTAATGTACAGGCTGAAAAATATAATAGAAATGAAAAGGCAGACTTGCTTCGCTCTGTTTTCAGCTTTAGCTCAGCTATAGCCACTTTTCTCACATCTCCAGCAGGAAATATTTCCGCAAAAGTAGAACAGATTTTTTGTAAAATGTCTCTTAACGTTCAACTTTTACGAGGCTGAAGTCGCTTCTCATTTTCCAGCTTCTTGATTGAATTTTCCAGTTCCACATTAAATACTGCCTGAGGCACCGGTATGTAGCCAACTATGTAGCTAACTGTTGCACCATTTACAGTGGAACAGGAAAATTCTAACAAGATGCTGGCAACGAGAAGCAGACTTCAGTTTAAGTGAAATTTAGAGTTTGACGTGTTCTTTTTCCAGATTAAACATATCAGGAAACCAGCTAGAGTGATTATAAATGCAAATAAGTCTATTTCTTTCAAAATGATCAATGCTCATCTTAAATCTCTCTCTTTGCCTTTTCATTAGCTACTAGCTAAGCGAGACTGCTGTCTACGTTGCTATGGTGACCAGCAATCTGCTCTGATCTTCAGGGTTAAAGGGTGAATTAGCAGTTCTACATTAGCTCCAGAGTTTAAGACCATTTATTGTTAAATTGTTGTGAACAATCCACAGAGCTTCATTTTACTGTAAAGGAGGACTATTTTATTATGACATACAAATCTATCCATCCATCCATCCATCCATTTTCTAAGCCGCTTCTCCATCAGGGTCGCGGGTAGGTGCTGGAGCCTATCCCAGCAGTCTTCGGGCGGAAGGCAGGATACACCCTGGACAGGTCGCCAGTCCATCGCAGGGCAGACAGACAGACACAGACAGTCACTCACACACTCACACCCAGGGGTAATTTAGCATGTCCAATCAACCTGACTGCATGACTTTGGACTATGGGAGGAAACCGGAGAACCCAGAGGAAACCCACGCAGACACGGGGAGAACATGCAGACTCCACACAGAGAGGACCCTGATCACCCAGTCTGGGAATTGAACCCAGGCCCTCCTCGCTGTGAGGCTCTAAGGGGATCCAAATCTTGCCAGTAAAAAAAATGTCCCCTACTGCATATGAGAGTCACCAGACTCACTTGACTTTAAGGGGCAAGTGTTCAGGTCTGTACAGTTCTCTTGGTTTATGTCAAACATGCACCTGCCCATTTGTGAAGAATGTAATGAAAGATGACCATTTCATCATGCCACTGTTTTCCACATCTCTGTGTCTATGATTTCGGCACCACTGACCTCTCAAATGTGAATAAAAAAGGGGTTTATGCACCACATCTCCACTATAATATCCCTCCCTGTATCTTGCTGACTTAGTCTGAGCACATCCTGCATTGACAGTCTCAGTACCACATTTCCAACCATGCACCCTTAAGAAAGATGGTTTTTCAAGGGTTATTTTTTGACTCTATATATATTTGTGAAGGTTCAAAGAACCACTTCTTCTAATGTTACAAGCTTGACATCATAACAATAGCAGAAACCTTTTTGGTGCTACATAGAACCATATACAACACATTTTCCATCAGTCTGAAGAACAATTTCATCATATCAAGAATGCAAATGGTTCTTTAAGTATTCATGGCTCTATGTAGAACCACTGTCTTTACTGAAGAACCCTTGAAGCAGTCTCTTTTTTAAGAGTGTTCTCACTGATGTCTTTCCCATAGACCTACAGGCAGATGTCACTTTAGTCACTGTCGAACAATCTTTGTGACTGAAGCCGAATCTTGAAGTCACTTAGATCTTTTCCTCTTGTCATATTAATCCAAAATCAATGTGAACTGGGCCTGCTTACTGTTTTACACATGACACAGAGCATTGTGAGATGTTAATTGTATGGTTGTATCATGCAGTACACCTGGCTGAAAGCGTCTGCACTGGTGTCTCTTCACTCATTTATCCCAGGGTTTCCTTTAATTTGTCCCCCGTCTGTATATCTCTGAAACCACAGAGGACACCTGTTTTGATTTGCCATAGCAGGGTAATCCTGCACATCATTTTTTCCAGGATTTCAAACAGCACTATATTATTTACGTGCAGATAACGGAAGATAATGGAAACACAGTAAATGTATGAACTCGGAGACCCACAAAATATTTGGGGATTCCATTGTGCAGATGACACAAGCAGTGGATGAAACATTTGGAGTAACACCAAAGTCTTTATAGGAAAGTCTGTCTAGATGGTGACCATCTTAGCAATGCCCCCAAACCCAAAACTAATAATTTTTTTTATTATTTTTTAAAAATTCACGTTTTAAGAGCATGTTTAAATAAAAATTAACATTTGACAGTTTCACTTAATTAGTCTGTAGCTTTTGGCTGAAATAATGCACAGAACTGTATGTTTTTCAGCTAGATCTACCTAATGTGCATGCACACCTAAAACAGAGGGAGGAGCTTTTCCCCACTCATTGTTTTTATTAGCAATCCAGTGGTTAATTTTATTGAAGGCGGGACTTTCACTGCAAACTTACGCCATGTTGAGCATTATGAGTTTCATTATCCAACCAGTGGCCTGTCTATCCTTTATAACGCCTTTGGTAATTGTGTTTCTGCCTTCAAGAGTAAAAGGTAGATACATGTACAGACAATGTATGGTCAATGTATAGAAACCTTGTGAGGGGTACTTTCCCTTGTACATGCCAACCCAATCTAGAAATTTATCAACCAGCCTGCCTCATGGTCCACAGCCCATTTGTGTTCGACTAAACCCTACTAGTTCACCCTCCCTCAGAAAGCCATGCTTTTGTGGTGCCAGGTCATAATGCACATGACAGGATTCGTCTGCATATCACTCACATGGATTTCTACAGCAGGGCACCGTAATGTAAAAACAGCCGTGTTTGTGTAACGTGTGTCATTGATGGGCCAGAGAACATTGCTGCAGTTATTGAGACTCTTGTAAGTAACAGTGAGGACTGAATCAACAGGAATCATGCTGTCTCATATGGTGGTAGGGGGCACATCTCAACACCAGAAACAGGGTGCTTTTTTTTCTTTTAAAAACAACTGCTTACTGGCGCCACCCCAGCTCAAGCCCTCTCAGGTCACTTTTGTCTAAACGCACAATAATGTGCCTAGCTCTGTTTATCCACTCACATCATCCACTTATATCACCACATCATCACAAGAGGACTGACGCGCTTTAGTCTCTGAGCACATGAAACAAAAACAGTACAAGCTGGAGAATCCATAAAAGTACACAAATTTATACCACGTCTAGGAAAATAAAACATCTAGCAATATGTAGGAATACTTGGTCTTGACCTTCATAAGAACAGTGGCTGCACTATTGCCCTGTTTAGACTGCACTATTTGGTGGTGTCAGAGGTGTAAGATAGCATGAAATTACACTGGTAAAAAGACGCATTTTCTAAACACAGGCAGGCCTCAAGAGAAGCCGTGTTTTGAGAGAAAATCTTTCACAGGACCCGTCCTGAGGCTTTACCACAGAACCTTCACAACATATGGCAGCAATAAAAGGCCTGCCATCCATCACAGAGAACCTCAAAACAAAACGTCAAACCATCCAGCCTCCGTATACATCTTTGAAGTTTACTCTACCAGAGTTAACCCCTGTGGTATAATCTCAGGATATTCTGAAGTGTTCAGGATTGTAGATCTTTTTAAGCCTTTTTGTCCATTTACAGAAGCAGTGCAAGCCTTCACAAAAATAAAGAAAGAAAGAAAGAAACAAAAATGTACTGTATATGAAAAAGTCTACAAAGTTCAATTTACAAGAAAGTTCTTGTATGTATGTGCAATGGTAATAAAACGCAGAAAGCGGTGATTAGAAAATTTTGTTTGTCCTGTATGAAACTGAACACAGTACAAAAACAATTTGATTTTTTCAGGGGGTAAATATACACTTGTTCATGTGTTGCTTGCAACACACAAGAGCATTTTTTCTGCTGTGTTATATCACCTTTCTTCTTTTCAAAATCAGTTGGCATCTGAAGACACCAAGAGATTCACTTTTTACCCTGACAGATGCTGACTTTTAAACTTAACTTTTAAACACACACACACACACACACACACACACACACACACACACACACACACACACACACACACACACACACACACACACAATCATCTAAACCGCTTATCCTTCTGGGTTGTGCTGGAGCCTGTGTCAGCTGTCATTGGGCGAAAGGCTGGATACATACTGCACAGGTCGCCAGTCCATCGCAGGGCAGTACAAACATTATTTCCTCAAAAAATCTGAAAGCCTGAGTGTTCAGGCCACAGTACAGGTTTCCACTTTGCAGTAGTCCATTTTAGATGAGCTTGAGCTCAGAGCCTCAGTTGTGTTTCTAGACGTTACTGACTTATGGCTTCTTATGGGCACAGTACAGTCAAATCAAATCAAATTTATTTGTAATGCTTTTTTCAAACTGATGTTGTCACATCAGTTTCGCAGCTTCACAGAATTCTAGTGAAGCTGAAGTTTTGACATGAATGTAAAAACCTCCAGGTGATTAAGCCAGGGGCAGCAGTGGCAAGGAAAAACTCCTTCAGAGCTGAGGAAGAAACCTTGGGAGGAACCAAGGCTCACAAGGGGGGACCCATCCTCCTCTGGTCAAACTACCTATAAACTCTACCTACAGTCTTAACTTGCATTTGTAGAACGTGTTTAATGACCACAGTTCGTCAAACTATTCGTGAACGCATGTGGTGATGTTTAACACAGAATAATGAGGACTTTTAATGCAGTGCTGTCTGAGGGAACAAAGGTCACAGGCATTCAGTGGTTTTCGGCCTTGCCCTTTATTTGACTTCTCCTGATTCCCTGTTTTGTTTGATGATATTATATTCAAAAGAAGGTGGAATACCTAATAACCTCATTAAGGATTCCTTAATCCTCAATCCTTATTAAGGATTCACCAAATCATCAATTGACCCACTTAGTCAGTTTTTTACAAAGACTCTGACATTCAATCTTATTTGGATTTAGATGAATTGGCCCTTATTAAATTTCACCTCCGCAAACTCACCCATCCATGCAGTGAAACACCACATACACACTATTGAAGATGCACACTAAGGGGCAGTGAGCACACTCGCCCAGTGGGCAGCCCTAACCGCAGCGTCTGGGGAGCAGTTGGGGGTTAGGTGTTTTTGCTCAAGAGCACCTCAGTCACAGACTGTCGACTCAGGGGATCAAACACACGACCTTCCAGCCACAAGGCTTGTTCCCTAACCTCCATGACTATTCTGAGGTAAGAACAGAATGTACAAACTCAAGATCACAAAGGTGACAAGAGTTCTGCGCTTTAAGAACAAGACATGAATCTGATGTAGATTTTTTCTTAGCACCTTTCTCAAAAACAAATTTAAGAAAAAAGGAAGATTTTGCTAAATAAGGCCCACTTTTATTGCACTGTTATGGTCTGGCAGTATGGTTTAGGCCTTTCCTGGGTGCTCCTTTGATACTCAAGCATCAATGCACCATCTGTTAGATGTTTTTTGAACATTTCAACATTCCTAGTCTTAAACTGCATGTTCCAATATCTTGTCTTTATATGGCCTTTGTTTAAATACAGGTCAAAGTGGAGTCAAATCACTGCTTTCAGATTTTTATTTGCCTTTCAGGCAGTGAAACCTTTCTGGAATTGAGGTTTGTAGCAAGATATTAATTAAATATTTCATCCTTTAACTTAAAATGTGTGAAGCCTATACATATTGGAATATTCAAATGAACTTAATATATTTTTAAGATGCTGAGAGTACAGAAATGCACAGAATATACCCTGCTCCACGTTTTTACCCATTCCTTATACCCACTGCCTATGCAGTCATAGGCCCATACAGCAACCAATCCATCTTCGCTGTACTTCATCACCAGCGGCCCTGGCATGTGGCCAAAAACAATAATGTTTCATGGGCTTTTTAACTTCTTGTTCTCATGGCAAACAGAATTCCAAGCCCCTAAAACACTGAACTGACACAGAGACAAGACCATGTATCCATTATTCAAAGTCTCTGATTCTGTGCCTAGTTCCCAGTAAAGAAAATCACCAGCAATGAGAAAAAGTGTAATTCTCTTTTTAGAGTGGAATTCTAACAAATGTACTGCATAATTCAATAGTTAGGGTTGTAAGCAAAGTCATTCATAGTGGTTTGATGCAGATCTTTGCAATGTAGAGAATAGCACCCTCTGTGGTGGTGATAAGAAACAGGGGTCATGATGTCCACAACGCAAACATAGTCATTTTATTTACTACCCAAAGTGACACTGAACCCATACCATATTTACATGTGGTAAAAAAAAAGAGTCTTAAGCCAAAAGAGTCTCTCAAAACTATCATAAAGCAATGTTTCAGGTATCAGGCAGTGTATGCAGAGCCGTTTAGAGTGATGACATTTTGTTAGGGAGCTTTTAGAGGCATTAAACTCTTTAAATGAAGGGTCTTTCATTAAAATTCAAGGTCCAGTTAAAGAGAATTTCCTAAAGCAAAGGTCCAGAACATCATAATGTCTAAATTGCCTCATGACTCAATGCCATATAGTGTTTACTGAAGTCTCATAGGAATATCAATATCTTATACATTCAACAACTGAATGTCAAATCAAATTCTGTGATATTTCAATAACATTTACTGTCAGTTTTCTCTTTTTAGATCATGTCATGTGAAATAACGTCCCTCTGGCCCACTTTCTTCTCTGACTGCTGCTTCTCGCCTCGTCCTTCTCCTGTGTGAGCGTCACTCACTCAAGGCCCAGTGTGTGTCATAATGCACAGATCTGATTGGCTGAGTAATATCACTTGTGATGTTTAACATGCATGCTATTAGTCTGTGAGCCTCCCGGGCTACTAAAACTGCAAAGTATATGCTAGAAAACATGCGCCGATTAAAATAGGACTACCCGGTCGAAATTAAATAATTCTCCATAGTTTATCTGTTATAGGTACAGCAAACTGCATTTAACATCGTCATTCCAAGTGAGTTTACATCTCAACCATTGATGTACACAGAAATTTAGAAAAAATCATTGAAATTCCCCTTTAACTTAAACTACTGCACAAAGTAAAACATGATTCTCATCAATACAAGCTCTGCTCTGCAGGATTATTTGTACTGTGGATCTAGTTTGGCTTGACATACATTGTTTCTCTGCTGTGTTTGTACTTCTTCTTTCACGATCCTTGTCTGTGTACCATTTTATTCTGTCAGGGGACACAATACATCAGAGCCAAACCTGTCATAGGATGACAAAGAACACAAAGCAGAATAGCACTTTTTGTGATTTACTGTTTTGTTCTGTGGCAGCAGAGAAAAGTTTTTGTTTGTGTATTTTTGCTAATTAGCCTGACTCATAGAACATGATCATCTCTAGAGTGTTGGCATGTTCAATTAACTGCAGCTTTCATAAATCTGGAAGAAGAATCCTTTGAGCTACAGTCAGATAAATATTAGCTTTTCCTTTGTTGTGTTTGTGTGTCCCTGTAATAAATATGTTTTGAACGTTTTGGCAGACATCATGACAGGCTAAAGTTATAAAATGGGATTAGGATGAATTTCGCAACTCATTTTAAAATAAAAGGTGTCCTCATTTGGAGGATAATGCATTACACTGCTAGATGTTAAGAGCTTTGACCTGCTGGGGGGGCTTATATATCACTGAGCAATTGCACAGTGTTATGCAGTGTTCTCCTGATAGTGTTCCCAGACCTGAGGTAATTTATTGCTGCCACTCTGTACCGCCATTTCCTCTGCTCTTGTTATTAGACAGCCCCCCTGGGCCCCTACAGACCCTCACCTCTGACCCCTGGTTGGTGTGACCTTTTCACTGCATTCTGGTAAAAGAGATATGACACAAAGTAGTCACCACAAACAAATAAAACCAACATTCAGAACATTTTACTTCAAAAGAACTTAAAAGGGGCGGCACGGTGGCACAGTGGCACAGCGAGGAGGGCCTGGGTTCGATTCCCCGGCTGGGTGTCTGTTTGTCCTCTCTGTGTGGAATTTGCATGTTCTCCCCGTGTCTGCGTGGGTTTCCTCTGGGTTCTCCGGTTTCCTCCCACAGTCCAAAGACATGCAGTCAGGCCAATTGGATATGCTAAATTGCCCTTGTGTGTGAGTGACTGTCTGTGTGTGTTTGTCTGCCCAAATGGACTGGCGACCTGTCCAGGGTGTATCCTGCCTTCCACCCAATGACTGCTGGAATAGGCTCCAGCACCCCCCCGCGACCCTGACAGAGAAGCGGCTTAGAAGATGGATGGGTTATATTTCAAACCCTTTCACTGGGTAGATAAATATAATGATTCAAAGAGAACTCCGTCAAATGTTGATTTTACATTTGAGACCTAAACATCGAGTTGGACCTTCTGTTTGAGCCTGTGCGTTTGATGTTAAAATGTGTGGCATGGTTTGAAAAACTCCCATGAAATTTGATCCGACCCCTCTGACCTTAAAATGATTATTTCAGTCTTTACAGGTGACACAGCATCATATGGACACCAGATACCTTCCTGACTCAGCAGTGCTATATTTTTCATTTTAAACAAACAAATCTTACACAGTGTTGCTTTAAATGCATCTGTTCATGAGCTAGATTAGCTGCAAAAATGTAATGATGATCTTCTTCTTCTTTCAGCTGCTCCCTTTAGGGGTCGCCACAGTGGATCATCTGCCTCCATCTTGCCCTATCCACTGCCTCCTCTACTTTTACACCAACCATCTTCATGTCCACCTTCACTATATCCATAAACCTTCTTTGAGGTCTACCTCTTCTGCTTGTAATGATGATCTACGCTATCTTAATGTTGGCTCGCAACCTCTCTTCATTGTGTGAATTGGCACATCTGACTGGCATCTCTTCATGGATCTCTTCAAGCTCAATCCTAGCAAGACTGAGCTGCTATTCATGATCTTCCAACTCATTTGAGAACTCTCTGATTGTTCCATCTGAAAAGGCAACACACCACCACCACATCAGTGTTACTGCAGTCCTGAGAATCACCATCCAAATAGTACCTGCTCTGTGAGGGTCCATGGAGGTCCTGACCATTGAAGAACAGAGAAACAGACGGACGGTCTGTTTGACAGTCTGTAAACAAATTGAATCAGAATGGTATGATGTGAAAGGGTTTATTGTAAAACTTACTCAGATTTTCTATACATTGTTGGTCATAGGAACCAGGGGGAGCAATGTAAATATAGCCATTTCTTCACCATCCAAAGCAAATAGTGAACCTATACTTGTTTTTTATAGTGTGATGTTGCTAATGATGAAAAAGTGGTTAATCAGAAAAATACATTTTCTTTGGGGATTGTTTTGCCTTATAATACCCTGCATGTATCTCTCCACCATGAATGAACTTTAAAAAATGTTTTAGGCCAAAACCACATTGCAGAATTATCGTAAAACAGTGTCTCAGGTGTCAGGCAATGTACCTGTTACTGTTTCATGTAAAAGCATTTTGTGAAGTTAACCCTTTCAGAAGTAGATTTTGGAAGCATGCAGAAAACTTGAAAAACCTCAGTAAAGTTGACTATTATGGTTGGTGCTAGGTGTAGCATCTCCCAAATGGCAGTCCTGGACTTTTCATGCAGAACTGAAAGCGGTTTGAAAAGCAAATATGGATATAAACAGCTAATGGACCAGAAGGGTCAAAAGAGAATGCAGAGAATTGTTTAAGCCAACAGGCCCAACCAAGCAAATCACACTGGTGTGCAGAATGTCATGTTTGAACGTGCCAATTACCAGACTTTGTCTCTGACAAGCTACAACAGGCGAAAGAAGTCGCAATGTGCTACCAGATAAAACCTAATGAAGTGGAAAATGAGTTTATTTACCTGCCCTACATCATAAGTGGCAGTCGTACAATCAGCTGGTTATGCTGTGCAGACGTGCAGTGTGACAGTGCTACCCTGACTGTCATGTGGTCAGTGGTCTTGCCAGAGACAGTGACTCAGAGTGTAAGAGGGGGTACTGAACTTCGAATAAACCTGACACTCATCCACCTGCTCGCCTCCACGTTTTCTTCACTCTGTTCTACCTTTCCACACATTCCTTCATCTGTCACTTTCTTCTATAATCAGCCCCATTCACTAACTCCCCTTCATTCTTTTTCATTAAATCCTGCATCCTCCCCTGTAACAGACCTCTACCCTCTACTGGAAAGAACAGCAATTTCAAAACTTACATAATCTGACACCAATTCATCATTTTTACGTATTTCAGCAGCCTGCACTGTTTTGGTACCAGTGCTGTGGTTCCTCCCTCCATGTGTTGGAGGGTAGGCGTATGTGTTTTGCCTAGCTTAACTTGCCCCTAGTCAAAAAGCCTCACGAACACAACTCCCTCCAAGATGCAAATCCAGTGATAACTCTGTAATCTCCCTCTCCCAGTCCAACAGCTGGCTCTCATCTTCTGTAGCCTTGGGGATATACGCTTCCCTCATGCAAAGAGTCCATCTTAATGGATATTAATCATGCAACTTGCTACTGATGTGCCTTAATTTATTGTGAAGCTAAAAAGCCACATGGTGTTGTTGTGTATTTGGAACAGCTTTGGGTTCTGAGATGGAGAGAGAGAGATGGAAAGGGGGAGAGAGAGAGAGAGAAAAACTGCTTCCAGTGTATTATGCAGTGGATGATCAACTGAGAGGACATTTGCAATTAAATTAAATATATGAGTCATCTTGAAGCATTTCTCCATGCTTACCAAAGTGTCAAGGATTTAGATGTCATAGGCATGATCCAAAAAGAAAAATATAAATGTATTTGTCTTAGCAAGCACCTGGACCTCAGTTCTGGCCTCCTCAGCATGACCTCTCGATACTTGAGTTGAAACAGTAAGTGAAGCACTCCAATTGCTGTGCACAAAATTCAAGCAGATCCTTCAAAAAGCAGTGGGGCCTCATAGCAGGGCTTATGTAACTTAAGAACGAAGGCTGTTACAATGCCTTTCTACCAGTGGCCCAAAGGCCCTTCAAGCCTCATTGAGCTGGATGTTTCACTATGGATCTGGACCATAAGAAGCCAAATGAAGTAGTGGCACAATGCATAGCAGAATTGCTACTCTGGACAGAGAGGCACACAGGCAAAACTTTGTATATAGGAACTTCGGAAGTGCTCACAGCAGTGACGCCTCATTAAATCCAGGCGGAACTCAAGTCTGTGATAACAGCCAGAGTGTCCTGCAAACCCAGAGATGCTTCCTTCCGTCCTGTCCCACCCTTTGCTCCTATAACTACCCAACACTGTGCCCTGCAAATTACTTCCAGCTTGGGGACACATGTTGATTATGAGGTATGAGCAATCGTAAGATGCCAGGGACAGAGGCTAGAATTAGGATGGTGGTCCGAAGAAGAGTGAATTAGCTGAAGTCAGCTTTCTGCAATTACTATCCAGAACCTAACAGGGGGATACTACAGCGTCATTTACAGCCTATGCTTCTATTATTAGTATGACGATGAAAGGGAACTATCAGAGGCATCCAGGTCAACCATATAGCTCTGTGAGATTTCTAAAGGGTGCAAAACAGGATGTTCAGCAGGAGTGTAGGATACAGATACACGCCCAAATGGATTTAAATAGCTCTTCTAATTAGTTCAGCTACTTTAATGTTCTCTCATTGCTGACACATGTATCCTATTGCACACACACACACAGCTTGAATAGTTTCTACTGAGAAGTATTGCCAATATAATAAGATGCTTTGCAACAGTCACACATAAGCCTCTGGTCATCATGCCCAGTGCCTGGGCTGTGGAGCTGGGGAACTGCATTCTGTGGAGTGATGGTGCTCCATAGATGGAGCTCCATCTCGATAGCTTGAGTTAGAGTTAGAGTGCTGTTTCATAAACCACAATCTACAATCACAAACTACAATCTCTTTTTCCAAAAAAAACTCATGATGCTGTTAAAAATGTAAATAAAAACAGAATCCAAAGATGTATGAATTATTTAAACCCTGTACGAAGACTAGCTCAAATGAAACTGAGATTTACTAACACCCATTGCAACATCTCATGACTAATTACATTAATTGGCAACAGTTCAGCAAAATGATTGGGTATAAAAAGGGCATCCCAGAGAGGCTTTCATGGGGTTCACCACTCTGTGAAAGACTGCACAAATAATATTTCATAGTGTAAAAGACCAAAGAACTTGGAAATGATCATCTATGTTACATAATAACATTCAAAGATTCAGAGAATCCAGAGAAATCTTTGCCTGCAAAGGACAAGGCTGAAACCTAGCATTTGTCTTTGGGCCCTCATGCGGCACTGCATTAAAAACAAGCATGATTCTGTAGCATGGGCTCAGGAACATTTCTGAAAACCACTGACTGTGAACACAGTTCATCGCTGCATCCACAAATGCAAGATAAAACTCTAACATGCAAAGAAAATACATATTAACAGGATCCAAAAACGCTGCCACCTGGGCAACCTGGGCCCAAGCACATTTAAGATGGACAGAGGCGAAGTGGAAAAGTGTCCTGTGGTCTGACAGATCAAAATTTTTTATTCTTTTTGGAAACCATGGACACTGTGTCCTCCGGGCTAAAGAGGAGAGAGACCAGACCATCCGGCAACCTGCACAATTCCTGGCATTGGTGACTTGCACATCCTGTGAAGGTGCCTCCAATGCTGAATGATATAAGCAGGTTTTATAGCAAAATATGCTGTCATCCATGGAAAACATTTGATGCATTGTGAAATAAAAAATACAACAAAGGAGACCCTGAACTGCTGAGCAACTAAAATCCTACATTAAAAAAAGAACGGGAAAACTACAGCAGTGTCTCCTCAGTTCCCAAACGCTCACAGAGTGTTGTTAAAATGCTCATACAGAACATTTCTCACTTTCAACATATGTTGTCTTCATACCATTTTCAATTAAATAACGGGTTTATTGATTTGCACATCACTGCATTCTGTTTTCAATTGCATTTTGCACAACCTTTTTGGAAATCAGGTTGTAATCATCCAGCATCAGTAAAATTTGGACCTATAGTGTGTGTATAGCATTAAACAACAATAGTCATCATTTGCCTGTCTACATAGGCAGAATTTGACACAAGTAGGTACCATACCAGATTTCAGTTTGTGAGCTTTTAAGTTGTTTTCTTTTGTTTTTGGGTTTCGTACAACTTATGAAGGCCTGGCATGTAGACTGAAACACCATGACTGTACAGGAACCTGATTTTCCCTGCCTTTATAAAATAAAAAAATGTTGACATACCATGTCAGCAATGTTAAAGTTACATAACCTACTATTTATCCCTCAGTCCATATAATCCAGACATGGAATATAAGCTGCAAAAACAGCCCATTTTTAATTTATTGCATTTCTCAGGTCACACTGACATACTGTATATCCACCTGTTCAACCAAAGCAGTTTGGCCCAGCCCATTCATGCTTAAGCTGAAAGAAGGGTTTCATTCCAAACTGCTTTGTGAGTGATGCAGCCATTTAGAATGGAGCTGATTTATTTGATATATCTTAGTCAGGTACAGTAACAGAAGTAACTTTTTAATTTTAGGGAATAATAATTAAAAGTTATATGTAGAAATGTAGGGTATGGGTCCTGTTTTCAGTCTGTGTCAGTTTTTAAACAATGCCCTTTTATGTTTTGTTCATCTGAAGACCTTTCATATTGGCTGAAACAGCATGGTGTTAACGATATAAAGTGATATTTTTCCTAACAGACCTTCTTACTTTTTAGTAGCACATTACCTGAAGTTGGTTGGAGCGCTACTTTTTAACTGTGCATTTTCTCTAATCGCTGAAGGATGTAAAATAGTGGAGTCACTGCAGGTCAGCACAAGATACCAATGGTAGTCTTCGCCTCTCTGAATCAGACATAACTCATGACACAGATGCATCATTAAAGCAGGGATAAGCTCCCATTGTCTACGCTACTCCTACTCATGGGACCGGAACAGAGTGTCTCATAGCTTTGAAGCCTTAAAGCTCTCCATAAACCCCAGCCACAAACAGTTCAATAAACATAGACCCGCGGTCAACTTAAGTGCTTGAGCTACATGTTTCTTCAGGTTAAAGACCTTTTGTTTCCAGTATTAGTTACCATTGAGTGCTTATGCCTCATCTTTCACCTGAAGAGGACGAGAACTGAAGCTCACCAAGACCAAACAGCACATGTAAAACAATCTTTAGAACTTTCAGGATTTAACTCTTTTTAGCTTAACCATCATAAACTACAACGCGTTATCTGCACAAGATAGTCTACCAAGCAACTACCAAGGTTTCATTTTTATGTGCCTTTCATTTGTGGACCTGCTGGTTCAATTAAATCCACACCAAATGCCAACCTAAATAAAACATCAATTCAGCTAAGCTAAAGTCTCTTTGTCCTAAATAGCAAATGCATGGAAACACGGCCCTTTCTCAATGGAGCACTCGATCTCATATTTCCTTTTGTTTGTTTGATCCCACATCCCAGTCATACCAAAATCCTTACCTTACTTCACTCAGATGTCTTTCCATTTGATCTGTGGCAAGAGGCCTTTCACTACAGCCTTGGTAAGTACGACAGTGAAACAGACCAACATGAACCATTTCTTTTCTGCCTTGTATTTCAATATGCTGTTCTCATGGCACCCTATGGGCTCAACAAGGTAATGTGATGTACTGTGGCTTATACTAAGCATCCAAAGTTAGCTGCCTAGCTTTGTTTGGGTGGTCTAAAATGGTCTCCCAGTTCACATGGCATCTAATCCCCAAACTCCATGCAATTCATTGGACAGCAAGACAAAGAATCTCCATCAACCGTGGTAATATCATAAACTTTATTTTCAATTTTGTGCAAAACCAACTACTGCCTGTGTTTTATGCCAAGTCAAATGACTGCGGTGCGACAAAACCTTGGAGTCATTGAGTAAATCATGCTTAAGGCACCGCTGCAGCTTTTGTGAAGAGAAATATACATTTGTAGTTTTTCATTTTTGTCATATGATACGTGTAAAACCTTTTAATAATAGAAAATTTATACAGTAAAAAGGACACAAAAACATACACCTTCATAAAAACATACCTTTATATCCACAACTATTTCAGAATGAAATAATAAATCATAATATTTACACATTTGCAAAAAGCTGTACAGACAGTTATGATTTCCCTAAACGTCCCATGTACTTTAACCTAATGCTGCAGCAAGACTGAGGTAGCCCATGAAGAGAGAAAGTAAGAGAGAGAGAGAGAGAGAGAGAGAGAAAGAGAGACAGAGAGAGAGGGAGAGAGAGAGAGAGAGAGAGAGAGAGAGAGAGAGAGAGAGAGAGAGAGAGAGAGAAGGGGGGGGGCCCAGATGAAGGCTTCATAAGTGGTAGTTAAACTAAACTGTTGTACGGCCTTAAGGAGGGATAGAAAGCTACACTGACATAGACGCCAAATCCTTGGTTATGATTGTAACATAATCTCGATAAGAAATAAATCATGTGAAAATGAATGCTTGAGATAGCCAGAGCCTCTTTCGCTGCATGCCTTTAGGTTAAGTATCTTTTCATTACAATGCTGTGGATGAGTGGTTTCTACAGATCCATGTTCTACATGAACTGTGTATTTTCCAAATCATTCCCAAATGCAAGAACTGAAAGCTAAGCTAAACTGACACAAGTGTTCTTGGCAGTCAAGTGTGCCTCTGGGCCATGTTACCAAATGGGAAAAGTTTATATTGTAATGGACATTCAAATGTCTCAGGTGGGCCCATCTCATAGACCTAGAATTAGATTAAATTCTTTTCCACAGAAAAGTTAGAATCAAAACTAGGAAACAGTAAGTTGTCCAACAAGTGTCTGGAGTACGAAAGCAGCCATGCAATCATTGTGAAGGTCCTGCTTCTATGTGCACTCAGTGCCTCTGACTTCTTTTAGGACTGAACGCTGCTTCAATGTTTTTGCACCTTCCCTGAAACTCCTGCATATTATTGATACTGGAAGGCTCCGAAGAATTCTACAGGAAAGGTCTCTTTACATTGGAAAGAAGCCCCCCCAACCCTGCCCCACCCCCCTTTCTTGTTCCTACGCAGAGCATCTGTCTATCTTCTGAAGACTTCTCTGCCCACAAGAACAAAGGCCACATAATATACATTTGCCCAGACACGGACCACCACCGCATGCCACCCTCCACTACATAAACACAGCAGGGTCATAACAACGTAGAAACGACTTGAAGCCAAACTGGAACATAAAACAAAAGAAATGGCTAGAGAAATCAGGCAAATCACTGAATAAAAGGATCTGTACAAAATGATTAAATACAGTGTGACCAATATACATTCCTGTGTATGAGATCAAAGATTTCTGGTACATAAAAATGAAAACAGATACTTGGACTTAATTGGAAATGATGTGTGAAAGTAAAAAAAGAAAAAAAACAAAACAAAAAAAAAAACACAGCACTGCTGTTATATTGTCCTTTGTTGCCACAATCCATATTTCTATATACTGTGAGTGGCATTAAGAAAATGCATAAACAGGAAAGCATTGAAGCCTCCCTGGTTTTAACCAGCTGACAGTAAGAAGGAGATTGTTCATTGGCTGAGGAGGAGGTCCAGCTGTTAGGTGTGGTTCCACTACCTCTCAGACTGAGAGAAAATGTTGGAAGAGGTGGCCAAGGTACTAAACAGATTGACATGTTCTGTCCTTCCAGACTGGATGGGGACCCTGTGTGCCCCTGGAACAGATGACAGTAAGCCCTGCTCATATGAGCTCACTCTCGGACGGTGAAGACACGGAAGGCGCCTCCCTCTGCCTGGGTTTTACTTGAGAAGGAAAGAGAAAAGCATCATGAAGTCTCAGTAACAGAAGACGACTTAGATTTGTAATAAAGGAAAACACAATTTATGAGACGTGATGAGATTTGAGGAAATACAATAAATTATTATTATTTTGTTTAGTTTGTTCTAATGAATGTTTGCCCAGTGTTGATTTTACTCATTATGTGCCAGCCTAGTGAAGTCAATGCCATGTAATAAACGTTTACCTCGTCCATTTCATAGACTAATCATAGGAGGAATGGATGTGGAAATGTGATTAACACAGGCTCATTGTTACTGGTGTTGTGGTCCTGTTCAGAGTAATTTAACCTTTTTCCAACCACTACTATTGACTATTGTACTTGGCCTTATACCTTTGTTATTAATTCATTAGTGGAGTGGCCTGCATGCTGCGCCATGCTGGAGAACAGTGGGAGAGAATGAAGGCCTTTGGCTTCGGATCAGCCGTAATTATCTGCGCCAGGGAACCACTGAGTCAGCCCCCGACGGCTTTCCACCCACTGGTAACTGGAGAGTGTGTGATTATTTTCTTGTTAATAAGGCATAGTTCACACGAGCGGTTGCCCCTCGTTTCCCAAGGATTGCATCATGTCACAGGCCTGACATGGGCCGACGTGGGGAAAAGACATCCAGGCTATGCTTGGCTTGCTTTACTGAGTTGTGCCTACAGCCTGGTTGAACAAGCTCTCCGCACTGAATGGCAGATCGATCTGGTCAAAGAGGGAGAGGATGTTGGGGTGCAGTGTCGGATTTCACTGGGTTGGAGCCGATTTTGCCCACACAGCACTTTGCATACGCCATTGAAGTGCAGGGCTAGAGTAAGCAAATGTCCATGTGTGGTCCGTGCACACAGAGAAAACCACACCATTACTCTGAGACCACTAACGTGCCACAGGCACACTTGGCCCCTGCAGCTTCCCAGCCCAGGCATCTAACAACTGGACTGTATTACTGGACGAGCAGAGGAGAGGAGAGGAGAAAAGAGGAGAGAACAGAGAAGGGGCAAGTACCTCTCAGACTGAATGCCATTCTTCAGACTGCCAGCATAGCTCTTCTTCTTATCCAGAGCCAAAACGTCTACATAGCCTCCGGTGGCTTTGATCACTCCAGCGTGGATAGCTGCCCGGCAGATACTGGAGTTCTGTACACAGGGACACAAAAGAGGTTTCTTTCAGTGACCATGCTCTCTCTTCCAACCTCTTTTAGTGCCATAGTCATCAGCAGTTCCATTACTCTGGCTGATGTTCCATTCACCTTCATGCCAGTGGTTTTACATATACTACGCTGACACATGCATGCATCTGCTGCTCTCAACATAACATATCCCATGTGTTTGTAATGGTCAAAAAGACAGTGAATGATCTTCGTCTAGGAACAGACTGTCACTGCTTTGCATATTTTGCCATTTTCCAGATTCAACTGATCAGTTAATTAAACAGCACTTTGTTAGAAGGAACCACTGCCCAAGAGGCAAATATATGACCTCAGTCTATGGCAGAGGTCTTTAAATCTGGATCTTGAATCTAGTTTCCAGTCTGGGAGTTTGTAACGACCTGCAGGCAAACACAAGGTGGCCTATCCATCAGTTCAATTAACCTCCAGTGATTATAGGACTGGAAACTGGAGTCAAGGTCTGGACCTCTGGTTTAGGGTAACCCAGACAGATGACATCACTGCATGGGTCAGCAAGTGTAATGACGCAGTTTATAGCAGGACAAGCTCTGGGTCAGTCTGGTAGTCTGGCTCCAGAACCTGACCACTCACAGGCCTTATCTGTAGTCTGAAGTAGGTCTCATTCATCTCTGTTCAAGCCAGGCCAGAACCCTTGCATTCCCTGCTCAGAGAAAATGCAGGCCTGCTAGAGTGGTGGCCCCCTTAAGACCCTGACCCCCCTCACCCAAGTAATTAAAGTGTGACACATCCACCCCGTCTGAGTGTTGATGCTATATCAATACCATCATCTCATTGCTGATGCATTAAGGACAGCACTTTTTCCTTAAAGGTCAGCTTCATTATATACTATGTACTAGTTTCAGGCCAGCGAGTTACCAGATTTAATTAGCTTTTGTTTGAGTCCCTGGAGAGACAGCTCTGATCTGTGGCCAGTTGGAAGGGCACAGCGCTTTTACAATGGAATGCGATGGATAGGCCAAAAGGCAGTGAGTTCATCCAAGTTCACCCACAGCAAATGCAAGCTTTCATTCCAAGGTCATGGGCTCAGACAAACATTAGCCATCTAGTGCTTCAGCACACGATGAGGACGGATATGTCAGAGGCAAGACGTTTTCAGGGTGGGGATGGGGTACATTTGGAAAGACATGTAGTACTATTCATTTCAGAGTGAACGAATTAATGACCACTGTTTTGATAGCTTTACAAGCGACTTATAGATGACAGAAATGATTGTAATGACACAGGAGCAATTGATGTGATTAAGGTGGGACTTTTAAGCTTTTAATCTAATGTGAGCAAAAAGGCTCACACGGTACTTTTGGAAGGGATTACTGCATAAGCCAGTGACTCGGAGAGGGAAACTCAGAGTGTATGGCACTGCCCCAGCTGCTGTCTAAGAGTAGACTCCCCAGTTCAGATCAAGGCTGCTCCAGGGCTGGCTCAGTCAGCATAACCTCCTTAGCTGTAGCTCTGTGGTCAGTCCTAGCTCAAGGAGAGGTCTGCTGGCCACACAGAAGCTCACCACCTCTTCTAAGTCACATTCTCTCTGGGTTCACACTACTGATGGACCCCTACCACAAAAACTGCATGCTCACTTAAGCCCTCTTAACTGTGTGGCTGTAGAAAGTCAAAGAGGAGCTACATACATCAGCATAAACGTTGGTGCCAATCACGGGAGCCCAGTAAGAAGGCTCATTCTTGCAGTTAGCTGGGCAGTACACCCTGAACAGGACAAAAATGAAATGCAAAGTTAGTTTACAGAAAGATTTCAAAGCTTTTCCAAAATAAATTATCATGGGAAAGAATGTATACGATTGGGGCTCTTGTACATGTGGGACAAGAGTAGTGAGGCACTGTACCTTGGGCAATAGGAGAAAGAGTCTGTGAATGGGCAAAGCTCAGCAACAGTGGAGTAACAGTCCACTGACTTTACTATGAAGAGAAAGAGAAAAATTTCATATAAAATTTTTATCTTCAGAATAAAAAAAAAACATTTGCATTTAATTTACGAGAAAATCGATCTACTTACTCTCCACTTTCGAAACAGCAAATGCATTGCCAGGTTTATATTTACTGTCAAAGGAAAATTAGGAAAGCAAATTAAGTATTTATAATAGAGCAGATACATAAACTACAGTGCTGTATTGGTGAACTACTCCATGACCATAAAAGGTAATAGGCAGAAACATTGCATACCTTAAAGACTCAACGCCATTCTTTGTTGCTCTAACAAAAAAGGGAAGGCTGTCTTTCCGTACGATATCCACCAGACCACCACTGTTGTCAATGGCCCCGTTGTGGATTGCAGCACGACAAATACTGGATTGCTGTATGAACCAGGAAAGTGGATGCTTAGACTGAGAAACACTTCTAAAAACACTGACAGACCTTGTATAGGCTGTAAACTGACTTACCACATCATAGTACAATGTGCCCCACACCTTCGCTTTGCTATACTGGCAGTTGGCTGGGCAGTTGTATCTGAACAAACACGAGACATGCTTTCAGTAAGAGATCTATGCAATAATTATCGCTGAATGTTAAATTAGCCATTACTGACCTGTTGCAGGTCGCTCCTTTGCACTTATCCCTCATTTTGGTCTCACACTTGATATTTTGAGCTGTAGGGGAAATAATGCTAAGTTAACATATGTTTACATAGGTAAATGCAATCAAAGCATTTCCAACACTGTTTCTCCACAAAAATACATTTGCAACACTTACCAAGGAAATTGGTACGAGTGTCCTTGGGTGATGAGGGCTTCTTAGGAGCAGCAGGCTTGGGTTTAGGCTTGGATGGGGTGGTCCGAGGCTGCAGTGGCACCTGGGCCTTCTCCACCTCATTCATATCTGGAGTCTCAGGATGTCCGGGGTCTCCTGAAAGCAATTCAGAACCATGTAGTGAGCTTTATATCTTCACTGTAATTGGACATCTATCCTTTACATTGCTTGAAGACATGAACTAATGCAGACAGTCCCATTTGAGAGATATGAGGTTTTATGAAGACGGCAACAATGTCAAGCATTACTTCGCTACTCATAGTCACTGCTGTGTCATGTACTAAGGCAAAAAACAGTCTTCAGAGAATGCTGGATTATGAGTCACAGTCATCTTGCAGATAAATGCTTACCCTTGTAGCAAAGGTTGTCTCTGCATCCTCCTCCATAGCTGGGGGGGCACTGCGAACATGGGCGTCCATGCTGGTAAGGAGCCTCTCCAATCCAGTTTCCCCTGGTGGAGATCCCAAAAGGGTCAGCAGCAGTTTGAGAGTAATTATATAGCCTGCAGGCTTGACTGAGCACACTGCTTTAATGCTATTTGCACATTATCACAAACCCTCCAAGCTCTACGGAAGATTCTGCCTCCTATTCCCGCCTGCAATTAAATCATTAGGATAGTCTGGCAATAACTGGCTTGCAAGTTATTCTTTGTCTGATCATTTTTCTATTTTCCAGCAGACGGAACAGATGGAATGTTCTTACAGTCCAAAAGTCTTTAAGCATGGGCTCTCACCTTCAAATCAAATAATTTCATATAGACCAGGATAAGATACCGTAGTATAATAAGGAGTGGATAAATTTGTCAGGAGATGTGTACAGGCCTTACTTTGGTGAGTAGTTGCACACAAGGTAAACGGCATTCTCCCAGATCTCCCCCCACACGTTCATGCGTGGACATATGTGTACAGCACAGCCCACACGACTGGTGGTGGCCCACACCAACTGCAAAAGAGACACGTCCATCACTGCAATAGTCTGAATAAAATCATGAGAGCATTGTGCTGTCACTCAAACAGCTTCCTGACATTGCTCAGCTGTTTCCTGGCTTCCTGAAACTTGCTTGCTATGTGCGTATAAGCAGTCTCTTAAGGTCCCTGAGCCGACAAGGTCTCCAAAAGTAATTAATAATGGTTTTGCTTCCAAAAAAAACCCAAAACATCAACAATATGCAATTCAGTTCTTTAAAGTTTCTATTTAGAATGTCCATAATTAATTAGGCTGTTGTGTTAGTGTTTACCTTAGTATGTATTTAGAATATAAGTTTATTTTTCAGTTTGATATGAATGAAGTATTAATTCTTCTTCATTCTTGTATGTGAACTAATATGAAGCGGGGGTTAGCATGTACGATGTTGCTGAGTCAGCAAAAGTCAGTCCTAAAATACCAGAGCAGAGATGTTCACAAGCGGGTCAAGTCTTGGGTCTCAACTCATTACTGTTTAGAAGCTATCTGTAACTTCCTGAAAACAAAGAGATTAGCTAGCATACTAACTAAACTATGATTTAACCATTGTTTTTTGGGTGTTCTTTTTGGGTATATTCTAAAATTCATGTTTTGCATGTTACTTGAAGTGCCGTACTGACTGCATATAGGATTTTGTTTGATTGAACATTTCAGATTGAACGTTTTTCTAACCAAGTGCTACATTAGGTTATAATAAAAATCCTTGTTTTTTGAGTCCACAACGAACACCACACTGCTTTGAGCAGCAAGAGAATGAAGTAGCTTTTCACAAAAATGACTTCAAAGTCTTCAGTCTAGAGTCAAGTTGTGAGCCAATTCTGAATCGAGTCAGTCGGCATGTGACTCATGTGGGTTCGATTTACTGACTCAAAGCCCATCTCTGAAACAGAGCACCAAAACTTTGGTCACCTGAGCCAGAATCCTGGTAGTGAACCATGGTCTAGTGCTCTAGAACTGAAAGTACACACTGAGGCAAGAGCTCAGGCCTGAGAGCACTGACCTCTTTGTATTTTTATCTCTGCCTATATCTCTCGTTCCCCCCTTTGGGTTGGCCCTGCTCCTGCAGCAGGAAGTAGCTACTACCTTAGCTGGGCCAGCATGGCCAGATTGAAGGGCCCATGGGGGCTAAGAGGAGAGACTGCCCACTTTCATTCAGAGCAGAAGGAGCTGCAGCTCAAGTGTAACCAGTGTCAGTTTCCTGTGAACTTATACAATCATCCTTACTCTCCATACAAATAAAGCAATAGTGGAGTCCATTGACTCAAAGCTGATGCTGGGGCCTTTCCTGGTTAAAACAAGTACATCAGGGTTCAACAAGTGCACCAAAACTGCACAAGCCATGACCGTCTGACCAGTAAATGAATGGGAACTGCTTACTCAGGGCTTTCTCTCTCACATGCAGTTAAACTGCACAGTGGGTGTGCATGCAGTCCCTCAGAGCAGGGGCTAAAAAAGCCATTCTCTCTCTGAGGAATGCACTTCCTATACCGGGGCCAGGAAGAGGCCACAGCAATGTCGGCCATGGCATAGTTATTCAGCAAAACTACTGGTCTAAGCGCCTTCCCCTCTCCCTCCACGCATCTCTGCACTGAGGTTAAGAGCCAGTTTGATCCTTGTGGAAAGAACTGACACTGAGAAGATAGCAGGGCAGAACCTTAGTCCCTGTAAACATGCTACCCCCACCAGAAGCACTGGAGAGAGACAAGAAGTGGGCAGAGGAGCAGGGGAATCCGTGCATGGTGACTTGGCACAGCTCCTTTGTCTCCTTTGCTTCTTCAAAGGTATTCAAGTCAAAAAAGAAAATGGTCCAGCAGTCTGGGAACCGCTTCCAGATGCTAGTGACCTGCTTTCAGAGGGAGAGTGTTTTCACAAACCCATCCCAGCTGCTAAGTAAAGTCTGAAAGGACAAAACTCTAGAGCTCACACACTCCCCTATGTGCTACATTCTATCTCTGTCTCTCTCTCTCTCTCTCTGTCCTCTCTTTGTGCTACTACAATCACAAGTTTCCATATGTTTTGGAAGAAGTATATGACATGACTACAAAGTAGAGATGAAAATGTTTAACAAATGTTAAACAAGCTAAAAAAAAAAAAGCTGATTTGATGTGATGTCATTTCCAGTAAAAAGACAGTTCCTGTTTGAATAGGTGGGTTTATCACTGAAGTTGAGTCATGATGCATGAACTGTATGCATGAGAATGCAATCAGCAATTAGCTTCGAGAAATATGACTGCCAAAAAATGCTTAAAAACAACCAAGAGGATAACAGCATAACAACAATGACGTACCGCATAAAAACATCCACAAGTGATAAGACAACTATTTCATCCATGTTCTTCAATAGAGACTGTGATGTTTGGTGGTGTGAGGAAACTTTTAAGACCTACTAAGATAAACTAAGCCAAAGCTAACTAAAGTCATGGCATTTTGTGTTCCTGTTAACTTGGTCTAGTAATGAGTGAAACATTACTTTCAGACTCTAGAATAAAGAACTTTCAGTAGCTCGTCATTAAATATTCCAGTCATTTGATCAATATTTTAATTTTTTGTCATATAATAATGAAAATATAGGCCTCAGCGTCTTGATTTATACATACCCTTTTGGGCTGTTTCATACACATGCTTTTATGCTTTGCAGTCAAGGAGCACTTTTTAATATCTCTTCACATTAATAAAGATTTCAGTTGATGTGTGCACTCATAAGTACGTGTATATCAAGAATTTCTTATAGTTTCATAATGGGTGATCAATAGCCAACTACTGACTGTTGGGTAACACCTTAAACATGAAGGACCTATGTAATTGCTGTCAGAACAAAACTTTTACAGGAGAAGGACAAACAATCCTAACTTCCAGTTGAAGTGAATGTAACAAGATTTTATTTTTAAGTAATTTTTGAGCTTTTTTATCAGTTCATTCATCATAACATGTAAAAAAATAAAAAGAAAAAAGAAAAAAATTGGGATATAAGTTATTGTTCTGACTATGATGACATGCAGGCCCGTTTGTTTCATAGTTGTTACCAAATAAGTCACAGTAGTTACTTGGAGAAGCTTAGGATTAAAAGGGTTTTCCCATAATAAGTTTTCCCTCATTTTTCCACAAAGATATGAAAACATGTATGACACCCTCCATTCACAGAGCCAGACCTATTTTTTGTGCCATCCTTCTTTGCTCTCTCTTTTCTTTCTCCCTTGCTAATGAGCTCCAGAGGTCAGGCCTGCAGAGCACATGTTGTTTTTAGGAAAAGTCCCAGAATACCTACCTCTACACGTGTGCAGGTCACACATGCTGCCTGTTAAAATGACCATGGGGAGAGCACTACGCAGGAGAAGGCTGTGTTGAAATTACAGGCTTGAATGTGCTGATTTTTGTTTTTCCTAAATTACAGATCTTTTTAGAGCCAAAGGCTCAACTGAGATTTTTTCTAACTAAATTTAAGCAATGCAACTAATGAGAACTGTCAGATCAGAATTCATGTGTTTATTTTTACATTACGCTTCACTGTGCAGTGTCCACATGACTGTCGTCATCCTCCAGTGTCACATGTGAACATGTGGGTCAAGCACGTGATTTTATTGATCTAAAAAAATTAAATGCATGTGGGTACTTTCATGCCAGGGAACAATCAAGGGAGCAATAACAAAATCAGAATTGAGCAATAAGGCTAGTAATTCAAGCCTGACTGGGCCAATAATGCTAACAATTTGTATAGTAGGCCTACATAAACACTCACATTACAATTGTGGTTATTATGGTTATTATTGGTCATATTATCAGTTTTCATCTCTGTCAATCACAGAAATTTCATAGTGGTTGGGTCCTATTGTTACTGACACACATATACCATGAGGTCACTATCAATACATGAATTCGTCTTGGTTCTTTATTTGTTAAAGAAGCTGTTTCACAAATGCTCACCTGGGTGTAGTGTGTGCACATGGGCCCAGAGCAGCGTTCGGGGCACCAGGGGTTGCACTCGTGTGGGTAAGGGTAGGTGTAGTCCTTCACCTCGTCATACCAGGCCTGGACATGGTAGGCAGGAGAACGATACCTATCAGAGTGGACACAGGATCAGTCAAGAGCACAAATGGCCCTGAATGCTACAATCTGACCGGGCATTAAGAGTCCAAATGTCAGTCTTGAGCAGTCCTGATATTGCAGAAGACTGCAAAATGCCAATGAGCCGTCAGTGATTTTCAGTGTGTGCTTGTTGACTTATCACAGTTGCAGATCAAGGTTTCTGAGGGTGCTTCGATTAATCAAGGCATTCATGTACTCTAATAAAAGCAGGTCATGACACATTATTCATGCATCAGTGCATTTTATATGCTATATGGACAAAAGTAATAATAGCAGAGTTCAGGTGTTTCAGTCACTTTCAACAAATCTATAAAATCAAGCACATAGCCATGCAAATTTAAAAGACAAACACTGACAATAAAATGGGTCATACAGATGATTTGCTTCAAATCAGTTAATGAAATTTCTGCTTTGCTAGATCTTCCCCAGTCAACTGTAAGTGCCATTATGAAAAATTTAAATCTAAGCATCTAAAGGCAAAAACAGCTTAGTCACACATCGAACTCACAGAGCGGGGCTGTCTAGCACTTAAGCATCATTCACTACAGATTTCCAAAATGCCTCAATATCAGTACAAGAACTGTACATTGGAAGATCACTATGCACAATGCCAAGTGTCGGCTGGAGTGGTGTAAAGCACCACAGGACTTTAGAGCACTGTAAATGTTTTTTCTGGAGTGATGAAACTACCTACTGGAATGCACAGTGCCAACAATAAAGTTTAGTGGAGGAAGGATAATAGTCTAGATTTGGGCTCAGCCCCTTAGTTCCAGAGAAGGATAATGTTACTATAGCACACAAAGTAATTTAAGACAATTACATGCTTCAGGACAACAGTTTGGGGAAGACCAGCTCCTGTTCCATCTTGATTGCCTCCCTGTGCACAAGCGAGGTGCTTAAAGACAGTGGTTTGACAAGCTTGTTGTGGAGAAACTCCAGTGCCCTGCAAAGAGAGCCATGACCTCAACCCCAGTGAAGACCTTTTGGGTAAATTGGCGCAAATTCCTAGAAATTCACTCCAAAATCTTGTGGAAAACCTCAAAACAGTGGAGGCTATTATAGTGGCAAAGGGAAGCTCAGCTCCAAATTTGCAGAAATTTGGAATGGGCTGTTCAACAAATTTGTAAGCGTGTGATGGTCAGGAGTCCCTATACTTTTGGCCATATACTATATATTACAATGTGTAATGCAATTGCAATATGAAGCAGTATAACAGCAATTGTAGTATTCTGTCCATACTGTGCAGCCCTAGTCAGCATTTATCTGAAGAGTAGCCCACTGACGCACCACACAGACGCACTGTTCACTGTTCTCAGCCCAGATTATTTCTCCAGTGTAAATATGCCTCATCCCCCTGACCTAATCAGTTATGCCTGCTTACTATAAACATTGCTTTATACGGCAAGTCCTGAAACCAGGGGATGGGGGGGGCACTCATCACTGCCATCACGAGAGAGAGAAAGGTTATAGGAATGAGAACTGTCCTGGAATGGCACCTGCTCCAAGCTGGGAGAGAACGGTGAGAGAGGCAGAGAAAAAAGAGACTTTTCATCTGTAGAAGGTGCTCCCAGCCACACACAGAACAGGTTCCACAATGTACATTGTGTGTGAACATGCTGCTGAAATCCTTACTGCTGTTTTTACTTAGAGAACAGATGTAAGGCTGCAAGCTAAGCCTGTGTAAACAGTGAAAAATTCAAGGCCTTTGTGATTTATACCTAAAACACTTCTCATAATATTACAGGAAATGTATTTTTAGTGTTATGTGCTGATCCAGAGAATTAAGATATACTTTAGAAAAACACACTCCTTCTGCAGTTCATTATTTCAGATTCCAGAGGCCTAGGCACTAAGTGTGGATGTGTGAGCATTTGTATTTCGCCCTTTGTAAGGACCACATGTCCTCATGATAGGACAACCTGACTTTTGCACACCACCATTCACCTCTCAGAAGTTTGAAATCAGTGTTTTCAGTTATATGAAACAATAAATGTGACATACATTTTAAAAAATGATTGGCAATACATTTAAAAGGATTCTAACATGTCCTGTTTAACTTTTCAAATAATTTGTAGGGTGCTAGAAGACAGTAATTCTAAATTGGGAAAGAATGATGAACAAAGCTTTACCGTGTATATGTATGTGCAACATCAAGAATGATTAACTAAAGCAGCACTGTGCAAGTTTTGGGGATTTGTAGACCTCTCTGGTGGAAGTGAGTAATTGCATGCAACATCCAAAAGAACATTTAATAATGTCGGTTAGCTTGAGTTTAGGAATCTGAATATTGTGAGCATGGAAAGTATATTCAAAGAGAACTCAGTCAAAGTTTAATGAATATCAGGTCTTCCAACAATGTAAGTGAATTATTGTCATATCTTCATTGGTATAAACTCCTGTGAAAAACTCCCGAGTAATCTGACTCGATACCTCTGACTTTAAATGGATTACTTAAGGCTCTACTGTGAGCATCAGCACACAGGCACCATGTTTTGTTCCGTCCTGACTCAGTAATGCTACTTCTTTACATAGTGCAGCTTTAATAAATGAACATCCAGAATGCTTTGCATTTCAAGTGGCGATTGAATCTCAAATCTCAATTTCAATTGTTCTCAATTTGAAATACGGAATGAAAGGGACCCTTTGAAACCTTGCATCTCCAAAATGTAAATTTTACAGCAGGAAAAAAAATTCCTTCAATTTGATATTATTGGAAGATGTTTTTGCATGTTTTTTAGAGCATTTCTATTGAGATTTTAACACAGTGTAAATGTTATTACAGTAAAACCAATACAAAAACAGTTGCTATTTAAAACCTAGATTATTCAAGTTATAAGTGTACAGGGTGTCCCAAAAATTGACATCATTTCATAGTCTATTAACAACCAATTCTTTCTCAAATGACCTCAAATTTTAACAAAATGTGTAAAACCTAACCAAGTTTAATTTTCAATGTGTATTTTTTCCCACTAGAAATGAAAAGGCCTTTTGTGTGTTAGAATATGCTCAAACACAGTCAAACAAGAGTGTGCAGCACACATTTAGGAAAAAAATTCAATAAAAATGCACCAACTGGAAAGTAGATTTGGACACGGCACAAACACAGTGTGTTTGGCAGGAGCTGGACTACCGACTTGACATGTGTCACATCACAGGCGATGCACATATTGAACATATGTGAAGCTGTGAAATCAGTTCTAAAATCTACATCCCTCTGAATTTCTTGTTAGAATTTTGATAAATGAATTTCATTCAACACAAAGCCTGTTTAATTTCATTTTCCTACGACATGTGGTTACTCAGAAATTCACATCTCAAATTATGTCCATTTTTTTGGGACACCATGTATTTACAATGACAAAGACCATTAACATGACAAGTGATTCCAAACTTTTGATCTGTAGTGCAGATGTGAGAACATCTGGCAAATACAAGCAAGAAAAACAAGCAGTTCTTACCAAAAATGATGCAATACCTAAAGAGCCAAAAGATCTTTTGTTACTGAGGTTAAAGTCAGAGTCAGTTTAAGGAGCGTTACTCAGCTAAAGTAAAAGTCAGAGTCAAAGGAAGTGTTCATTAATATCACCATTTAAGTGTGGGTGTGTGTGTTTCCATACCTGCCCCAGTGCACTGCAAGGTTCTGGCCAATGGACATGAGCAGGTCCTGTGGCCCATGCTCCCACTGACATTGTTCAGCCCAGTGTGTAGCTGAACGCTCCAGTTCATCATCCCATACCTGCACACACATACACACACACACACAGCTGAAACATCTCTGTAGTACAGTGCCACAACCAGCACACCTCAGCCTTTATGCAAATATGCACACAAAATGCACCTACAGGGTGCCAAATACTACGCACGCTTCACCATTCATGAAGCTCTGCTGCCCATTTAAAGCTGCCATCGTAATTTGGATGGGACTGAGGCCCGATAGAATAAAAATACAGTGTTTATACCAACACAGACATCAGAGCCTGGCTTCTCTCCACTGTAAATCCTATGCAATCAGGCATAAACGAAGTTCATTTCTCTGGCTCATTTCTCCATCTGAGGAGGAAGGGAGGCCGTTTTCCACCTCTTCCATTCATACAGTTCCCTGTGCCTCCTCAGTGTGCTCAGTAAATTTCCAACATGGTGTTAAATGTACACCCACACTCTATAACCCCTGTTCTGTGCAGTATCCACCGTGTGGAGGTGTTGGCTGGCTCCAGCCTGTGCGCTGCATACTGAAACCGCTGCCTTATTCACTGAGACCTGGCACGGGACTGGGCCTGTGGGGGACGGCTCCAAACCTGCTGGACTGAGCAGACCACATGAACTAAAATTCTCCCTCCTCTGCTACCAAACACTCCATTTAACACTGTGTTCTTTCAGCCTCTCTCTGGAGAACATGGACTTCAAATTTCTTCTGTCTCCATTTATTTTCTCCAGTTTTTGCCTTAATTGTACACCCTGTTCTTTTAATACAACAGTCACTTTATTTACTCTAAAATCGATGGAAGCTTGGTTCTTTCCTCAGCAGCATCACACAGATGCAAAGGCCAATAGCGAAGCATGTTTTGAAACTCTGATCTGTGAAACCAAAAGCCTTGTATATTATGAAGGGTGAACAGCTCTCCTGGCTCTTGGGGTTTCTCTGCTGGCTTCAAGGATATAAATGTTTGCATGAAATAATATAATCAAACCACAATGTGAGATTTGAGAGGAACAGTTCTGAGAAAATCACATTCATTCCCCTTTCCCTCAAAAGCAGACACAGATTCGCACTTGAGCTATGAAGCTAATGTAGTTAAAAATAAAGGAATCTTTTGGGATGACATAGACTTCCATTATACTACACTCATAGCTCCAGTGCAGAACTGCAGGAGTAAACTTCAGACACTAAATGTGTCTTAGCTGATCATTTACATTTAGGGTAAGGCCAAATTGTACACTAGGATTTTTCTGCCAGACTGTCACTTTAATAAACTAAAATTAGGAGTGCAATGATTCACATAAGTTCAATATGATTTTTGATTCAGAGCTCGAACTATACACTACACAGACTTCATCATAGCATATATCAACATAGAAATATCAACATTAACATGTGACAAATGCATAATTATACTATGTGCAAAATATACAGTGTGGAAATAAGCCTTGACTGTAATTAAGCTACTGTTCCTATTTCTGGAAGTTTCATTCCAGAATGAATTGACTGATGGTTTCCACGAAAGATAGGAAGTGAGGGATGCTTCTTCATTTTTTCCAATTTCTCAACACTGTACTTCAATTTCTCAAAACTATACTCAGTACTGTACTTCAATTTCTCAAAGCCGTTGCACTGAACACCTGTTACCGAAAAAAAAGCTAAGAAAAGCAGCAAGTAAACCTGGTAACACTTTTCTGTAGGGTGCTTTATACATGCTTATTACAACAGGTATCATCTGTCATAAAGGCTACTTTAGCTGACTTTGATCAAAATCGGCCAATGTAACCTTTATAGCAAATGACGCATATTGGAACAAGCATTTATAAACAGTTATGCAGGGTTATGTCAGTTGATATCCTACAGCACCTTACAGTAAAGTGTGACAGTAAACCTCTTCTGTTGTGCCTGCAGTGCCCTGAATTCTCCCCTGGCAGGGCTCTCTCTCTCTCTGTCTGGCTCTCTCAGCATGCAGCTCAGACTCTGGGTAATTATCTCCACAGTAAAGCAGGCCACGCAGCTCCACACTGGCAGCCTCCCTTCGTGAGTTCATCTTTTCCTATGAAGATCGCAATAAAATCAACACAGTTCCTCACGTTTGGGTCAAACTCAAGCACCTGACAGACTCTCCTGAGAGCCTTCCAGCCCCAGTGAAGAGGTGACTGCATCAGCAGTGTGACGCAGATCACAAACAGCATCAGACTGTACTGGATCTGTTTATAATTCAGCAGTGCTGTTTAGAATAGTCTGCATGAGTGGCTGGCGTCAAAGCTACACCAGCTTCACTGCTGGACATAATCCACCTCATACTGTATTTGCCGTTTCATGTGCAGATTTGCTCACTGAATCCTCCCTCCCCTGAGCCAAATTGTGCTAGATTAGGCAAGACATTTTGCACTGGACTTACCTGGGCTAATAATGGAAGGAATTAACTGCCAGGTCAGCACTGCATGGATTGCAGGCCTAAATCATTACACTTCAAGCTGTTGCTCCAATTTAAATGTGTTTAATAAAGTATGTAAACACTGCTAAAGTTTCAAAACTCAAAAGTGTGTATACACAGACACTGCAAAAACATCAGTTAAAATGAATTGTTTTTGTGATGTCATATATATACCTATTCAGTTGAGCTCCACCCACTCACACCAAAGTCATAAAAAGTATTTCAGACCAAGTTTCCTTAATGAGGCTCTATGCAGGACAGCCAAACAGCTCTGTTGCCTTTACATGTATCTGTCTTAAAGGAACAATAACAAAAATAGCCTGTTTAATCTTAAATAAAAAAGAAGAGGTTGGATGACAAGATGAAAAATAAATTTGGACTGTTTTAGCACATATAACCACACAAACATCATATGTGGACCTTAAAGAAAAAAAATATTAGAAAATATAGGATATAGGCCCTTTAACCCCTTAAAGTCCCAGACTTATTACATACTAGTTATTATTATCTACAGGGACTTCAATGCAATAGGCCGAGCTATTCTTAGGTGATAAATGTATGTAATAAATGTTTGGGCCCGTCTGTGGTTTTGTGCTTTCTGACGTACAGTTATATATAAAAAATAGACACTTTATAAATAACAGCATGTCAACGCATCAGAAAGCACATAAGAAAATCTTTGAGATTACTAAAAACATAATGTACTTACCATGTACTCCATGTTAGAAGCAGTGGGGTAAACGCCTTCTCTCAGCTTGTTGTGGAGAGCAAGGATCTCCTCTCGGTCCGACCACTGGATGGCCCTGCGGACACGCGAGGCCGAGGCCGTGTTGTTGGGCTCGAGCTCATCTTCGTAGCGGCTTAGCAGTCGCCTCAGCTCCGGTGAGTCAGGCAGGAAGAGGGAGGTGGCCATTTGGGTGACCAGCATCAACAAGGCGATGGGAAGCAGTCTGGACATGGCAGCAAC